>NC_143549.1:10562500-10894166 GCF_054136105.1 Typopeltis vanoorti | reverse complement strand
TGAACTTATACGTAGAAGTGAAGCATTTTCCGTACGATTTTCCAGACTGTACCATAAGCCATATCAAGTTTGTGAGCTATGGCACGAGCGCTTGGACCAGTACTAGTCCCTGTGTCGTCGAACACCGCAGTAGCAACGTCTATTACTGTCTCTTCTTGCACTGCTTTCCGTCCTCTGCCAGGTCTAACTCCTAGCGATCCAGTTTCTTCAAACTTCTTAATCATAGCTCTCGGTGCTACAGCTGACAAAAGACCTGTACGCAGGTTATAAAGCCTCGTAAACCCCTGAGGGCCGCTACGGCATGGCACTGTTTAAGGAAAAACAACTTAACAAGTAAAGCACGCTGAGGCAAGGTAGGATGCATATTGAGCACAATTCGTCAGTCATTCGAATAACTGCCTGAACGTTCCCAACCCCTTTTTTAAGTGGAATTGATGGTACTGCAAATATTTGACTGTTTTTGGCTCCGTCAGCGCCAAAATTTCCCCTATCGGCGACATTTGTTACTAAATCCTTTTTTTTTTCACGGAATTCATCTCCACATGCCTTCGAAAGTCTCAATATAAAATGTGGTCTCATTCTGTATATTAGTTTTAGCTACAGTACCTCTAAAGAGAGGAGAAAGTTAATTTATGGCCACCCTCTAAATTCTGAGATTTCTGAGGAACATAATTGACATTAAAGTTTTATTTTCTGCACCCCTCCCCCCTCCCAATCGAAGTTCTTCCTTGTGATGTTCATAGTTCCAAATATCGAGTATCTGACGAGTTTCATTCAGGCACACTACCTATTTATTTATTTATTTTTATCAGGTGACTTATGTATTAGGAAGTCTTAAAAAGAAATGGGATTATATTAAAAGATGTACCTCTCCTATCTTCACACCTCCTGTTATATCGTAATAGTCTGTCATAAAACTTTATTTAGTGTTGTAATTAACTTCCGTCTTCAAGAAGAAACTGAAATGTTATGTAATTTATTGTATAAAACTGTATTTTGCAAACTTCAGCAGCAGTTATGGCCGTAAAGATGTGACAGCATTTACAGTTCTAGGACCAATAACAGACCTTGAAGACTGCTCGAGCAGCATGCACAGAAGAAAATTTGAAAGATGGAGGGAGGGGGGGAGGAAGGATGGCTAAGTAATCTTTTATGATAGCAAGTTTCGATTTGGAGCGTATCTGGAGACCTGTGGATTAATCTGGAAGAATTTATTTCATTCAGTTCGTGTATGACCCCGAGGGAAGATGCCCTCAACTATAGTTTGTGCTGTATGGAAAAACCTCGAATATCTACTGTTTATTTATTATGACCCTGTTTGTTCTTGTCAACGGATGAAATGAGGACAGAATATTTTATCGCAAGTAGTAAGTTATGTGTTTCTTCTAAACACATAACTTACTACTTTCTTGTGACAGTGTGAACATTACAGAATACTGAAGACAATGAATATGGTGTTTAGGACTGTACGGCAGACAATTCACTCTAATATAGTATATTCTCTTCATGTTTAACTTTCTAGATTAAGGTAAATAATCCTGAAGCTCAGGTAAAAGAATCTTGTAATTATATACACGAGTTGTTTTAAATCTTAGAGCAGATGAATAAAGGAATGTGTTTCCTTTGTTTGTACGGATTGTAGTGAAAAGTTATCGTCGTTTAATCCTAGAGGGAATTAGTAAAAAAAAATTGTTGTTGTTGTTGGAATTTTATGTTCCTTTATTTATATTTTAAGCGGATGTGTGTGAGAGGGAGATAGAGAAAAGAGTGTCTTTGTTTTTTAATGTAAATAATTTAATACTGTATACTAAATATGAGACATTTTTTTGACCATGATTCTTTATAAATATATGCATATAATCGTCTATCTACTAGTTTCGCTAGCTAGAGTCGGTCTGGCTTTTCCAGGACGAGAGCGGTTACACTAACATTAACTGTTCGACGATATATATATATATATATATATATATATATATATATATATATATATATATATATATATATATATATATATATATATATATTTATTTATTTATAAAGAATTACGGTCCAATAAAATCCAAAAAAATGTCTCATATTTAGTATAAAAAAGGACAAATATCAGCAAACAAAAATTAATCCTGTATAGTTATTTATTTAAATGTCGTTTCTTTCGCATTACAGTTTCTCTTGTGTTTAAAGATAAATTATAGATTATAGATAAATTTTAGAGATAAAGATAAGTGAAAGTAATACATTAGTTTCAACAGTTTCGACAAAACTAATATCGTTTTTAAGAAAGATGAATATATTGGAAGGAAGGCACAGATACCAAAAATAATACTTGTGGTACGAACCTAACCTATATAATCTGTAAATAACGTACATAAGGATTACTAATAGGTGTGGATAAATAAATAAACACACCGAGTTAGTAAGCGAAGAATTTTCCTGATTCATCATTAAAACAAACTTTTCCCTTTCACACTAACGCATTAATATTCAACCACCAAAACGCCTCACCATGTTTCTAATACCAATGTTCTTCTGTTGACCATTTCTCCTTCCAAATATACCGTGAATATCAGCTTTCCTCTTCGTAACTCAAGACATTAACTTCTTCCAGTTATTTTTTACGGAATGTAGTTCTCGAGTTCTCGTAGTCTAATATTGTCAGAGCGCCTTGTATGCTATAATCTCATTTTTCTCTTCTTCCTTACTGACCTACCTCTGATTTGCCCAAATAGCTGAAGGAATTCTTACTGGAGTGAAGGCCTTCATTTCAAACCCACAACTACTGTTCAAGCCTTGCCTCTTCAGCAACCCCTTCGCATAGTCCAGGAAAAGCATTTAGCATACAAGAAACGTCTCAGGACCAGAAACGTCATCTCCTCGCACTTAGCTTACAAAATATGGTTTTTAAAAAATCAAATTGAAGTTGAAGTCACTCTCCAAGAACATCGTATGTAATGTCAATTCCCTCCATATTTCCTTTCTCTCTCTCTCTCTATCTATCTATCTGTATGATATACTAATATAGTAAAATATATAAAGTTTTATGCGTACTGAGAAGAGAATGGAGAGTGATCCGGAGGTTGGAAAACTTACAATGAAAAAGATAATAGTAATGTCAATTTGGAGGAAAATTATACAAAAAGTGGGGATAAATTGCAAAAACATTTTTAAGAAACACATAGCAATAAAGATATACAAAAAAAAAAAAAACAGGCAAGCAGGCACGCTATGTCAAGGGCCAAACTAACTAAATATAAAGCTTCAGCAGCAGCAAGTTGTTATTCTGGAATTATTGCAGAAGCAACTAAAGTCATGGCGATAATTTATTATGCCTGCAAATTGCACGTGTTAAATGCCTGATTTAAGGAAACATGGATCCCTTAAAAATAAAAATTACATGCGAAATTAGGCACTGTGTTATTGTCATTTAGGAACGAGACATATTGCAGAGAGAGAGAGAGAGAGAGAGAGAGAGAGAGAGAGGTCCTGGATTAATAAAGCAATTATTTCATTACCCGAATAATTGGATTACAGAGCTCGAAGTTAATCTTTGTACTTAGATTTATCACGACACAAAGTTGAGATGCGATGCAATCACATTCTAGCAACTTGAGGTAAAAGGCTTTTCTTTTTCTTTTTCTTTTTTTTTCACTAATCATAATTAAGAACAGTTTTCTTTGACTTACCTGAAGAAGACGAAGTATCAGGAGCTGTAATGAATGAAAAATAAAAAAAAATATAATTTCTTTTTTGTTCAATCTCTCTCTCTCTCTCTCTCTCACACACACACACACATACACATGCGCGCGAGGGGACTTTGAACCTCTGCAGTTTTTAAATAGAGGGACGTTAATGTTTCTAGACGTATGTAAATTCCATATTATTATTATACATGGGACCGGAAAGAACTATTCCTAGTTTTGAGAAGTCATCAATTAAACTACATTTGAAAAAATAAGGTTTTTTTATTATTATTATTTTTTTTAAATTAAAGTTTATGCTATTCATTTGTATTTATTGAAACTTAGGTTAACTATCTTTGGTAACAGAAATATTAACCAATTAAATGATTTTTTTATCATCCTTTAATTTTATATTATTGCTTAGCGTAATAAAACTGGAATATCAAAGTATTGTTTTACCTTCACAGTCTGGGAACCAGTTTTGTGGAGACCATTGTCCAGTGTTCTTGTCACACATGATGACCATCTCGACGCTGCCATCGGGGAAATTATATCCTGGTGCACACTGGGCTACACAAGACCTGAAAGATTATTACATAAGTGAATTGAGAAGAATGATCGATCAAGATTTTACGGTTTGCTAAAAACAGAAACAGACGTAGAGAAATTGGAGTCATTTCGGAAGAAATAGTAATGGACGAAAGTCACAATGGTATAACTTACATTTCGGTTAAGGTGTTGCTGCAAGAATAGGTACCAAATTCAAGCTCCTCGGGGGTTTCACATGTGTTTCCTGAAGAACAGAAAAGACATTTCCTCAGATTTCAAGAGGACGGAATCATTTTAAATCACAGAAAGCTGTTCAGTATATTCATACCGGATTAAGAGCATGACGCGATTACAGTTACATTAATAATCTTCGCACGTCGCTTTTGTTCAATTCAAAATATTCCGAAAGCTGCTTATCTGATTAATAGTGTTCTGTTTTCCCAGTAATATCTTTAATTTCCTTCCATTGCAATTCTGGATATGGCAGTATTAATGATTGGTGTTTGTGTTCATTGCTAATTTGTGTTGCATTGTTTCATTTGGCGTAAGGTATAATACGCACCATAAAGAGAATTACTCTATTGAAATACTGCTTTAAAAATGATATTTAATGCTTAAGAAAGTAATGGTTGTAGACGATTACAATTATCTTTGGTAAGCCATTCTAGTCGAGTGGCAAACGTTCCCACTCCCAAATGCCTAGGAAACCAAATTATGTTAAAAATTTGCATGCATAACTTTGAATTTATGTAGGCGACAACACCTGTGTCGTAGAAACAAAGGGATGCAGACCAAATCTCTGCATTCCATAGAGGTCTAAATTTACTGATAATTACATAATGTTACAGCGATTGGTCCTTTATATAGTAACAACAGTTGTGTCTTTATAGGAAAAACTTATACCAGTTAGAACCGGAGAATTTATTATTAATGAGTATATATATTTTTCACAGTGTACAAAGTAGCAAATCATACACTCCAAAGATTAAGCTTTAATATCGAAGCTGCTAAATAATGCTTAAAAATATTGAAATATTTTGTTGAAATGTGCCATCTAAAGAATGAAAGGCGTTCTTTAATATATTTGATATCTTAATGAGAAAAAAAATATATAGCAACTATGACGCAGTCAAATTATTCACTACTTATAGTTTCTTTGCTAATTTTAAGGTACGTTTATGTTTAAGAACGTCACCTATGTGGAAATAAACAGTGTTTTGATTTCAAGACGCATTGCTGCAATTCTTTTCTTTCTTTTTTTATTTCACTAAGTTTCAGATTTTCCATAATCAGTAACTTAATTCTGATCAGTATTACTGTTTGCTTGTAGATCAAACAAACGCAATAAAGTTTGCTTTCTTAGATCGTTCTGTTCATTTTTATGTTTTAGAGCGATCAAGATTTTCATTTTCACCAAGTTGTCAGTGCACTGTAGATAACTAACTTGCACAAATTGAAACACGTTGAATGTTTCAAGTTATAATAAAAATTATAAACATAAACAGTAATCACCAATGCAAGATCGACAGAAGAGTAAGTATTACATGTTCGATTCTAATCGATTCAGCATGTTATCGAATCAGTCGATTTTTGGATCAGGAAAATATATTTTTTCCTTTTTTATAACCTCTGGATCAGCTGAAAAAACCGACCATAGATCTCACGATATTTCAGAAAATAATGCGAGTTATGGATATGAAAATGCGATGGAAGTGGCTGTTTGCCTTATTTTCGTCAGGGTGATGCTAAAGGATTGATACTGGCTGCGTGCCGAAGAAGTTTGGGCTAAAATTAATAAATGATCTAATAATTAATTAAATTTAATTAGTAGACTGATATTAAGTACCATTAATTATTATGAATAATTTTGGTGTCATTAAATTTTTTTATATTTCTCGAAGGCTACTTTTAAAGAGAGAGAGAGAGAGAGAGAGAGAGAGAGAGAGAGAGAGAGAGAGAGAGAGAGAGAGAGAGAGAGAGAGAGATCTAACCAAAACGAATAAATTACAGAGCATATACTACAAAAGATCAAATTTGTTCAAGAAGTGTAGACGGTCTGTTTTCCGATGATTAATCATTAATGACTCTGCAATAAAAGTTTCACTTCTTATAATTTTTAAAAGTTTGCCAAGCCCCATACGTTACTGATATGAATTCTCGGAATAATAATAATAATAATAATATCAAACTCACCTATTTCTGAAGGTTTCACATCTTGGCTGGTTCCTAGAAAATTACAAAATAATTAATTGAGAATTTTATCACGAACTTTAGTTAGTAATAGAATCTCAGATAGACAACCAGAATTAAACAATTAAGACGATTTTAAAAAAGCGGAAAATATCACAATGATTTCAATTTAACTTTAACTTTTTTTTGCGATATTATTGTCTTATAAAAGGAAGCACAGGCTTATCCTCTCCTGGTATTATACACTAATCTGCATGTACTAAGTGTTTGAAAGGTATCACAAAAAACTGGAAGCCCATGAAAAGGAATTTCGACTATTTTTTAGCTCTTAGAAAAGGAACAAGTATTCCATAAGCACACACACACACAAAAAAAAAAAAACGGCTCCCAATATTCGACTAAATTTCTGACTAAATGCAACTTGAATCTATGGCTTGTTGCTATTATTTTCTAAACGATATTCTGTACGACAAGTTAACAAACCAGGAAAAACGTAGAGTACTTATAATTAATCGGAGATCCAACTATTCTTCAATTATACAAGCAGCGTGACCTGGCAAAGTATACGAGCTGATATAAACTTCGCAAAATATTTTAAATTAGTTAGCAATAAGTTACAACATATTCGTTTATGTAAACATAATAGTCAAATTTATATCTTAGACTGTAAAAAGAGGTATTCATATTTTTGACTTCGAAAAAAAAATAATGTATACTTTATACTTGCGTTTAATGCTTAATTTTATTAAAATTATATATAATTTGATTAATTAATAATCAGTTATTTATAACAAATATATAATTATCTACATTTTTCAATCGATTAACATTATATAAAATATATCTTTAATCCCATTAAACGATAAATTGGTGGGTGGCTAATATATAATATCATTAAATATATAATTATGTAAATTTCGATTGACTATTAGTTAGTTATTTATTGACTACTGATAGTTATTTCAAATAACATATGTTATTTGAAATAACTTAAATAATAAAATCCATATATTTAATCAATTTTAGGCAGTGAGCTAAGCTGCATGCTTACTTATACAGTCCTCAAAAGGTGTATCGGGAATCCACATTCCTGTCTTTCTGTGGCATTCGTATAATTTTTCAGCTGTACCATCCAAAAATTGATAGCCAAGCAAGCATTTTGCTGAACAAGTCCTGCAAAGAAAATATTTACAATATGCACAACATGGCGTTACTAAATTATTTTAATTTAATAATAACAACAACACTTGCAAAAGTAATATTTATAAAAATTAACTGAATATCGATAAGTAAATCTATCATGTTCTTTTCCAATTATTATTATTATTATTATTATTATTATTATTATTATTATTATTATTATTATTATTATTATTATTATTATTATTATTATTATTTAAAACCAATAAATAATAACCAACTAGTGTCGTCCTCAGATAAGCTTACATATAAGCTTCGAGGATGAAAGCAGAGAAATTAGTTCTCATCCAAGATGTATCATATGTAACCAAGTGCATGTAATGTACGCATCACATGTAAACCAAAGTATTTAATTATTATATGTAAACAAATCTATGTAAAGTAAGTATCATATGTAATCAAATGTAAGTAATGTATGTAATAACTGTAACAAAAGTATGCAATATAGAGTGATTATATCCATTGATATTGTATATATAGAGTGTAAAATTGCGAAGAAACATCTGTAATAATTATTATTATGAATATTATAATAAGATACGTTGTAAACAGTTATTGTTATTATTATTATTTAAAAAAAACTTTATGTAGGAGAAAGTATTTGTTATGCATAATTGTCTTCATATAATGTATGTAATTTATCTGAGAAATAATAAAATGCTAAAAAAGCATCATTATTATTATTATTATTATTATTATATTAAAAACAAATCCTTTAATTCAATTTATTCCCAATGGAAGCACGCAGAGCTTCTTTACAAGATGGTAGGGAACCAATCTTCATTTTTCAAACCATCACATTGGTGGTCTCGAGGTTTCAACCTCGAGACCACTAATGAATTAAGGTTTCATTCGAAAGTTTACCGAAGACAGGCTCAATCATCTTGTAGCCTTAAGCCATAAAAGAAATCGTCAATCGGCCTCTCATTTTCCTCATCCTACTCTTCTCAGACAAGCTCTCCAACCCACAGTTATTTAATTTGGCATCATAGTCAACATTCCACATTCCTAAAATTGTCAAATGTTTCTTCATTCTGCTTTAACAGAGAAAATCAAATCTTAGCACAGAAGTAGAAATGCAGTTGAATCCACGCTTTGTATAATGGCATGACTATTTCTTTGTTGCAGCTTACTAGCACCTTTCTTTTTTAGCAATTTTCTTGTGTCATCTTCTCTACCGTGATTATCCCCAAATCATTTCTTTTGACTTGTAAAATGAATTTCTATCCATATATAGTATACAGCATTCTATCATCTTGATCAAGAATGCAAAGTCGTACACTTGACAGCATCGAAAGTACATGCTGCTCTTCTGTCCACAGCATGAGCCTATCAAGACATGCTGCTGCTGAAGTTAAGAAAATGGTGAAACTTGAAAGAGCTACTCTATAATCGGGTGTATTTCCACTTAATGGTGCAGCTTACTAGCATCAGATCTATAGGCAGAAAATACTTTTCTGCTCTACAATCAGAGCATAGTTTGTGCATCGAATCTCATACATTCTTACTTCTAGAGATTGGCTAGTGTGACTATAATTTGCATTAGTCAAAGAAAGAATCCGGTTAACTCGCAGAAAGAGATGTAATTAAACAATCACTCTTCCAAATATTCAAATTAGAAGTTTAGTTATTAGTTGCGTGAGAAGATAGGTCCTTAAGTCGGTTTATTAATTAATTAAGTCATCCCGAATAAATTATAAGGCCACGTTCTACAATCCCTATTAAATTAATATTCCTGCCTGTGGGTGCTTCGGCGTTTACGTTTTTCTTCCATGTATGGTGAATCGCTTAGTTTCTGTCTTGTTTGCTTATGCTTTATTTGTTTTCCTCTAGCTAGCATCATTTACTAATCGTAAATGAAATTTTAATTTAAAAATCACATCAGGATAACTGGGTCACTTGCCATTAGAAGTACAGTATTAGTTATAGGATCGCAAAATCTGCTCTGGTCAGTTAAATTATAGTATCAGATCAGCCGATATGGCACTAATGCATAACTTCATATAAACAGATAATGAGTTACAAAAACAAATAACAAAAAATACTGCTGAAGAAATAGTCCCTGGTATAGATTCATAATTGATATAGCAGAATGAAAACCAACACCCGTGAAGTGTGTAGGCACAGAGCAAAAAGTTGTAAACTATTGAGATGTTTCATGATCAAGTTACTTACTTGGTCTGCACGTCTTCTGTGCACGAATACGAACCCGATGTAACAGAAGAAGGAGTGCTGCACATCTCATCTGAAACGTACGATTTGTGCAGTTAAAAAATGAATATACTTACATAATTTTTGTGCAGTTTCAACTAAGAATAAAAATAAAGAAGAAGCGCATTTAAACACGGCTTTTAAAAGTATGCCTAATGACTAGAAATATCCACCACACACCCACATTTACTTCTGATAGGACAATGAGTTACACTAATAAGCAATGGGGAAAAACCTCACCTCCTCCGTGTCCAGTAAGTTCTTCTCCAGGTCCTGTAAAAATCAAAACAACCTCAAGCTTCTGTGGCTTGTTTTCAATACGACGTAAGACTGCACAGTATATCAAACAAATACAAAAAAGTAACGGATCTATACCCGCTAGTTTCGCATAAAAATAACGTGTAAAAGGCACTTTAAACGATACTAAATATGCAGAATTCAAATTCCATATTTAACAGCTTTAGTGTATTTTATACATTATTTTTTATGTAAAACTAGCAGATATAAATACATTTTGCAATGCTTATACCGTATAATCTTAAGTAATTGATTTCCGTTCTCTTTTATAACAGCTTTTCTTTTTAAAAGCAAATGCAAGATTGCATTTTAATATTAAGCTTAATATTAATTCCAAGGCAAGGAATCAGAACTGATATTTATGTGGATGTCGACAAGAGAACACAAAAGCTATCCTCCTAGCAAAATTCTTTTGATGATCATATAATACCATCAAACAAACACCGTAATCAGCAATAAAATTATTGTATGCAAGCGGATACTAGATATCCATATACTACTTAAAGGCACTATTGAGTTAGTTGAACACATCTACTGTTACAATATTTTCCTGAAAGTTTATTGCAACGACTGATTTTACTCTTTTACTAAAAGAATTTTTACTTTAGTCTGATCTACAGTTGCTCTTCATTAGTTCTCTCGTGTGACATTCCTGAAATACTAAACATATTTGTATAATTCTATTACAATTATGTTCATTCCATCAGCTTTATATATTCAATCAAATTCCACTTTATTCGTTTTTTCTCTCTCTAAAATTTGTAACCTACAAATCGAACTTTTCTTCAAACCAGTGTTTTGTTGTTCGCTCATTCGAATAGATTGACCCAGAGTTCATCTGGAGACAAGAAGAATTTATGAGGACTCTTTCAATGAAGGTGGATTAGTCCATCATTCGGTGGTAGCTATATTTTTCCTCCAGAAATCTCAAGGATTTTTTAATTCCTCAAAACAGAACAGAAAAAACAAAGTTCTTTTAATATACATATTGCACTGTAATCCAACTCAACACAAACCATTGTTTTTTTCGACAACAGTAAATTGTGTGAACTTTTCGTTTTTGTGCTGTTTTTCCTTACCCAAATAGCATGCTTCCTTGGATTTTTGAAAACACAGGCAAAAGGTTTACATTTTGAACTATTAAATATTAATCAAAATTTCTCAGACCATTGAATGGCACATATTCCCCACTGTTAACTCTGCTTCTCACTTTGGTGTCGTCTGCAAATTTAAGAATCATGGAACTTTTAATGTGTTGATCGAAAGAATGTAAAAAAGGGGCTGAGGGCCTAGCTGGGATATATCGCATTTTCTAGAACACTCCAAACACTATTTTTTTGTCATTTATCACAAAATTAGGATGATCTGAGCGGAAGTTATACTTTCAAGTTTTCCCATGCTCTTTCTCTATATAGGGTTCCTGCGAAGAAAAATGCAAGAGCCTCCGCTCATGAGAGCGAGCCTGCAGTAGCTAGAAACAAACATTCGAGGAATGTGGCACATTAAATAAAATTGAGCAGTGGAATTATCTTTTATGTTCGTTATGGAGCATCGGGTGCGGTCATGGGACGTCTATCCCAAACAGTCCAGGACCTCATTACATGGTTACAGGAAGAACGGTCAAAAAATCCCGTTGATTGATGTCGTATGCTCCTACGTCCAGTATGATTGCTGCAGTCATCGCGTGAAAGGAGATCCTAGATCTTATTAAAGTGGGCGCCATGTTTTTTTCGCACTCTGAACATCATCGTTTAGTTTTTTTCAACGTTCGTTACCTCTTTCTTTCTCCACTTAACTTCAGCAACTTTTGCCCTTTAACAAAATAAGTGAGAAGTAGTTGAAAGAAGTGAATTAATTTAACTGCACTTAACTATAAACTTCGTATGATTCCAGCATTTTCTGACCACTCGTTATATGTACGAATTGTATACTTAATGAAGACTTTTTCTTATTTCTTCACGGTTTTTTTTTCAGGCGTAGAATATTCCAGAAATCACTGGTGATTGGAAGGATATATACTTACTGCTGCAATCTGGAAACGCTTCGTCTGGGGTCCACTCTCCGGTCAGCTTGTTGCACTCATAGACAAGTTCGGTGCTACCATCGGGGAATTGATATCCAACCGTACATTTTGCTGTACAAGTCCTGAAAGGCAAAAATAATCCGGAATGCATAAATTATCCAAGCCTCGTTGAAGTCAATGTATTATTAGGAATAATCAAGGAAAAACTTCTTATCTAACATATTAAGGAATTTATTATATTACCGTAATTAACATCCAAGGAAAAAAACTTTCTACATCTTTCTCTCGTCCAGAGATTTTTATTAAGAAGGTCAAACACCTTTTGTCTACTTGTATATGAGATATATACGATTTCTGCATTACTTCATGACCCGACCCGGTCATGAAGTAATCAAGGTATCGCTCCCGGGTCTGGCTCCCATTGAAGAGACCTCAATAAAGGTCAAAACCGCTCTGGGCAGTGACCCTTTCCATTATGCATTGCATTATACCGCCTGAAAGAGGGTGTGCTTTGCATTATGGGATACATACTAAGGCAAGTGATATGAAGTCATTAGCCGCTATACACAAGTAGCACAGACGTGAATGTATTTCACGCGCAGAACTTTATTTTGCTCACACACACACACACACACACACACACACACACACACACACACACACACACACACACACACACACACACACACACACACACACACACACACACACACACACACACACACACACACACACACACACACACACACACACACACACACACACAAATCTTTATTTCTCCGAGCAATTTGGTATGATTCAGGCGATCTCTCGATTACTACTTTTAGTTGCTATCACTGCAGCAATTTCATTGTCATTCATTCCAATGTGCTAATGCAAAATTTTGCGTAAACCTAGAACATCAAGGACTGTTAAAAATTAAGCAAATGACATAAGAACGTTCAGTAGATGATAATTAGTTGAAGATCCCTGGATTCTAATCTCTTCTTAAGACTCGAGCACCCTTTGTAAGAGCACCCTTCATCTGTTAAAGTACAATTTAATGACCAAACCGCTATACAGATAGGGTTATGCCCAATTAGGAATAATTCTTAGATCATAGCGGACTATTCATCCAAATATATTAAGATGATATGATGTCCATAGAAATTCCTTCAAATGGGTTAGAGCGCAAAAAGTTAGAGGACCCCAGCGGCCAAGCCGGCGAAAGTTATAGTTTTTTAAAACGGAACTATAGTTACTTAGATGGTATAAAAGCATTTTGGAAAATCTAACGAATTTTATCCAAATGAAGAAATAACAAATACGGGTTGAAAGAAAACTAGCTGTTGCGGCACAACAGTGTCCAGCTCAAAGGTTATGTGTCTGCAACTTTTCATTCCTTGCAACCGCTAGTTTTTCTGCGCAGCTGCTACCTCTCTGGAACAAAATGAAGTCTCGCATTAAAGGCTAAAAATTCCACAAACACAAAACGATCAAGTGTTGCTATATTTATATGCTAGGAATCATTATCTTCTTTCTTTCCAAGATTCTCAAACTCCATCGGAAATATGCGATAGCTGAACCGAAGTATTTCGAACTTAGCCATCAAATCAAACCGAAACTAATCTGTTATTATTAAAAAAAATTAAATAATAATGATAATACTAAATTGATCTGCAAGTTCTCTGATAGACATTTAGAATCCGATAAGATTCGCAATCGTTTTTAAAAAAATGAGTAACATACAGTAGACTTACATCATGTAAAGGTCACCGGAACAAGAATAGTAACCCGAGGTTGGCGATTTGGCTGGTTTGCAGACATCTGAAAGTGTAGGAATAACTATTAATAATGATATGATATCAAGATAATTTATTCTTTCAGTTATGATCAGATAAGCGTTTATTTCTACGACATGTCAAAAAAAAAATTAAAAATTACCCCTTAAAAACTTTCGGTTACCAAACGTTGTTAAAGTACCACATTTAACTTAATTCATCTTAAACTTAATCGAGAACTAAACATATATTGAACAAGAAGCAAAGAATATTACGTAATCTTCTTTGATAAACACATGAAATTCAACTTCTAATAAATAATGTAGACTGCATCGTCATGGTTGTAACATTATTAATCAAAACTATAAACATAAGAATAAAATAGAACAATAAGTACCTATTTATTTGTTATTTTATAACAGATGGAAGAATAGGTTTACATCCAGCATATTAGAGGAGGTGCTGTTTAAAAAACAGTGCATTAATTATCGGGCTATTTGAGTCTTAAACATTAGCTAATATTTTTAGTTAAAATACGTTTCACTCTTGGAAAGCTCTTTTCTGATCAGAGTTCCCAGGGGTGGCTGATGGAGAATCCTATCAGATATGATGGGATGATCCGATTATCTGAACACTGAGAGGGTAGTGGTGTCCCTAGAGTTCCCTAGCTGGTTTTCTCTCTTTTCTTGCCTAAATAACTTTTTGTATGTGTAGAAGACGCTCACAGGGTGAAGACAGTCCTACGGTTAGAGATCCCTGATGCTAACCTCTCCGTGTAGCTTGGTATAGTCTTGGGTTAGTTTCCCACAGGCTAAGAGAGGTTGCACTCTGAGAATAAAACTGGGGTCCTCAATTTTGGGTTGAACAAAGGACTGGTACCTTTTTTTTAGTAAAAAAAAAGAAAAAACAAAAAACTTGTTGCTAAGTATCCTAAAAATGAAAATGGAACTAAACATACATTTAAGAAACGAAATTGGCTACAAACACAAACTTTGAGATTTCGAAAATGGAACATGAAGAGTTTAACTGGAAAATTAGAAGTATGGAAGCAGGTTATTGACAAAAAGTTAGATTTGATGGTCTTGACAGAAACAAACAAACAAAACAAAAAAAAAAAAAAAGAAATGTACCAGATCTGAACTTCAGGTTGACGTGGATAATCCGAGAAGAGCTTAGAGCTTGGGACTCTTTGTGGATAAAAGAAGAAAAGAAAAACCTTCACTAAAAGCCGAAAAGAATTTAATGAGCGGTTATTAAATAGCGTACTTAATATCTAATAAAGTGGAAATGGTTATCATAGGAACATATGCTCCAGCAGAGGATGCGTTGATATAGCTGAAAGATGAGTATTTTGTGCAGTTGAGAGAATTGATTGAGATGTAGAGGTAACCAACGGTTGGAAATTTATTTTCCACTTGGTTAGACCATAATAAATTTAGTTTAATCCGTTATTCAAGCTTAAGCACACAAAGTTTGCGCCTGAAATATCTTCAGCACTGAGGAAACTCGTAGTAAAGGTGGACCAAGCTCTCTTCACTCCTTGTCTCAGTATTTCCCATAATGCAAATCACATCTCCTTGCGGATATGTCTAATGCTATGCATTAAGGGAAGGGCCACTACTCAGACCGGTTTCGACCTTTATTGAGGTCTCGTCAGCGGGGTAGGCAGACCCACAAGTGGTGATATTAAGGCAGTATAGTATAAAGAAATATGACCTCTCCATTGCTTCTCCCTTGGTATCACCACTTTTGGGTCTGCCTACCCCCACTGACGAGCCCTCAATAAAGGTTGAAACCGGTTTGGGTAGTGGCCCTTCCCTTAATGCATAGCATTATACGTGTCCGCAAGGAGATGTGATTTGCATTATGGAAGATACTGAGACAAGGGGTGAAGAGAGCATGGTCTACCTTTACTACGATTTTCTTAAGTGCCGAAGATACTTCAGGCGCAAACTTTATTTGCTTACGCTTGGATAAAGAATTAAACTAAATTTATTATAACACAGTTGTTTTGTCCTTGGGAACTTAAACAGTAGAATTGTACAAAGGATTGGGATTAAAAAGTTCGATGTTTTGGTGAAAATATAGGAAATGACAATGGCAAAAGATTGATCGCAGGGTGTGAAGCACGCGAATGTCAGTTGATGATTTCATACTTCCAGCATAAAGATTTATTTGGTTTTAACATACAAGAGGTTTAGGATCTATTACTGACCATGTGTTACAAAACGACAGAGATGCTGTATTGTAAGGGACGTGCAGAATGTGACGCAGAGACCATTACTTGCACAGATACTTGGACCTGGAAGGAGAAATAAGTAGGATGGTGATATCAGGCTTGATGAACCACGATATATGGTCTGCCTTCTTCAAGACGGATTAGAGGACTGTATAAAAATTGGATCAATCAAAGATTGAATGCATGTGAGGACTAGAGTGCTAATGAAATATATAATCGTATTGAAGAGGTTGTTCATGAGGCAGCTAAGGAGACACTTGGTTTTTGAAGGAATATGAACCAAGGTAAGGGTGAAATAGATGATAGGAGAAGCTACTGAGACCCTCACTGAGAAGAAGGAAGCCTATAAAGCTTGACTTATTTATGGACGACAAGAGGATCGAGGAAAGTACCAAGTTATTAAGAGGAAAGTTAAAAAAATCTATAAAAATGTAAGGAAGAATATTAGACCAGACTTTGTTCTTAGATTAATCACTTGTTAGGCTACAATAGGTCTATTCAGGCATGAAGATCCATCAGTAGCATGAGAACATCAATAGTAGATAGCATCCACTGAGGACAATACCCATAGCAGCCAGAGTGAATTATTTTAAGGACCTTCTTACAGAGAATAGGAAGGAATACATTCAGGGAGAAACAGACGCAGAAAGCGATTTGAGGGTACAGGAGTTGATTCATTCTTGCAAGGTCGCGTAACAGGTGGGCAGATGGTCAGGCGGAGTACCGATGGAATTGTGGATGTGTGGAAGTGACCAGCTGCTAAGAATAATAATAAGAATTTTCAATCAAGTTCTAGGAGATATAATTCCTGATAAGTGGACATGATGATATATAACTCTCGTCTTTAGAAAGGGTAATAAAAACGACCTTTCAAATTATAGTGACATTAGGGTGATGTCCCCCATGAGTAGGTTGTTAATAAAATTATAACTACAGAGTTAGAGAAGAGTATTGCCTTTTGTGTGCTGGAAGAACAGGTTGGCTTTACTGCTGGAAAATCCTGTATCGATAATATTTTCATCCTAAGACGAATTATAAAAAAAAGAATTGCCAAAGAGCAGGGAACTCACTTAGTTCCATAAGCAGACTCTAGGGATCATTGAGGAAGATGAATGTAAGTGAGTGAGTCAATCATCAGTTGAATTAAGAGAATATATAGAAGATGCAGGACAATTTTAGTCAACATCGATAATTAACAATACAAAAATATTTTATATATAGTCACATGATATATTTTACTGTCTTTTTTTATTACATGAGCACATAAACATGACATATTTTATCTCTAACTCATTAAATTCATTCATTGCAGATTTTACTGAGAAAAGAGCTAACAAAAGAAAAAAGTGTTACACATGAAGTAATAAAGCTGAAGTAGCTGACATGCAATATGTGGCACCTTTTATTTCACAGCCCGGATTTCTTATTCGTAAAAGAAATTTAATTAACATCGAATTATTTTAAATAAAATCTAATAGGATTTTTATTATTATTATTTGTTCACATAATTGATACAGTCAAAACAAGATTTAAACAACATTATTTAAACCACAATTTGACAGATAATTTGGTGATAAAGAACAATTCAGATTCTACCCAAGGATCTAAGAATAGTCTGTTAGGTAGCGTCGTAAAATATGGACTGTTCCAAGTAATGCTGTTTTTTTTTTTTTTTTTTTTTGTAGGTCATATATAGGGTCACTTCGTTGATGTTTAAATGCTGTAAATAATTGTATAGCGTCTTTGAAGTTGCGCCAAGTGCGCCGATAATTATTGAAATAACTTTAGTGTGTTTAAGCTACAGCCTGCCAACCTCGATTGCCATATCTCGATATTTAGTAATTTTTTCCAGTTCTTTGTTGTTAATGTTGTTATCACTGGGTACTGCGATATCAATAATCCAAACCTGTCGATGTTCGATAATTGTGATGTCAGGTTTATTATGTTCCAAATACCGATCCGTTTCTATGCATTAATGGTTTGTATTCGAAAGTCCCAGAGAATATTTACTATTCCGTTTTCCAATACTGTCTCTATTTTATGCTGCCACCAGTTGTCAGAAGTAGGAAAGCCATATTTTTTGCATGCATGCCAAAGAATTATTTTGGCCACTTGTTCATGGCGGTATTTATACTCAGTTTGATCTATCTTGCTGCAGGTACCGCTTAGATGTTCTACATTCTCATCTTTCTGACCGCATGATCTGCATTTACTGTTATTATTGATGTTCAAAATTTTTACTTTGATTGCATTAGTTTGTAATGCCTGTTCTTGAGCTGCTAGAATAAATCCTTCTGTTTCTTTTTGAATGTATCCGTATTGTAGCCATTGCCACGTCATGTTCACATCAATTTTTTCCTCAGTATCTCTAAGAAATTGGCCATGCAAAGGTTTATTTTTCCATCACACATATTGGATATTTTGTTGTTCCTTTTTGTAATCGGATTTGTTTCCTGTTGCTTTTAGAAGGCTCTCTTGTGTAATTTCTTGAAGCATGGGCACAGAGCTATTGTCGATGTAACTTCTTAAACTAATTTCTTCTTCTTCCACAGTCTATCTCACTTGCAGCAGACTCCGTCCACCTATTCTCCTCGGTAGGTACAACCGGTCAACATCACTTTGTGGATGTAATTCATGATACATAATAATTAGTTTTCTATTTTTGCGGTCCAATTTGTTCAGGTCTTCTTTTGTCCAATCTATTATGCCAGCTGTGTCTCGGATCACTGCTATTATTATTATTATTTTATTATTATTATTATTATTATTATTATTATTATTATTATTATTATTATTATTATTATTGCAATTATTATGATTAGAAGGCGCTGTGTAGGTAATACGAACGGGCTCACGGTGATATCGCTGTCCCCGTTTTTTATAGATTTAAAGTGGTTCCAACTCCTGTTTTTAATTTGAAAGTGTTCCTAAGTAACTCTACTAGTCACGCCGAAGATATTGTTTTAAAATTCACCGAAATCGGCTAAGAAGAAAGCAAATTTTGAAGTGTTGAAAAGTGAACTGAGAGGATCGCGGTCAACAACGAGCGAAGATGAAAGGACGTCGCCATCTTTACAATCATTCCACAATTGCTCAAGAGAGAAAGGTGAGTCATGAAGTGTATCAAATGCGTGGAGGATTTATCGTTCGACCAAAATCAAATAAGCTGTACGAACTGCAGTAGGATTCTACACTTAAAATGTCCGGCCTTTCAGAAACAACCTGGCAACGTAAATCCGATGCAACACACGCGAGGAATGGAAGTGTGTAATCTGCAGGAGGAACAAAGAAACGCACCTAAGACGCAACCGATTATACCAGAGGCAAAATCAGATGACCAACTGAACAGACAAAAAAATGAAGGTGAGTCCTATAAATTTAACTCTTTAAATATACTAATAGTCTAGACACTATAAAAGCTAGCTTAGTAGATCTTGTGCAAGAACTCTTCGACAAACAGAATGAACAAATAACAAAAAAATCTAGCGAATATGAAGATTTGGTCAAACACAATAATTTAGCAGTGATAGAAGTGTTGCAAAGAAAAAGGTAAAAGACATCAAAATCAGCATTAACGCACCAAATGACAGGCAACACAATTTGATGAAAGAAACATCCGAACTCCGTCAAGAACTTCATTCTCTAATACGAAGGTTTAAATCAGCAACAACATAAAGAAGATCTTATCATAAACGGTCTTCCTGAAACTGCAGCTACAGAAAACCTCAGAGATGTACTTTTAAATTTAGGCCATGCAATTGACATCCCCCTACACCTTAACGACATTCAGACCGTAAATTGGATTCCTAGGAAGAGCAAAAACCAAGGCGTGCTAAGACCTGCACCAATCATAGTTCGTCTTACAAGCAAGTCCACAAGAGACAATCTCATAAAAGCCAGCAGACAGAAAAAAACAGTTGCCAAGGACTTGAACGCATTGAATGATAACACACCAATCTTCCTATCCGAATATTTAACACCATTCAACCAGAATCTGTTGTACCAAGCAAAAAAAGCAAAAACAGAAACAAATTACCAATTTTTGTGGATCAGAGATGCCAAGATATTCTTGAGGAAGTCACAGACTTCAAAACCGATTCAAATTAAAAGCTCAGAAGTCAGAAGACATGGAAAGGCTGCCACAGTGGAAGAAAAAAAAAGTCTCCTAATTAGTTCAAAAAGAAGACCATAATAAAAATTAATGTGAATCATCAAGACCGATGCACTAACACCAGAATATACCGGCAATTTCACTTTGATCAGATCATTCATTTGACCTCTCAAACATCAGCCTACTTCGAACACAGCAACCAAATCAATAAATAATAAAAAAAACCATATATCTAACCCGTGTCATTCTCAGATAAGCTCATTAAAAAGCTTCGCGTACGCAAGCTGAGACATTACATCTCAACTGAGATCAACAGCAAAAAAAAAAAAAAAAAAAGAACTGAAGTGCTGTAGTTACAGTGGTTAAAAATATTAAAAATCAAAAGTTGTAAAATATATATAACTCTGTTATACTATAAATGCTGTTAAAATGTAACCATATCCAATTGCAAACTATAAATTATCATCCATAGTAACTATTATTAACGCATTTTAGAATACAAAAAATGGAAAACTTTTTATGAAATTCTCTGTAAAAAATATATATGTAATATGTAAATATATGTAAATATGCTGTAAGATGATAAAAAAAATTATTATTACTACAAGCGCTTTTCTCAGTAATGCCTGTAGGATTTTTAAATATATCTAGATTTTAAATAAGTTGACTATTCACTAGTCAAGTTATTTATATTATTCTTGCCGAGAAATTATATTTTTGTTTAATTCTTTAGACAAGTGTAAGCAAATAAAGTTTGTGTGTGAAGTATCTTCACAACTAAGTTATTTGTATATAAAGGCTGAAGAATTCACGCCGGTTGCCTTAGTATCCCACCAATAAAGTAAAATTATTATGGGAAGGGTCACTACCAAGACCAGTTTCGACCTATATTGAAGTCTCATCAGTGGAAAACAGACACAAGAAGATCCTAAGTTAACTTAGTGAGATACAAAGGCAAACTTGGAAGCAAACTAGGAAGTTCCTGAAGAGAAAAAGAAGAGAACACAGAAAGTAGAGAACGATTAGATACAAAAAACATCGTGCAAGAATAGAAGAACATCAGCAAAATTGGCTACACACATAGAAAGAATGAATAGCAATAGGATTCCTAAACTAGCACTAGAATATAAACGCACAGGAAGAAGAGACTGCGGACGTCCAAGACTAAGATGGAAAGTATAATTTCTTGTCAAGTTTGATTAAATTTGTAACCAAGTGCTGAAACTTTCTACAGAAAGTTTTTTACGAGCAGCGATCAATGACGTCGTAATAGGGTAAGTCTACGAAAAGTGGACATCGGTTGATTCACTTTTTTGTGGACATCGTTTGAACACGTGTCGCCATAACCGAGTGTGTGTGTGTGTGTGTGTGTGTGTGTGTGTGTGTGTGTGTGTGTGTGTGTGTGTGTGTGTGTGTGTGTGTGTGTGTGTGTGTGTGTGTGTGTGTGTGTGTGTGTGTGTGATTTAGTAGTAACTTTATAAAGAATATCTACATTTCTGTATATAATTCCATATTTATACTTGTGACTTATGCTAATGATGAAAATAATTAGCTGACATGTATGCACTTTGAAATTATAGACTGTACATTCCATTGAGTAAACGTGTTTATTACAGTTATCAAATGATTTAATTCTGCTCTAGAATATTCCTTACCTGGAGTCTCAGGCTTGCCAGAAACTGTGGGGAAAGAAAAAAAGTATTTTAGCATAAGAACCATTCACATTTAAGACTATTCTCATTTAAAATTAAAATAATCTGTTTCAAGTTAATCTGTTCCAAGATTAACCAAAGATAATCATTCATTTGAAAGTGCGTGCAGCGTGATAATCGCACGATGGAAATATTTCTGCTCTGAACATAAATTGAAGGTGACATTCATTGAACGGAAATCTCTTTAAAATAATTATAATCAGAAGTATAGAAATTTATATGCAAATGATATATAATGAAAGTATCGAGCACTTAAAATAATTTTCGTAGTTTAGGGCAATATATATCCGGATAGATCCTCCAGAGACATAAAACTTCAGAACAATGCTAAGAGGCTGTCGTATTCCATTTGATGGGATAATTGATTGTGATGATCAGTCATCCGACCAGTCTGGATAAGAATCAGGTCGCATAAAGGATTTTATTCTTATCGATTAGACCGATCAGATCTCTTGCAGAATCCGTAAAGTTTCTCCGGCATTTTGCATCAGCACGCCATTCAACGTTTGCCATGATGATGATGAATGCCTAAATTATCAAATACTACTGATGCGCCTTTTCTGAGCTGACGGAACAATTGAGATATATTATGAATTTATTAAGAAGCTTTTCGACGAGCAATTAATTGTCGAAATCCTTTCGATTACAGACTTTTTCTAAGAATGAAATTCATTTGAAGAACAATTGACTTTCTTTGCGAAACGAAAGTAACTCCACTAGAGATTACATAAAGGAAAGAAATCTTTATGGACTTTCAAATTTTGCCAGTAGGTGGCGAAACTGGCTCTGCTGCTACGGTATTAGAAACATGGAGTCTCATCCATTTACGTCCACAGGAACAATTGAAGTGTGCAAGTCCAGGAAATCACACTCAAATGACATTCAAGTGAGCGTTTCTTTTGGATGATCGCACGCCAAGGTGTTGCCATTAACACGTCGCCATTACATTTGGCACTAATAATAGGTTTTTAGACAGAATATTGCCAAAGTGATTCTTTTGGTATTCGCCAAAACACGTCGACATTACCTCAAATTAGATATTCTTAACTTATCTGTATTGTTATCATCACTACATTCATCTTTGGCTTGCTCGAACCAACTTATCCTCTCACAAAGCTTTCAATCCACATATCTGCGAATAAATATCGCTTGCTGTCACACCTCCTCAATACAAAAAAAATTTAATACAAAGAGATAAACAAGAGAGAGAGAGAGAGAGAGAGAGGGAGAGCTATATTTGAGTTATGTGTGCTAAAACTAAGAATCATAGAAACCAACATAACTTAATTTTCCAATGATTCGTCTGCTAGTATAGTATGCCACAAGTATATTAACTTCTGTTTAGCGATTTCCTAAACAAAAGTTAATGTTTGCTAAAGTTAAAGATTGCCTCCGAGAAGCATTCTGTCATTATACTCTCTAAAACCTGCTTATTTATCATTCTTGCAGTCCACGGGATTCTAGAATAGGGATTCTAGCCATTTAGGAGGTAATCTTAATTTTATTTTAACCAAGAAGTGATCACTGCTTATTTCATATCCTCTCTGAACTCTAACATCTAGTGAAAATTTTGATGTCTTTTCATTTAATATGAAGTAATCTAATATTGATTTCCATCCTCTTGCTACCCAAGTATATTTATGCATGTCTTTATGTTTATAGAAGAAATTCATTATTTTTAGGTTATTATAAACTACAAAGTCAATCATTTTTTTACCATTCCTGTTTAGAGTATGTTCTCTAAACATTCAAAAGCTACAAAATTCTAAGCTACAAAATATGTTTTGTAGCTGATTATCAAAATCAATATTATCCTGTTCTCTTCCTTCTTCTGGGGCATATAAACGAATTATTGTTAAATAGCCTCTATCTATTTTTATTCTAGCTTCTATTATTCTTTCATTCCTTAATTTATAATGTTTTAACTGTTTTGAAAGGAGTTATGAATCCAAATCATGACTCCTGCTCGTGCTCTTTGGTTCTCTGTCAACTCCACTGTATATCACATTAAAATTTTCGGTTCTCATAGTTCCTTTTAATTCCTTTTTGTTTCAGTGATTACTGCTATTTTAATATTTCTTTCATTTAATAATTGGTCTAATTCTCTTTCTTTATATGCTGTTCCTCTTACATTCCAGTTTGCTATGTGTATTATATTTTGTCGTTTCCATTTTTGTTTTACCTTTTTTCATTTCAGGGTCGTTTCCCATAGATTCAATCCGATTATCTTTTTCTGTCAGCTTACAAGTAGGATTATGTTCTCCATGTCAGGGGACTAGCCTGTCAGTGGTAGGACTTAAGGCTAGTTCAGAAGCCTACCTTAAAGTTTCTGAACTAGCCTTCTTCCGAATTTAAACCCATGGAGGAATAGGGTATATTGAAGGGGAAAGGAGTAGATTATAGAAGAATTATAGTAAGGTTTATAGAGAGGGCATAGTTTAAGGCCAGAAATGAAAAGTCCCCATTGAAAATGACTTATATTAATTGATAAAGTTTCAGTTTTCAAAAGAAGAGAAAAGTTACCTTCTTGATCGATAGCACAGATAACGGATAAAAAAATTATTTTTTTATCCGTTATCTGGCACCACTAAAGTTTTTTCTCAATGTACATCGATGCATTCTGGAGTTTACTTACCTGTGCAATCAGGAAACTGTCTGCTTGGATTCCATTTGCCACTAAGCATGTCACACTCATGAATCAACTGTGAGGAACCGTCCTGGAACTCATATCCAGGCATGCATTTCCCAGTGCAAGTTCTAGAAAATAAATGGCAGACGGTGCTTTGAATGCTTGCAGATAAATAATAATTAAATGATAAACTGAAATAAATAAATAAATAAATAAAGAGATGACTTACAGAGTGTAAGCGGTCCCCGTACAAGAAAAGAATCCTGCCATGGGAGCTTCAGGACTACCGCATTCTTCAGCTAAAAGGGAAGGAATATTTGCACCCCACTATCTACAAACATTTCATTTGATCTGTGTGTGTGTGTGTGTGTGTGTGTGTGTGTGTGTGTGTGTGTGTGTGTGTGATATATATGTAATATATAATATTTATAAATATTTATTATATAATAATAATAATAACATAAAATAACATTATATGTATGATGTAATTACTCGGCTGAGAGACATTTTTGAAACAGATTAAATGACTATAAACCCAGAGATAAAATTCCCCGAAGAAGTCTTATAAGAAGACGAAACCAGTTGTGAGCAGTTTATTTAAATTAAAATACTGTTTCTATTTTTTCATCTCTCTCTCTCTCGGGTTATAGTCATTTAATCTGTTCCCAATTGTGTTGTGTGTATGTGTGTGTGTGTGTGTGTGTGTGTGTGTGTGTGTGTGTGTGTGTGTGTGTGTGTGTGTGTGTGTGTGTGTGTGTGTGTGTGTGTGTGTGTGTTAATGCAGATTACTGTATGAACGTTTTCCTGAATGTAATAAGAATTTCCATAGACGTAAACGTCACTCACCTGGCTTTTCCGAAGTCTCCATTGCTGAAGTAAAAGAAACACAAAATTACTCTGAATTAGTATATTTCAATATTATTGTGAATTATTATATTTATCAAATTCGTCATGCAAATATACCCTCTTCAAAAAAATAAATAAAAATAGATAAAATAAAACAGAAAATCTGTTTCATTATCATGCGAATTATTTAATAATTCATTAGTGCTTCTGAAATCAGTTAATTAGTAAATCTAAACGAAAATGTATGCTGCAGAATAGATAGATCACGAAGTCTAAAAAAAAAGAAACAGCCCAATCATTATAAATTTTTTCTTAAAAGCAGGGACAGCAGTTTTGGCAGTCCACCGCCATAACGTTCCTTGTTTCATGGGAAAGCCACTACGCACGGAACACTCTGTGCTGGATTTGTATTTCCAGGCACCACAGAAAGCGTCGTACTTTATCTTCAGGTAATTTAACTACCTGAAGATAAAGCCAATGACTTTTTTTCTGAGAATTTCATTCCGAGAATCTGAGTTTTGCTTAACGTGAAAGTTTTAAATATTTAGTTAGGTTGTGCATCTATTTATCTGCCTAACAATACTGCATGCAAGACTTTTCTGTTACTTACGTTGGCAATCTGCAAATTGATCGCTAGGGTCCCACTGTCCATTCAGCTTGTTACATTCATGAATCTGTTCCGTAGATGCATCTGGGAATTGATATCCTGGCATGCAGTTCGCTGTACAAGTCCTGCAACATTTGAGAGTCATTAACTTTGAAATGTATTACGCAGGGGGATGATCAAATTTTGTCATGACTATTTGAGAATTTAAGTTGTGAAAACAAAATGGATCGTAAATTTCTTAAAATACATAATAATTATAAGAAATTAAATACGCATTTCGTTTATTGAAAATGAGTTATTTAACATAAGCAGAATTTTCGATCGTGTTTCATGATCATTTTCAGTACACCAATTAAAGAAACAAATTAAAATAGAATAACAGTTGTAAACAATAAAAACAGAGCATGTTATTAGAATTGAAAGAAACTTATTACTGAAATTATTAGCGCAATTGGAAGAACAGCGGGATATTAGGCTCTCTGATTGGAAAAGACCGGATTCGATTCTCGATTCCTGACCAGAGAAATCTTATCTGCTTTTCCATTTGAAGGAGAGTTAGCCGAACTCGTACAGAGGTAGCAAGGTTTGTCTTCCTGAATACAAGGAAATTTCCCAACAGAAAGAATACGCACATTACACAGAGAAATAATACTGTTGGTGGTGGTGATGGGGGTAGTGGGCAGTAAATAGCGTTGTGTTTCAATGGTAGTAGGGTCGTTGGACATAGTTGGAGAATTTAGTGAGGGACACAGAGTTGAGTTTGGTAGAGTGCTGTGCTCTCCCACGATGAATTGTTGGACTCTTTGTAAGAGATGGCACATAATAATAGCAATATTAATTATTATCAAATAAATTATGTAACACAGTCATGAGGGGGATGATAATGATCAGGACAACTTCTTTAAATTGGGAGAGGTCTAGCAGCCATTTAAACTTTCAACGAAGAATACGAGCTTGTGCAAACCGGAACGAATGATATTTGAAGGTTATTCTGGAAAGCTTCTCAGACATACCTTTGACATATGGAATGGAGACTAGAAACGTCATGTGAAAAAGGATTGGGATGAAAGTCAAAATTATCAATTACTTTGGTACTGATGATTGGGGGGGGGGAGTATCTATTGGAAATGGATGTATCTCCATTAAGACCGTTTGGTTTTTAGGAGAGCATCAGTGGAACAGGAAGTCGTGTGTGCACAATACCGCAAAGATTTCATATGCCCTGCTTCTGAGATGGATGATAAAAGCAGCATGAATATCTTATAAATGTTCCATAAAATAATTGGCTGCGGTGTGGAGGGACAGCAGAGCTCATCGCATTTCCTTCGATTTTCTATAGTTTATTTTGAAAGGAAAATTATGCTAACTTTGTAGCCAAGTTAAACTATTTTACAATATCTGGAGGACATTTACTAGTTCAAATTCTACTGTATCTACTGTAAGAGGGATATTTGTATAGTTAAATAAAGGGAGAACTCGTGATAGATGTTTTGAAAGTTTATAAGTTCGGAAGACTGTATATTTTGCCTTAAGAGGGAACCTTCCTTTGAGACGGATTGTCGATTCTATTTCTATATGCTATCCAATGGTAGTATTCACTTGACGCACTTTGAATTTTAAATTATTTCAACATTCGTAAGTGATATTTTTATGGCACATAATTATCCTACAGAGAAATGTTGACTGGCTGAGTGGTTAGCCAATAAAGAAATACTAAAAGATTATCATTGAGATACAACTTACATGGTATAGCTATCTTCGGTACATGAGTAGGAACCACCAATGGGATTATTAGGGGTATTACATCCAGTTTCTAATGAAAGTAATAAGAAGAAATTAGTTGCTCTTTCAATAACTATAATGGACAAAACACACCACAATTTAATTGGGTCCAGTGCAGTGATATATATATATATATATATATATATGTTAAATATTATTTAATGACTGAATTCCGAGATAACAGAAAAACAAGTAAATTTAATATAACCACACAACTAGTTTCGTCGGGATGCCGATTTCGTCAGGTTTGATAACATAAAATGCAATTAAAAGACCGTAAAAAACATTGCACCATTCCAACAACAACAGAACATTAAAAACTACAGTTATGTTTGAATTGGAGTCCAAGCTACAGTTGCATTTTTATGTATATGGGAACGTATGACTTCACGAGTTGGCCAATACCGAATAGCTATGTGAAGAGCTATGTGAGTCAGGTAGACTGTAACTGAGATTGCTGTTCATGTGGGAAGAGTCAAGGATTATTTCTTTTGATTCCAGGATACGACGTTCTAATTCATCATAACATTTATGAATGTTGGATGTTGAATTCCAATCTATTTGATGTTGGCAGCCTTCGTCATTGGAGTTAAATGAGAACAAGACGTGACTGACTGGAGAGGGTGCTGGCTCTGGTTCTATTGTATGAGATGTCTCTCTGGTATTCTTCGAGACGTAGATAGATAGACTTTTCAGTTTGATTGTAATATGGTTTCGTACAGTCGCATTTGATTCTGTAGACACCTGGAAACTGAAGATGGTAATGATTTTCTTTGGGATGGCTTAGAATTGACTGGAATTTAGTTAGGGTGGAGAAACACGTTTTAATATTGAACTTCTTCAAAATTCTTGCCAGCTATGGGATTGGTCGAAGCCTCAACAGTGCTTTGATGACGGTGGTATAGTAGTTTAGTAATACTTTTGGAAGAGTAACCACTATTTGTGAAGGTCTCCTTTTAAGATGTTTCAGTTCATTTTTCAGCTCTTTGTCTGATAATACGGACCTGGCACGATGAGCGAGAGTGGATATGATGCCTAATTTTTGTGCTGTGTAGTGGTGAGAGGACGCATGCAGTTATCTATCTGTATGTGTGGGTTTTCTGAAGATTGAGATTTTTAAAGAATCAGATAACCTGGTAAGTTTGCTGTGTAGAAAGGCTGAGAACCATTTACTTCAAGTTCGACGGTAAACTTGATATGTGGATGAAAGTTGTTCAAATGATTTAGAAAAATGCAAAGGTTGTCTATGCCGTGCTCCCAAATCAGGAAAATATCGTCTATATAACGGAGCCAAATTTTATGTTTCAGGGTAGCAGAAGAAATGGCTTTCTTTGAAATCTTCGAAAAAAAATGTTAGCTAGTATTAGAAACAGTGGACTACCCATGGCCAATCCGTTATTTTGTTTGTAAATCTTGTCTTCAAACTTGAAGTAGCCTGAATTAATACAATGTGAAAGTAAAGAGAACATCTTTTTAAAATATTGTTTCTTGGAAGAGTGGGAACATCTTGGGTGGGAACATTAGAAAAAGTGCTTCTACGTCGAAACTTGCCATGATATCTCATTTCTTGAGTTTGAGGTTTTTTATCTTGAAAACAAAGTCAGCTGAATTTTTGATGTAAGAAGAAGACTTCCCTGCGAAGACTTTCAAGGAGGTAGCGAGATATTGTGATAAGTTATATGTAGGAGAGTCAACACTTTGAACTATGGCCCTTAAAGAAATATTTTCTTTATGTATCTTTGGAAGGCCGTACAATCGGGGATTGAGCGGATGAAGAGAACGTAGAGATAGACGAATATTTCTTGGTGGTTCCGTGGTCGTTTTAAGAAGATTGTTGGTCCGATTATGTATCTCTCTTGTGAGATCTCTCTCTCTAGTTGAGAGTACGTAACTGACTCTAATAAATCCAAGATTTTATTGCGGTATTCTGTTTCATTAATGATTACGGTTGCATTTCCTTTGTCAGCTGGGAGGATGATAATATCTTTGTTCTTCTTCAGTTGTTTAATGGCTAGTCTTTCACCAGGAGAGATGTTGTCTGTAGAGGGTTTTGCGTTGTTGATTGCGAATATGGCTTCCATGCGAAGTAAATTCGCGTATACGGTTGGTAGTAGAGAAGCAGCTTTTCTATTTTTGAGAAACAATTCTCTAGGAATTGATTTTGGAGAAAGGACAAAAATTGAGACCTTTTGAAAAGATATTTTCTTATGCAGGACTGAGGATATAGGACGATCTGTTTACCACTGCTCTTTTGAGCCCGTGAAAATGATTAGTATAGGAGGATCGTTCCTGTGCAAGTTTGAGAGAATTGAATTTATTAATAAGTTTAGATTTATTGATGTTTTGTGTTCTCGAAGCAAAACGTGTGCTTATTTCTTTAATATTGGTCCATGCCACATTTTCTAAGGATACCTCTAAACGCTTTCTAAAGTTGATTATTTTTGTAAACATAGAAGCTAAACTGCCTTTGGTATCAATAATTCTTTCCAATAATATATGTAGAAAGTTTTTCACCTTGGATATAATATATGTTAAAGATACCAAGTAATTTTTTAAACTTGGTTTTAATCCTTTTTCCCAAGTAAGCAAGCAGACCAGTAAGTCAAGTTTACGCCTGCACATACTGCTGCAGGTCTGAGGCAACTCGTTGTAAAGGTGGATTAATCTCATCCTGAGATTTTATTAAATATGGTCAAAGCAGCTTGTGGCAACTTGTTTAGGTAAAATTTATAAGCTCTATATTACTTTATCCTTGGCATTGTTTAGGCCTGGCTCCCACTGACGAGACTTCAATAAAGGGCGAAACCGGTCTGGATAGTGGCCCCTTGCCTTTAATACATAGCATCATATATCTCCTCAAGGAGATGTGCTTTGCATTAAGGGTAAATACTAAGAATAGCGATCAGCGCCAATTCCACCTTTGACTCGAGTTGCCTAAGACTTGCACTACGTGCGGGTCACCCAGACCTGCACTACTTGCAGGCGCAAACTTGACTTACTTGTCTGTTTGCTTACTCGGGAAATGGATTAAAACCAGGTTTATATTTAAAATAGCTTGGTATCTTTAACGTATATTATACCCAAGGTAAAAAACTTTCTACACACCACACACACACACACACACACACACACACACACACACACACACACACACACACACACACACACACATATATATATATATATATATATATATATATATATATATTTTTTTTTTTTTTTTGGATTTTTATGCTGATTTCACTGTACATTTCAAATGTTATATTGCTAAAACTTATTGAAACTGCTTTGAAAAGACTTGAAGTTATTTTCGTTCATGCAACAAAGAATAGAACTCACCTGATATTTGCGTAGGAGGACGTCCAGAACCTGTGGAAAAAAGGGAGTTTTAGCCTGATATCTGGTACATGGAAGATGAATTAAAAGTATTCAAAATGGATTTTCCGTTACATTAGGTTTTACATACAAGGGTGAACAAAATCATAGATTAAAAATTCCACGTCGTGTTTGATCGCTTTTGCTGCACTATTCATAATTGTTTAGAAAAATCAAAACGTGTAAACCCCCCGAATAAGAAAGAGGTGAAGATAAACGAGGAGACGTAGCTCAGATAGAACAGCTTGAGCTATCATGAGAGAAACCCCGACCGATACCTGGCCCGTCCTACAAAAGATTTATCAGATCTTTAAGAATAAATAAAAGAAGTTCAGACAGAATGTTGTACATTCTATAACAAAAAGCAAGTCCATTTGTTGTATGAGACGGCGTGTACAATCAGCTCCTACCAATGCATCTAAGAACCGGGAAAGGAGGTCCTGTGAATATATTTTGGTGGAAGATGAAAGTACTTCTCAGGATTTAAAGAAATTTCCCAGCTTCTTGGAAGCCTGAAGTGGCACAAAAATTTGTATTTAGTCTCTGCAGTTGAGGGTTTGGATTATCTTATCATTAGTCCACCCATACAACTAATAATAGAGTTTTGGTTCATATTTAAATACGAATTAGTTATCACGTTTTGTATTTTGCTGTCTAGATATGAAGTGAACAACTTTACTCCTCTGAACTTGTTATATTCGATGAATTTCGTCAATCAACTGACCTTACATAAACTGAATTAACGCTGTGAAAGAAAGATTTTTCTTGGCTATATGGTTTGCTATGCTGAGTGTCATCTGTTGCTGATTATCTTAGACATTAATAGATCACTTTCAGTTGAAAAACTTTTATTTAGATTATTGGCGTCCAGAACGAGAGTCTCATGTTGGACTTTCATATAAAAATTAATGTGGCTACTACAGAAATATTGAAATCTGAAACATTACATACATTAACATATTTTCTTTTAATGGTTGGATTTATTTCCTGGATATATATATATATATATATATATAAAAAATATATAAAAAATATACCTAAAAAAAATATATATATATATATATATATATATATATATATATATATATATATATATATATATATATATATATATATATATATATATATATATATATATATAATAAAAATAAATCGCCTAAAGCATTTATTCCCTAAAGGGAATAGACGTGCTATATTATCCCTAACTTTATGAATCCCTTTTTTATCCCTAAATTTATGATCCCTTAATGAACTGAGCACAAGGTTATGAATGATTCATTGATGGATTAAAAGGTCGAGATTTGTAGAGGAGAGGGGATTGTACATGACTAGACTAACTTTAGGAACTGACCGAAAAAAAAGGAATAAAAGTTTCTGAAGATGGTGACCAGAATCGATCCTAGAATGGCCTTTCTTCTGGCCTCCAGTGCCGTGGGATCAAATGTACCTGTTTTAGGAAAAGGCAAAAGACTTTATCTATCTATCTATCTTAGCATCCATTTTCCTATTTTTGTGTTTGAAAAATAAATAGTAATCTTTGACGTTGGAAATTTTTGCACTTAGACTATAAATTATATATTTAATTTAATACTTATCCAAGTGTAAGCAAACAAAGTTTGCGCCTGAAGTATCTTCAGGACTGAGGCAACTCGTGGCAAAGGTGGAATAACTTTTGGTTAGTGACACTTCCCATAATGCATAGCATCATACATGTCTGCAAGGAGATGTGCTTTGAATTATGGGATACTAAGGCAAGTGATGTGAAGTTAGTCCACCTTTGCCACGAGTTTCCCCAGTCCTGAAGATACGTCAAGCGCAAACTTTGTTTGCTTACACTTTGATAAAGGATTACACCAAATATATAATTTACATTAATCTTTGACGTATATTTTTTGGACCACATATTTTTTCCAGAGCATGCAGTGGAACTTAATATACTTTTGGTGACCTCGTTTTTTTTTATCTTCCAAATTACATTCATTTTATCTACCATCTTTCCTATTTACAAGTGACCCTACATATTTTGACAAACATAAGACACAATATCACAAGAAAGTGCGAAAAATAAGAAATATGTAACTCGGTGCTCATCTGTGCGTGATGACACTAGTATTTTTCCTTCTTTACAGAGGATGCGTGTCGAATTTGTCTTATGGTCTAGTACATTTCATGTAAAACAGATGAGCTTCCATATCCCAGGGAGACTAAGGTCTAGAAACGCATCAATTCCTCAAGGCTTATTTTTCTTTTTTCTTGAATTGCGTCTGACGATCTTTTTTTTTTTTACAAAGCTCTTAAGCCAACTTCAAAAACTTTCGTATTTTGAGCATTTCTGAATCCTGCATTGGTGGTGCTTATATAAGGCATAAATACTAGAGCATTACGATGCGGAAAGGATCTAATAATCACGTGATGTTTAACTATTCAGAAATAGTAAGCCAGTAACAATAGATGAAAATATACACATAGCAGCCACTAAATTAGAAACCTTTATGTATGTAAATGCACTTACATAGCGTATACGCAAAATACTTAGTCGGTCCCTCGCCACGCATTCTATGAGAATGCTTCTGGTGGGTTATGATTATTAGTGTTGATCGTAACGGGAAAATCAAAGGATTTTTCGCAGTTTGATTAAGGGTACGTACCCCTTTGAAATTTGAAAACAGCAGAGCTGACTGGTTTCTCAAAAGATGAGATATCCGTGGTGTTTAATCCGTGGAAACATAACCCACATTGCTTGTCTAAGAGGCATAACTGTGGTCCTAAGACAGTCTGTCAGGAAAGAGATCGCAGTCGTCTGAGAAGCTTTGTATAGACAAACAGAACTTCCTGTGTGTGTAAATTAAATGCTTCGGCCAGAAGCAACTGACCGAAGCATTTAATGAAGTCTGTTCTCGACCCTAATCTCACCGAACTATGCGCAGGGAATTGAAGTGGATCGTCACTGGCAATCGAATGCCTATATGTAAAATAACAGTTTTTAAATCAGTGACCGGTATGTACTGATTAACACTCTGTGCTATTCATTCTAAATTAGTACTAAAACAGAGAGAAGGAGAGGGAGAATTTTAAGGTAAAGTATGAGACACTCACTGATGCATTCTGGGAATTCATTTTGAGGTGTCCATTGTCCGGTTCTCTTGTTACATTCGAGCACTTTTTGTATCTTCCTGTCAGGAAATTCATATCCCTCCTTGCATTTAGCTGTACATACCCTTAAAAAGAGAAGAATAAAAAACACAATGAAGAAAAGTAAAGAAAGTGATAATTTATTCAAGAACGCACGAAACTTTCTAATAGGTGTTAATTTCTAATAGGTGTTGATATTTGAGAAAATGATAAAGTATAGCTATAAAAATGTCTAAGGACTGTTCGATCACATGTTAATTCATTTACTTATGCTGCTAAACTTTGCTCTAAATAGTTTGAATTATTTTGATTTAACTAAGATTTACACTTGGTTCAAGTAGCGGCGTCTAAAGTTTATTAATGACATGGGTTATAGAGTCAAATGCATTCTTTAATATTGTCTATAACTTGATTCATTGTGTGAAAGTGCATTGATTTGCATTGAAAAAAGTAGGCCCGAAAGGCTGCTTTGAATAAGTCTAATTTGCATTTATTGGAAATATGAAATATTAATGTATAAGGTTTTCATGGGGAAATATGAAAGATAAGTGAATAGAAAAATTATTCCTTAACTGATGTCATAACCTCTTATTTATAAATAGTTAATTTTTCTTGGATAAAAGGAATGTGTTTGCATTTAGCCACTGATCTGGGATGGATTCACTGATAACGTTGCTGTAGACCTAACAATTCTTTAATTTTATTCATGCAGTATTCAATTTGGGCTTCACCAGTTTCAGATGCTGCTAATCTCCAGCCTTCTAGTTTATCTAGTAACAAGCCACGTTAAAAAGATTTCCTATCTGTTTGCGTTCTCTCTTTCATATTTTAGTTCCCTGAATTGAACCAGCTCTTGCCAGTAGTTTCGCGATGTGTTAGCATTCTTCCAAGAATTTCAACATATTCGATTTATTTCTTGCCCAGTCATTTCGGTTATTGATAACGTCTCATTTTCGTAGTTGTTTATGGTATTTTAGCGAGAACCTAGTCTTTTTTCTTATTGTTTAAATCACTGCTTCATTAAAGGTGGTAATTGTTATTTACGTTTAGTCTAGCTCTATGTCTGAGCCGACGAACTATTTAGCAGAGAGAGAGAGAGAGAGAGAGAGAGAGAGAGAGAGAGAGAGAGAGAGAGATTAGATTTCTTCGATTTATTTACAATGGTTAGATTTATATGCATATAGCGACTCAGTCTATCTTTATGCTTGGGCACAATATTACGAAAGACAGAAAAGTTGGAGAATAAGCGCCTCCGTAGCGCAATTGGAAAGAACGACGGTACATTGCGCCCTTCGACTGGAATAGGCCTAAGTTCGATTCTCGTCGCGACGGGAGGAATCTTTATCTGGTTGATTTCAATCGAAGGTGAGTTAGCCGATCTCATACGGAGGTAGCAGGGTTTTTTCTCCCGGAAACTCGGGTTTTTCATCCCGCATACATACAAATCGGCCCTTCAGAACACACGCAATTTACAGACAAAAATTACTAGTTGTGGTGGTGTTGGAGGTGGGCGGTAGATGGCGTTGATGGAGATGATTCGTAGTAGAGGTTAGGTATAGAGACAGTTGTTGGTGTCCTCCCGCGATGAGTCTTCGGACTCCTTGGAGGTATTAGGAATAATAATAATAATTAAGAAAATATTTGTAGGAATAAACATACATTCTTATTCTGTCTCCGGAGCATGTGAACGTTCCATCTTCGATGTTTTGGGGTCTTGCACAACTACCAAAACCTGTAATGGAAAAAAAAGAAAGAATCATCATTTGGTCAAAAAATAAAATAAAATAAAATTATGCTGCACACTCTTTGCAATATGAAACAAAAAAAAAATACTTCTGCTTTGAGGCAGTACTCAACTGAGAACAGCAGTAGGAGTTTATTATAACTTCAATGGGAATATTCATGGACTTTTGAATTCACATAAATGGGGAGAAAACGCTATTTATCGATACATTTTGGAACGGGATTACTTAACCTTGGTATTTCTAAGCCTGGCTCCCACTGATGAGACCTCAATAAAGGTCGAAACCGGTCTGGATAGTGGCCCCTTGCCTTTAATGCATAGCATTATACATTTCCTAAGGAGATGGGCTTTGCATTAAGGGTAAATATTAAGAATAGTGATCAGAGCTTATTCCAACTTTACCACGAGTTGCCTAGACTTGTACTACTTTACGGGTCACTTAGACTTGCACTACGTGCAGGTCTAAGTGATAAACAGACTAATAAGTCAAGTTTACAAGCGCAAACTTGACTTGCTTGTCTGTTTGCTTACTTGGGAAATGGAGTAAAACCAGGTTTAAAATAGCTTGGCATCTTTAACATATATTATACCCAAGGTAAAAAACTTCCTATATATATATATATATATACATACATGTGTGTGTATGTGTGTGTGTATTATATTTATATATTATGCATATATTTCATTATTATGTATATATTTCATTGATATTTTTAGGCTTAGCGAAATGTTATATATATGTATATATATATATATATATATATATGTGTGTGTGTGTGTGTGTGTACACATACATACATACAATATTTCGAAGTGATTCATATATATATGAATCACTTCGCTAAGCCTAAAAATATCAACGTTGCGGCATGTGTTTAACTAATCAACATTGATTGTTTGCATAAATAAATTTATTATTAGTGACAAAAATTACTGAGGAAATAATTATTGGATATGCTTGGCCGATTACATTAAATGTACCTCGGTGATGATTTATAAATATGTGTTAGATATTAAAGATTTTCAAGTGCTTTGGGTAAGTTATCTAGTTTATAGCGAGATTGGTGTTTAATAAAAATCAAAAAGATGGAAACAGGGTAACTTTGTTTGAAATGGAACAATTACCAGGCCAATATATTAGCCACCTTTTATCGGTTGAAATGAAGTCCTAGTAGATGTGACATTAACATGTGAGGGATTGAGTTCAAGGACACAAAATAGTACTATCTACGTGTAGTCCTTTTGTTCAGAACTTTTTCATGGAATATTCTTGTAAACATTCTCCTATTATTCTCAATGACATGAAATACATTGATCGGAAAACAGTGTACAGCGGAGAAGTGAAGATTTCAAAAAGACAAGCTTTTCAGCTTCCTACATTTAGATCATAAGAGAAGGAAGATTTGATCATCTGACTCTCTATTAACTCAAATTTACCTTCGTCATTCATACGTAAACGGTGGCGTGACTCATACATCATTTTCAATATTCCGTCATCTGTAATGGTGGAAGTATCGCGATATGGAGACGATATAGAGTTACCTCCATTATTACAGAATTACGACAACAGATGGTAGATCTTCTGATATCATTTGGACAGCTTCCTCTATCACCTGTTTGTTTCTCATGTGACGGTAGCAGCTCTTCGGTAAATGGTATGGATGTATTAGGAGCGCCTGGTATCCCTAGTTCCAGTAATGACAGGTTAGATAAACAGAAACCTTAGTCAGAGGTGCTGCTAATAGGTGTTTGGAAGGAGTCCAATGCTTAGAGAGAGAGAGAGAGAGAGAGAGAGAGAGAGAGAGAGAGAGAGAGAGAGAGAGAGAGAGAGAGAGAGAGAGAGTATTGGGAAAGAGAAAGTGAAGGACGCTAATGAGAGTAGTAATGAAGTCATAACAGGCATGATATATGACGATTCCATGATTCAGGGTGTGCAGAGTAAAACCATCCAAATATTTTTCAGCGAAACAAGACAATAAAGATATGCTGGATAAATCAGAATTTTCCTGTATAAAACTCCACAGAACATATTTTACTTCCTCGTGAGAGTAAAAATACCTCAACATCAAACTCCTTTGAAAATTTTTCTTCGGAATGGCAGATTGAAGTATTGCTTTTGAAAGCGAACTCAATTGAAACAACGGAAATTAGCACAGAAACTAAACCAAACGTCGTTATGGGTATGGCTTATTTAGTCTCTTAGCGACTGGTTCATTCCCTATTATCTCGATGTTGGAAAACGACTGCTTAATATATCTTTACGATGATTGGAGAGAAATTACGTGAAAATCCGGTGGTGGTTGTACAGAACTTCTTCAGACAGTTCGTTTTCTGCATGGTGCGTGCTCATAACAGCATCAAGAAAAAACTACAATCAAACAGCAAAATCTGCGATTCAGAGGTGGAAATGAGCTAATGGAGTGGGCAAGCAGCGAATGAATAGTGGTGAGTCTATTGTGAAAGAGAATCACGTTCATTGGAACTCGGGACACTATATGCCACGTCATTGCCACGTTCATGTCACCTAGGTTTTCGCTAGGACTGATTGAGTGACTTAGTTTTAGGTTTCCTCCAACTTTATTACTTCTCGTTTACTCAAAGACTATTTTATTCCGTGCTGTATTGGTCATTGATCCAACTCGCAGATATTATATTAAAATAAATGAGAAATTCATTTTATTTATTTATTCCTCACAGAATCATAATCACCTTCCAGCATCTTTTCAAATGTCTCCTTCGGGAAGAACTAACCATTGGTAATTAAGGATGTTGAATATGGCTAATAAACGTCTTTCTAAATTACCTAAAAAAGTATTGTTATTATGAGTGTATACTCACTGATGCAGTTGGGATATTCCTTCCCAGGATTCCACTCTCCTGTGTCTCTGTCACACACCAAGACCAATTCTTTTGATCCATCCGGGAAAGTAAATCCCATCATGCACCGCCCCGTACAGGTTCTGTAAAAACGTCACATCATATCACATCAAAGCTAAGCGCACGCACGCACACACACACACACAAAGTGGTTTAAAGTTGGAGTTACCTATCTTTAGTTATTCTATAGTTCTTAACGTAATCTTCTTAAACGTAAGAAGTAAAGTGGTAAAACTGATATTAATAGAAGGCAGAAACACTCACATCAATCTGTTAGACATAAAACAATATAAATAAAGCGATACTTACAAGGTATCACTATCCCCAGTGCAAGAATATGTGCCAGCCGTGGGTGGTCGAGGCTTCCCACAATCACCTGCAGAAAGGAAGAAATTGTAATGTAATAATGATAATAATTTGTTTCTGTTATTCCAAACTTAGCAAAAATTATGTACGTTGCTTAACGTTTTTTTTTTGCATACGTTGAGTATCGATACGTAAGGAAACGTTTATTTCCTACATAAACTCATAATCTCCCCCCCCCCCCCCTCTCCACTTTGTCAACGGTATTACAAAAAGTGTCCCTTTTACAACACTGAAAATTATATCTTGGCGATTACTTACAGCTGAATAGTCATTCTGGATATTTTATTCTGCAAAAGGATAAAGTGCAGAGCACCCAACTGGTTTTCTTTCCATCCCATCCCATCCAGTTTCTATTAATATAGAAACAACTCTGTTAAAGGTCTTGTTGGATTACTGTGGACTTACTTCATCATATGACTTCAGATAACTGAGATATGGTTGTAAACAACTACACAGCTGTCTAGATTCCTTCACTTGATTCGAACAATAAGTCTTTCAAAAGGGCTACGTGTTGTCCTTTACTACTTTTCGGTTTACACCACCGTATCCGTGATATAAACCTAAAGGCAATTAAAATATTTGAATTCGAGAATCTTGCATTTTCCACAATTGGTCTTTACTTTCAATCATGTGACTCCATTTTGAGTTATTATGTTAATTTTTCCGACTTGTTTAATTATATATCAATGAGTATAGCTTTGGTATTTGCTCACAACTAATCATTATTTCAGTTATTTGTGACCAGCGTAAATGAATTATACTCGCATACTACAGTTCATAATAGCCAAGTGCATTAAATATTGCGTAAAACTAGTGGGTTTGAGCACCGTTCATTAAACCAAGTTGAATCTGAATATTAAAACCTGAATGAACACCTATCAAAAAGTGAAGACCGTCCCTGATGTTCACCTCCCTGAGAAGAATCGGAACAACCAATAAGACTAACCTTTGCGTTATAATTTATTTTGAAGGAAATTAACCATGCAATGCAACGAAAATGGCCACAAAGTAGACACCCGGTTTACGGAATGTATAAAAGTTTTTCCATAAACTACTCTCACTTCTAATGGTGGCAGGATTCTGGAATATTCTTTAAAAGAGAATTAATCCATCGAGACTGTCTAAACAAAACATTTCCCCTTCCTCCCCCCCTTCATTTTTGACAATTTCTGTTAGACATCGTAAATACATAGAAGATTAAAAAACATTTAAACATCGTGCACTTTGTATTTCATTATTGAGGTATAAAATTCCTGAATATTCGTGATCGCTTATTAATGTCAATAATTAGAGAATTTTACAAGAGTTTCTTAATCTCTTAAACTATAAACAAAATGATATAATAAATATATATCTTAAAGATATAATCGGAAAAATATTGCATGACTCACCCGTCTTATGCGAAGTTTGCTTATCTGAACCTAAACGAGGAAAAATTGATTTCAGTTTCTCTCATAGTTACTTGAAGCATAATAATAGCACGTGCAGTTACAATTAAAAATGGACTTACGGACACAATTAGGGAACTCCTTTCCAGGATTCCATTCGCCTGTAAGTCTGTTGCATTCCAGGACAACTTGCGACCTGCCATCTGGAAACTGATATCCCGGGCTGCATTCTCCTCTGCATGTCCTGCAAAATTCATATTCGATGCATGAAAATTCTCGTTTAATTAGTGTTCGCTTTGATTTCGATAATTGCTTAGATATTTGATGTAATCTAAAGCACAAAAGCTACGATTCTCGACTAATACTGTTCTATTTCTTTAGATGTAACTTAGATGTGTGTGGAGGATAAAATCCCACAGATTTGAGGAATCGGTTTTTTTTTTTTTCGAAATATGACGCGATTATTTATCCAATGGTAACATTTCGTTCGCAGTCAGTAAGAGAATGCATCATTGCTGACTCTTACAAACTTGCAACTTGTTATGGCCAATGAATACAAGGATAGTACTAAGTTAGTTCTCAAACTAAAATTCCATTTCACCAAACACAAAACAGCTTAGAACTCAATAAATAAACTCATCAACACGAACGTTTAGAAACATGTCAGAAAAAGGTTTTTACTGTTAAGTACTCAATTATGCTATCTTAAGGTAAGCAGAACCTGTCTGGTGAATGGATCGTATTGCAATTAAAAAAAAAAAAATCATAACTGCATCCGAAATTTTATTAGTTGCTTTTATCAAGATGTTTCAACTAAAAAACATCTTCGATACAATTTGAACTACCGAAGCTTTCTCTGAAGAATTCGTAAACTTTTAAGAACCACTCGCGTAATAAATACAAAACTGTATCTCAGAGTTTTCTCAGAGTTCTGATATAATTTATTTTAGTTACATTTAACGATGTGATCTCTTAAATTTACCTTGAATACTTCAGCCAGTTAACAGCCATTAAGAATTAAACAAAACTTCTCGTCAATAAACGAACTTAATCCCATTATTAATTACCGATTACACAAATAACTTGTGTCATTTTAAATATGATCCTAAGCCGATTTTAAATACCTACTGCTCCAAAGAGATTCACACACACACACACACACACACACACACACACACACACACACACACACACACACACACACACACACACACACACACACACACACACACACACACACATGCACGCACACACACACATGCACGCACACACACACATGCACGCACGCATATTCTTCCTGTACTCATGTAATGAGGTTCTAGGCTGTTGTATGTGGGGAGAGAAGACGTCTCTTCACCTCACGATGCTCCAGTTCATCTCACAGTTGTTCAATAGGATCGAGATCAGGGCTCTGTGGAGGCCAGTTAAAGTGTGGTGACGTTCATGCCCACAATCCACGCAGTTACAGCAGCAGCTGAAAGAGGCTGTGGACAGTTCCGTAGAATTGCCACAAAGTAGATGCACTACATTGTACAGAAGTAGGAGCTCAGTGTTCGTGGCGCCACAAACAGAGGTCCTAGGCCAAACCAGGAAAAACAGGACCATTCCGTCACATCGCCAGCTCCGAATTTTATCGTTGGGATTACGCACTTTGGTATGAGACTTTCGCAGTGCACACCCACTCCGTCCATCTGCTCGATAGAGGGTGTAGCGATTCTTCGCCCCATTACGCAGCTTTGAAAGCTTCCATATCCCATTTACACGATCTTTATACCACTGAAGACGACGCTGAATGTTGGCTAGGGGTAATGTGGGACTTTCATATTGCTGTCTTACCATAGAAACCCATTTTGTGAGCTTCGGTTGTAAATGTTTTTGTGCAGATTCTTATTCCAATCGATGCCCGGCACTCCGCATTCACCAAATGACGATTTTTATATATTATCCTTTGTAGCACCCAACATTCAAGTTCGGTGAGCGTGGTGGTTCGTTCACTGCGGATGGTATTTGCAGTTGACTTTTTGCTCTTCGATCTCAGTATGGTATCACTGTTTGTTGGCCTGCGATGGCCCAATAGTCAATAATTTGCCGAACATATAGGTCTGGAAGATATCATGCTATATAGTGCCTCTATATAGAACTCTGTTAGTTCCCTTCTCGCAGCTATTTTACCCGGTCATTGTTGCACTGACTTGGGAGTTCATATTTCTTCAATTTATACCAGCTACAAACACATGGGTCGTTACATGGCAAGATGTACCTTGACTATAGAGGTGTTCGTTGACTTCTTTCTGAGCAGTGTACATACAGTATATGTATGCATGTATGTATGTTTTTTTTTAAATTTTTTTAAAATTTTTTACCAATATGTATCAAGTGGTTTCAAAATCGGATCATGGCTGGATTCTTTAAAATGCACGAAATGATTGAATAGAATTAAAAACAAACAAACTGAAATTGAATGTTATCTCAAATTTAGAATTAAAATCAATCTATTGGTCATCTAATATATGATGAGAAAAACAAAAAAGAAAAAGAAAATGACAACTTACATGCTGTTCATTTTTCCGATGCAAGAATACGATCCGCCCATGGGTGCCACTGGCTTTCCGCAGTCACCTACTCGGGAAAAAAAAATAATTAAAGGAGTCCGATGCTTTTGTATTTCGATTGTTTGCATGCATGACTATGTTTCCTGTTGAAATTTTACTTAAATTTTACTTTTAAAATATCACTTTAAACTCGAAGCATTTTAAAGCCGTTTTAACAGTTATGCATGTTTACATCAAAATTACAATAAATGTTCGTCTCGTGTTTGACAATTCATGATCCGAGAAAAAAATAAAACTATACTCACGAGTCGTTTGAGACGATAGGTCACTTCTTGCTCCTGATTAAAGAAACAGAAATCGCATCAATTTCGCTTAAAATATTCAGTCTGATTAAAATGCGAATTCTTATCGATAATTGACGATTCTAATTATACATTTAAAGAAAAAAAAAGTTTGCTTACTGATACAATTAGGAAAATCCTTTCCTGGGTTCCACTCCCCTGTGACCCTATTGCATTCCAAGACAATCTCCGATTCTCCATCTGGAAACTGAAAGCCTGGCATGCAGGAACCAGTACAAGTCCTGAAACACAATCAGCGAAAAGAAGCTTATTTTCGAGTAAATAAGCATAACAACGAAGTGTAAAAAATAATTTATCTTTGAATGGATGAATATTTTTGATCTTAGAAGGAAAAGATTTTTAATGCTAACATAATCTACCGGGGTGCTTAAGGGTCAAAGCTGTATAACTGAGAGGAGACCTCCACATAGCCTTTAAAGGAATGCGGAGAACCGACCAGGGCTTCTGACCTAATGTCCAATCCTCACCTTCTCGTGGTGCACCCTGTAGGGTATCTACTTTGATACTGAACGAACGAGGATGGGCTGGCAATTTGGGATTTAGCCGACCAAATTGTATTCTTATTGGTTAAAACAAAATAAAAAATGATGGTACAACATGACAAAATTTCATGCCGGCTGGGGCGTCGCCCGGTTAAACAAGGCCCCCGTTGTTTTCGCCAGGGAACCAGGGCGAACAGCGAAAAGTCAGCTACTGGAACAAATCTGAAAACAAACCCCAACTCAACATTACCAGAGTTAAAGATCGGTACTATCAATGTAAGAAGCCTGAATGGCAAAGAAATGGAGCTAGCTGAGGAATTAGATAAGTACCAGATCGACATAATAGGGGTGACTGAAACAAAAAAGACCAAAACTGGTGAGATCTTTCTGAGCAATAAATACAAAATGTTATATTCAGGCAATGCCAATCAAGGAAAAGAAGGAGTAGCCATAGTATTCAACACAAAATACGAGGCTAATCTTCTTGAATGGCAGTCAGTCTCAAGTAGAGTAATATGGGCAAATATGAGAATGGGGAACTGGACAATGAGACTTGTTTGTGCCTATGGTCCCACAGAAGGTTCTACTAAGGTAGAAGTGGAGGAATTTTTTGAGGCTTTAGAAAAAGCAACTGACACAATGAAAAATGAAAAGTTGGTCCTTGTTGGGGATCTAAATAGCAGAGTAGGAAATGATTGTGAGACATACAAAAATATTTTGGGAAAATTTGGAGAAAAGAGCAAAGCTAATAATAATGGCAAATATCTGTTGGATTTCTGCTCAGGACATGGACTGGTTATTACTAACACCATGTTCCAACATAAAAATGTGCACAAATTCACATGGAGAGAAGAGGCAAGGAATAAGAAAAGTCTCATTGACTATGTTATTGTTGATAGTGATGTTTTCTCCCTGGTGCAGGACACCAGAGTGTACAGAGGATTTGAAATTGGAAGTGATCACTATTTAGTCTTGAGCAGGATAAAATTGAGTTTCATATTGAAAAGAATAACATGTAAGAAAGTTTTAAAGCGAATAAAAGTTGAGCTGCTCTCAGATGTGAACTGTAGACTAAAATACAGAAATATTATTGAAAAGAAAATGAAAGAGTTTGAGAACAGGAATCAAACCTTGGAGATTCAGTGGCAAACTCTGAAGGAAACATTGATTGATTCTGCCAGAGAGGCATGTGGTGAGGTTGTGTGCAAGGATAAAAAAATCAGAACTCCCTGGTGGACACAGGAAGTTAAAGAGGCAGTGAAGGAAAAGAAGAAAGCATATCAAAAGTTCCTGGCAAATAAGTCAGCTTTTACTCTTACAGAATACAGAGACAAATGTAAGAAAGCTAAACAATGTGTAAAACTAGCTAAACAAAAGTCATGGGAGGACTTTGGCAAGAATATAGAAAATAAATATCAAGAAGGTGGCAAAATATTCTGGAGGTTGTTGAAGAAGCTTAGGAATGGAGGAAAGAGTGCTGTAAAAGGAATTAGAGATGATAAAGGTGAAATGAAAACAGGAGAAAAAGATATCCTTGAAGTATGGAGTAATTACTTTGAAAAACTGCTAAATGAAACAAGCAGTGATGACAGCACGTCCGCGCGGTTAGCCTAGTGGCTTTGCGCTTCGCAACCATATGCCTGGGGAAGGAGTGTCCTAGGTTCGATTCCCGTCGGAGACGTGAGGAGCTGAAGGATCTTCCTCAGCCATAGCCAAGTTAGCCGGTCTTGGGCGCGGGCAGTAGGGTTTTTTCCACCAGTTTATCTGGTGTTTTTCATCCCGCAAGCAGGCAAACCGGCCCCTTGAACACACAGGGATACAGCCAAGAATACCTTGAGGCATAGGAGTGACCATTCTATCCTCGTATTTCGGTTACGAAATCCAAGCATGCTTGGAAGGTTGTGGGCCTTAAAGGCCTGTTAAAACCAGTGGGATAGATAGATAGATAGTGATGACAGCACAGTGGTAAAAAACACTGACCAGGCATGCAGTCAGGAATACATATCCATACTTGAAGTAGAAAAAGCCATCAAAGGCTTGAAATGTGGAAAGGCAGCAGGAGTAGATGATATTCGACCAGAAATGCTGAAGTATGGTGGTATAAGAGTCTTACAGTGGCTGCACTGCATAGTTCAGAAAGCCTGGACAGAGGGACGAATTCCCGATGATTGGAGTAGAGCTCTCATAGTACCCATATATAAAAAGGGAAATAAAACTGAATGTGAGAATTACAGAGGTATTTCCCTACTGAGTGTTCCTGGCAAGATCTATGCAAGTATACTTGAGAAACAGTTGAGAAGAATTGTGGAAGAAAAGCTTGGTGAAGAACAAGCTGGATTCAGGCCAAATAGAGGCTGTCAGGATCAGATCTTCACTTTACGACAAATAGTCGAGAAAGCATGGGAATATAACAAAGATCTGTATTTAAGTTTTGTCGATTTGGAAAAGGCTTATGACAAGGTGCCAAGAGAGAAGCTATTCAATACGCTGCAGTTATATGGTGTCAATGGGGCATTATATCAAGCAATACTTAGTCTTTATTTGAGTTGTGAGTCAGCAGTTAGAATTGAAGGACATACAGGAAGATGGTTTAATGTTAAATCTGGTGTGAGACAAGGATGTACATTATCCCCTCTGTTATTCATTATCTATATGGATCACATTATGAAGGAATGTGGTATTAAACCTGATATCAAAATTGGAGATGTTAATGTCAGCTCTTTGCTTTATGCGGATGATGTTATACTACTAAATAAATCCGCTACAAGTCTGCAAGATTCTCTGACTAAATTGAATAGCTGTTGTAATAGATATGGTATGAAGGTCAGCAATAAAAAGACAAAGACAATGAAAATAGGCAGAATCATTGAAAATGTCAACTGTGTTGTGAATGGAGAACCTGTGGAACAAGTAAAACATTTCAGCTACTTAGGCACAATTTTTACTGAAGATGGTAAACTAAATATAGAAATAGACAACAGAATCAGCAAAGCTGGTATCGTGGGAAGTCAATTGAATAAATTCATATGGAATAAGAAAGAAATTAGTCGGAACACTAAATTAGCTGTATACAAGACTGTGTTCAAACCAATTTTAACTTATGGATCTGAGAGCTGGGTCAGAAGTAAAACACTTGACCAAAGACTAGAGACCGCAGATATGAGAGTCCTGAGAAATATTAGAGGCGTGAACAGATGGCATCAATGGCAATATCATATTAAAAATGAGGATATTAGGAAAGAACTTGACATTGTCAGCATCCAGGAATGCGTTAGCAGAGCTAATCTCAGATGGTATGGTCACTTAAATAGAATGGGAGAGGAAAGATTAGCAAAACAAGTGTTCTCTGCCAGGTTGGCAGGAAAACGACCCAGAGGAAGACCAAGATATAGGTGGATTGATACGGTACAAAGTGCCTTAGACGATAGAAATATAAGATCTGATAATGTTGGAGTCTTGACAAGTAACAGACTGATTTGGAGGAAAATTGTAGATAGGAAGTTAGTAATGATGTAATTTTTTCATGTAGTACTGTCATATCCTGTACACCCCTTGAGGGTACATGGCAGGAATTTGATGATGATGATGACATAATCTACCACCATCTTTAATGCTTTCTCGGACTTCCTTTTGATTTTTGGTTTGATAAAGGTTTCATTCCGTTTTTTGCAATTTCTCATATGTAATATTTTAAGCCTGAAACGTAGTCAGACAACTTATGCTCAAATTTTCTGAGTGGAACTATTAACAGAGAAGGTTCATGGGTTCGTGTTCATCTATCCAACTGGATAGATGAACCTCCATGTTTTACAGACTTTTTGTTTTAGTTGCTCATTCAGAGCGATTCATCGCATTAAAATCTTTGAGTTAAATATCACTGAGATATGATCTAAAGGTGCCCAAACGTGATATAAATAATTCACCAGATGAATACAAATCAAATGAATGTTCGACTGAAAGCTGTTAAGATTAAATAAAAAAAATGAAGACTCTTTGAATAAGCGAAGTGTTTCATAAATATTAATGAGCAATTTAAACCATTTTATTCCACTAGCTATAAGAGCAATCGGATCGTTACTTACATGCTAGTACTTCTTCCAGTGCATGAATACTTTCCACCCATGGGTGGACTTGGCTTTCCACAGTCTCCTCCTGCATGAAACGCCAGAATTAGGAAACAAATGAAAGGATTATGCTCCGTCATACATATTTCATTTTATAAACAAGAATAACTTCGAATTAATATTATTAATATCATTTACTATAATACTAAATCGTTAATAAGTAGAGGTCTCTGTTTGTCTAAACTACTAAATTACTAAAGATCCTCACCTACGTACTTGTTAATAAGTATATTAAATAAGCAATTGATATAGTTGTTTGGGTGGCGTTGTTTCTTTGAAATTTTGACTGGTAATTATTGTAAAATATGTTTATTTTAGCAATTTTTTTCTTACCCTGTCAGGAAGTTATATTTTTTGCTTTGCATCTTTTACTTTTTTGCATCTTGGTTATCCTGGGGAAGTATGTAACTCCTGTGTTGTTTTACACTGGACTTAGGCTGGTTTAAAACTAACCGAATCTAATTTCTGCTCTCTAGCTTAGGAAATATTTCACCGAAACCAAAGAGGTACATCGCTTGAGGTTCGTTCTGAAATTTTAGGGAATTATTTCTCAACTAATTCACTTCTGTTATCCATACTTTTCTGCCCCCATATAAGTAGGAGCTGAGGATAAAGTGAAATTCATGGAAGTTGAGAATGAATGTAGTCACGAAAGGAGTGAATCTCTCTTTTTCCTCTCAAAGAGTGGTCAAAGCGGCGCGTAATTGAAATGGATTGCCTCTGGAAGATGTGTGAAGGAAGTGAGAAAGAAGTTAAGAAATGGAATGACAGCAGGGGTGGGACATCTCTGGACTCCCTAGGCGAGATTATGAATCATCTAGGGATGTCCTTCTTTAAAGAAGAAAAATGTCGGCAATCCACACTTATCCTTATCTACAGAGATCAGAGATTCTTACATATTCAAGTTCGTTTCAGCATTGCAATTATCTTGTGAACTGCATTTGTAATCGTTGCTATATGGGCCATAAACTTCAACTTCCTGCTCACTCCAGTATCTCTATCCTGATTAGTTTCGTATGGCATAATGCCATCAATATAATACGTCATTTAATACCTCATAATAACAAACTAGGTTCATGAAGAGCGATCATTAATGAAACACATCAATAAGAGAAGAAAAAGCCTAATTGGACACCATTTGAGGCATGCGGGACTGATTACAGAAATAATGGAAGGGACTGTAGAAGGAAAGAGTCCACGAGGCAGACCAAGAATTTCATATATAAATAACATAATGATTCTAACTGGCACTAAGATTATAAAGAGATAAAAAGGAAGTCACAAAACAGGATGTTGAGATGTACTGCTATATTTACCAATTTTCGGATTGATGCACCAAAGAAGAAGAAGAATAACAAACTGTATAACTTTGCATTTAATAACTCTGAACTCATAGCCATTTTCACATGACCACAATTTCGTTTGTTAAGGCAACCATAGTTCCTCGTATTCAAATTATTCTGATTAGTGCATACCATTGGCATCCTGATTATTAAAATCATTGCCTCATCAGAAACCAGCCGGATGTCAGCAATCAGATAAATTCCTCCCAATGTAATTAATGCATAGTCGGAATATTAATGAACCAAGACCTGATCCCTCGGCCACTCTATTAGTAACTTTAATTCTGACAGATTTATCTTCTACTCTATACACTAGACTTTCATATCACCATTCGACCATCTCTTATTCACGATAATATTTTATAATCCAATTCCATTTCCTCCAATTTATGTCTTCATATTGATACCTCTCAAACGTCTTAGCAAAATCCAAGCGTATGACGGTGTATATTCTTTCCTCTTTCCTCTCATCTCACTCAACCATCATATTATTATAAAATGTGAGCAATGACCTTCACTTAGTAAAACCATGCAACCATCTCTCTGCAAATGTTACTTGTATGCTAACCTATTACGAGTTCTTACCACCTTCTCTGGAACTTCACCACCACTCTAGAGATACTGGTAGGTACGTAGTTAAAATTCTCAATAAGCTATAAACTTCTTGAACTTTTTCCTAAGCGTAAATAAAGAACGTTTGCTTATGTCTGGATAAAGAGTCTTCACGAGTAGCGTTTTTGAAACCAAACGAAATATCTTTCCACAACTAGATCGGTTGTTAAATACATTAGAACTGGAACCACGCTTATACAATGGATTATGCAATATAAAACACTACATTTTATTTAATTAAAGCGGGCATCTAGTTATGTCTAGCTTAGAAGACTTCATCGGGTGCACTACATGAGAGAAATATAAACAAACATTGCGAAAGAATACTTATAAATTATAACGCCAATGCAATGACATTTGAAGGCATCCAATGTACTACTTTATTGGTGAGACCACGCACGCGTTCATGATCAAGTGAAAGCCAAATCTGCATGGAGCGCTGCGACAGTTACAGAGATATGAGGTTACTGTTGAGATGTTCTGGATTGAGGACGATTTCCTCAGATTCTATTATATTTTATTATGATTATATATATATATATTACTATTATATTATTATATATATCTATAAACAAAATTATGGCCTTGCAATGGGTAATCCGTTGTCACCTGTATTTGCGAACATCTATTTAGAAGATCTGGAAGTTAAAGCCACCTCTTCTTATCCTTTAAAACCAAGAATTTGGAAAAGATATATTGATGACATTTTCCTGATTTTGAGCCATGGTCGTGAATCTCTCCTGAACTTCCTAGAACATCTAAATAATCAACACCCGAATATAAAATCTACGGCGGAGTTTGAAGCTAATGGTTCTCTTCCTTTTTTGGACATCAAACTGACCCGTTCCTCAGAGAAATTAAAAATCTAGATTTACAGAAAAGCTACCCACACCAACAGATATCTCGACGGTCAAACCCATCATTATCCTCAAAAGTTTGGACTCATTTCTACACTAGGACATCGTACTCGCTATCTTCTAGATTATGAGATAGAACTTAATAAAGAACTCAATTTTCTCACATCTACTTTTCAACTAAATTGTTATTCACAAAAACAATTGACAAATTCCCATTAAATCCACCTGGTCTCAATAATGAAGAGACAAATATGGTGAAAGGTAATATTTCTATACTATACATAAGCTATGTCTCACCCAAATTGGCCAAGGTTCTTAGGAAATACAACATAAGAACTTCATGACTCTTTCTTTTAAGGTTACAAGGTGATCAGCACTCATATTTATGAATTTCGGAACACAAAGCACACGTGTTGAAATGATTATTTTACTAATTATTAATAAAATAACACTTGACGTTTCGATACCTGTATTGAGGTCATCATCAGAAGGATACATGTGTATAGGGAACCAAGATACGTGTTCTTGCACTTTATACCGGTGAACTGATTCTACGCTGTTAATTAATATTTTTCTTAGTCTGACCTCTAGCGATAATTAAATAAAATGAAATAAAATAAAAATTGGAAAAAAAATACATAAATAAAAAAATAAATACATAAATAAAAAAATAAATAAAAAACTACAATAAACTCTGCTAAAGTCCTCATGTATTAAGATTCTTCTGGATTTGTACAGTTCAGATTGTTATACTATGATTTTGTTCAGGACTTGTACAGTTCAAGTTTCTATTGAATATTAAGGGGAAAAAAGAAAACTTCACCAGGTCTTCTTGCAGTGGGATTTTTCTTTGGCTTGTTCTGGTTGCAAATGGGTCCTCCATATTCTTGGAATGGTTAGGCCATCGTTTTTGTTCAGATTTGAATTATGTTTGAGCATTTCACATGCTTCTTTGAATTTTCTCTCGAACCAGGTTTTGGTGTGGTGTAGGGACTTGGTACGTTTCCAATCAATTCTGTGGTATCTTTGGAGTGCGTGGTGAGAAAGGCCGGTTTTTCCAAAATGGAGGAATTGAATGTATCGTTTGTGTTCGTCCTTTCTAACTGGAATGGTTCGCCCTGGTTCCCCTATGCATGGTAGGTTAATGACTAAGATTTATTAGTCAGCTTTGACATAACTTTCCTTTTCACCAATGTCTCCATCAATGATACTATCTTGCTCCTACAGAACATGTTTCCACACGACATCACGGCCGTCTTTGTCCACATATTCCACTCCATATATTTCGTGTGGCAAAACAACTTTTACCTTCAAAAAGAAAGTACAGACATGGGGTCACTACTTTCCCCCTATAGCTAACTTTTATATGGAAGACTTTGAGCAACGAGCTCTAGAGTCAGAGTGCCAAAAGCCCAAAATTTGGCTCAGATATGTCGAAGATATTATCGTCATTTGGCCCCACGGCCGCGAAGCACTAAATACATACCTTAGCCACTTGAACAAACAACACAAACGTATCCAATTCACCATTGAAATAGAAAAAAAAAACCTCTCTTCCATTCCTAGATACGCTCATCACTCGTTTTCCCTCAGGCTGTCTCTCCTTTCTTACCAAGTGTGGTAAGAAATCAATTCTGTGGTAAGAAAGGTGGTAAAAATTCTTACCACCACCCAACACAAAAAAGTAGGGGTCATAAGCATCCTTAAACACAGAGCTCAAACAATTTGTTCAAATAAACAAGCTCTAAACCGGAATAGGAGATCATCAGCCATACATTTATAAAAAATGGATACACTAAAAAAACTATTCAAAAGATCCTCCATAGAGACACCACTAAAAACAAAAAAGATTTCAAGAGTGCCATTGCCATACCTTATGTTAGAGGCATTTCCGAAAAAAATAGACAGAATACTATACAAATACAACATCAAAACCACCTTCAGACCCCGATAAAATTAAGACACATGCTCAGTTCTTCCAAAGATCCTCTTTTACACCTAGTCCATCCAGGGGTTTACAAAATACAATGCATATGTAACCTACCATACAAAGGGGAAACAAGGAGAATCATTCAATTAGGAAGGATGAACACAAACGACACATTAAATACCTCCATTTTGAAAAAACCGGCCTTTCTGACCACGCACTGCAAACATGCCACAGAATTGATTGGAAAGATGCCAAGTCCCTAATCCGCACCAAAACCTGGTTCGAGAGGAAATTCAAAGAAACATGTGAAATGCTCAAACATAATCCAAATCTGAACAAAAATGATGGCCTAACCATTCTAACAATGTGGAGGACAGGACTCATTTGCAACCGTTATAGCAACCAGAACAAGCCAAAGAAAAATCCCACTACAAGAAGACCTGGTGAAGTTTTTCCCCCCTTAACATTCAATAGAAACTTGAACTGTACAAGTCCTGAAGAAAATCATAGTGTAACAATCTGACTGTACAGATCCAGAAGAATCTTAGTAAATGAGGACTTTAGCAGAGTTTATTGTAATTTTTTATTTATTTTATTTTTTAGTTATTTAATTTTTTTCAATTTTTATTTTATTTTATTTTATTTAATTATCGCTAGAGGTCAGACTAAGAAAAATATTAATTAACAGTGTAGAATTAGTTTACCGGCACAAAGTGCAAAAGCATGTAGCTTGGTTCCCTATGCACATGTATCCTTCTGATGATGACCTCGATACAAGGAGCGAAACGTCAAGTGTTATTTTATTAATAATTCATAAAATAATCATTTCAACACGTGTGTTTTGTGTACCTAAATACATAAATATGAATAAGAACTTTATTTAGTCCTCTTCCGAAAATCCACTCCTTAATGAGCCGTCCGAAATCTACACATCACGACCTTAAATATCGCGGTGTTTACCAGATTTGGTGCAACTTTGATATTCCATACTTTGGACAAACAGAGAAATCGATCGAATTACGCATTGAAGAACATAAGAGAGACGTCAGTTACAGGAGAACGTGAGCCAGTGCTTTGTCTAGTCATGTTCTGTTCTCGGCCGATTCTAATGAAGAAAACCTGAGCCATGCAGCTATAGGACAGGTCTGATAACATTTTTCGTTGCCAGGATGAATTAGAAAGAGAAATAATTATCAGCCCCTACATCTCAACAACAACCTGAGTTACAACCTTGCTGACTGTCACTGTGCTACGATCCAATACTGGCGTTCACGAGATGCTATACGCATGCATACGCCCAACAGTGAAGCCAACGAGGAAACAATTTTAATGTGCAGACTTCAACGTTTCAACGTTGAATATGTATACACTAACTTTCCGTGATGTTTACAAATATTTCCTCTATGTTTTACTGGTTATTTCGTTTGTAATGTGCACCTGAAGAAGGCGCATACAAGTTGAAACTAGTTGTGCTATTAAACATTAAACTTTGTTTTAATATTTCTCGGTTTCATTTTTCATTAAATTTTTCCTTTAGTTTTTCTAGTCATTCAATTTTTTTTATTATGTATCACTATACACCTGGATGGACCGCGTCACTAATTCTGCTATTCTAAATCTGTTAATCAACAACCACTTGTCAGTAGAATAAAAAAACTACAACTCAGATGGCATGGGCATCAACTCAGACATCCTCAAGTATCATCCTTTTTGGAATCCCTCTTCCTGTACAAACCAGAAGATGGCAAACGCAATAGAGAAAGACCATGCAAACAATTTTGGCAATACATAAATGAAACAATCAATAATCTAAATTGCAAAACTCCATCTGACATCTACCAGTTAACTCACGATAGAGAGACTTACAAGACCATAATTTGCAATCTTTAATTTTTAATGTAAAGTCTCTTTTCCCATTTCACATTGTATCATATTGTGAATAAACTATGTAAATACACAGAGTAATGGCGAAAAACGATTGATACTCACGTGTAGTTTGGGATGTCTGCTGATCACCTATAAGAATAGACAATCAGTAAAATTATCCATTATGCAGTAAGCGAATGATTATACTATAACTAAACTAATGAAATCAAAATTAACTTTGTTTTATTTTTGCGTCTCTTAGGTCAGTTCCTACGACCTTTAATTTACAGTTGTAGTGAACTAAAGATGATGATGAACTTAAGAAAAAAGGATACTCACTGATGCAGTCCGGAAAGTCCTTTCCTGGATTCCACTCGCCTGTGATTCTGTTGCATTCGAGGATAATCTCCTTACTACCGTCTGGAAAGTGATATCCCATCATGCACTTCCCTGTACACGTCCTGTAAAAGACACATTGGAGTAAGGAAATTCGACTAAACTCGTTCATTCAGATATCGAAATAAGTGATTAGTTTTACAGCCACGAAGAGCTGCGTATAGTCGAATTAAATATCTTTTATGTTGTGCGATTTTAAGTAAAAATTACTAATGTTAATGCTCAGGAATGATATCTTTTCAGAGGGCGAAACGCTTATTAAGGGGCGTACCAAATGGGAACCATTTCGGATATCAAGGATTAACAATTAAGAAAACTAATTTTTATAAATGTTCATTTAAGTTTGCATATCAATTATTTTGCATATTAGTAAGCAGCATAATGTAAACCAGTATTACTGACTCTTCACTAGCCGACTAAAAATTCTTTTTGTAAATAATTTACAAAATAAAATAACGGTAAAGCACACTTACATACTCCTACTACTTCCGCTGCAAGAATAACTCCCTGCAGATGGCGGGTTTGGCTTTCCACAGTCGCCACCTGTAAGTTATATGCATTTCAAAGCATTAATTTTTCTTCATGTTTAAAAAATCTTTAAATGCTTAAGTGCTTAAATATGCATCGAAGTTAAAAATATGAAACGAGAGAACTCCATAATATTAAACGCAGTATACAGACCCCCCAATTTAAGCACTACAAATTGCTAGATCAATTAAACAGATGGCTTTCTGCCACGCAAGAAGGCGACTCAGAATACCTGATAATAATTAATAGCTGACCAGAATACGAATATCATGAACACAAATAACAACACAACACAATACGTAGGCTTCTTATCAGCATATAACATAACTCCATTCATACAGTCGTATATGCGAGAAGAGAGTCGAAAATACAATCACATCACTTTGTATTGACCACATGAATATACGGGTCCACTCTAAACAGCTATCACTATCCGCCATAATGTATAAACTTTATGACGGATATTGATAATAGGTGAAATTGTCAGATTGTTGACTCTCTGCACTACAGTTTTAAACTGAACCAGAAGCCTTAAAACTCGCTGAGACTACAAAAGTGTATAATAACATCTTAAAAGAAACAATAGTAAACGACGAAATCAGAAAACAGACTGGATGCAGATAGCATCTCCAGACTCTGCTGACGCTGTACATAACAATGTTAAACTTACAATTAATAAACTATATAACAAAGCATTAACAAATATAAAAATACGCTTTCAAACTAGACGGAATCCTTTGATAACAGAAAACATATGAATAGACATACAAAGAAATGATGCCATATGAAAATAACTTAAGAGATCACCTAACAATACCATTTTTCAAGCTGAATACAAAAGAAACTGAATCGCTTAACAATACAGATTAGAAGGGCAAAAAGAAACTAATACAGAAACAAACTAACCACAGCTGAAAACTACAGAAAGGAAACCTGGCACGTGATCAATGAAATTCTGGACAATACACACAAAACCACTGCCTCAGAAACAATAAATCACTTCGTTGCTTGTGAGCCCAAATCCCTCACCCCCCCCACACACACAAAGAAATATTCTCCAATAGTTCTACTAGCAATCCAGTCAATCCGCTTCCTCACAGTAAATGAAGAACTTACTTGCAATTCATCAAATTAGCCCTAACAAAGGACCAGGAACAGACGGAACTAGACCATTAAAAAAAAACTCAACTAACAAAAGTGTTAAATAAAATCTAAAATCTCCGAAACGGCGCACATACCTGAAACTCTAAAGACTGCAGAAATCACTCCCATACATAAACATGAAAAAGAAATATTACAAGTAATTACATTACAGACCCATCCCCACATTGACTGTAATCAACCAAATCATGGAGCGCATTGTGTATTGAAAGATCTCCAGATACATTAAAAAATTCCAAATCATTCCAAAACACAATATGGCTTTCAAACAGGAAAAGACACTCTTTGAAGATTTCACAGACCTAACAAATGCTATATTCCATAAAAAAAGAATAGTATTAAACATTTTTATTGACCCAACAAAAACGTTTGATACATTAACACACAAATCTTGTTGAACAAACTAACACATATTGGAATCGATGGATGTCCAATCCATTGGTTCAAAACATTCATTTGACAAAGAACACACACACACACACACACACACACACACACACACACACACACACACACACACACACACACACACACACACACACACACACACACACACACACACACACACACACACACACACACACACACACACAAATTAGCCATTTTCCCCTGGAAAGTAATATCTTCAAATCAATACGCAGAACACAAGGCTTATATATGAACCCTGGAAAAACAAAGCTAATGATATTCAAAAAACCCACAAACCCATCCCATAGAAACTAAATGTCTCACTCTCCGACATACATCCTCCTACACACAAAGGGCCGAATCTAAAACCAGAACCAACAGTCTCCTCCTGCATGAAACGCCACAATTAGGAAACAAATGAAAGGATTATGCTCTGTCACACATATTTCATTTAATAAACAATAATAACTTCAAATTAATATAATTTACTATAACACTAAATTGTTAATAAGTGTATTAAATAAGCAATTGATATACATGTTTGGATGGTATTTATTCTCTGAAATTTTGACCGGTAATTATTGTAAAAAATTTTTATTTTAGCAATTTTTTCTTAGCCTGTCAAGAAGTTATTTTTGTTGCTTTGCATGTTGGTTATCGTGGGGAAGTATGTAACTCCTGTGTTGTTTTACACTGGACTTAGGCTGGCTTAAAACTAACCGAATGTATTTTTATGTTCTCTAAGCTTAGGAAATATTTCACCGAAACCAAACAGCTACATCGCTTGAAGTTTGTTCTACAATTTTAGGGAATTATTTCTACATTTATTCTCTTCTGTTATCGATACTTTTCTACCTACATTTATGTAGTTTTTTTTTTAGAGGCTGCCATTTTGGGAATTGAACATGTTATCTGATCCTTACCTTCAGTACCGTCTCGACTTCGTTATCTGAAATGAACTATGTCTTATGGAAGAGATGAAAGAATAAACCGGGTCAAATCAACATATCCATTGAAATGAACGAATTCCATCTAGAATCACAAGTATTCATAAGCTTCTTTTATCAACAGATGATAAGTAAGCCGTCCTTAGAACTATAAAAATTGCCAATGGCAAGCGTCACTTTTATTAAAAGTAAGACCAAGTCACCCATCAAACCAAATATATGAGTGAATGAGTCAAATATAGAGTGAACGAATAGAGAGAGAGAGAGAGAGAGAGAGAGAGAGAGAGAGAGAGAGAGAGAGAGAGAGAGAGAGAGAGAGAGAGTTACTTTTCAGATAAATGTTCGGATGCATTTCAATCATCAGTAATACTTTCGGCATTTCAGAGGCGTAGTATTACTGCTTAGAAGTTCATTTACTAATGTAGTTAATATGTTATTGATTTTTCTAAAACCAATATTTGAAAATATTCTCTGCAAACTTTCTTCCCAAATAAAAATTCCAAATTCACTGCGCAACGCATTATAATTATGTGGTTCCTCATAACAGCAGTGATGGCTTACTTTCTGAATGTCTCATAATGAGATTATTAAGGCCAATATTTACTTATAGAAGTTTCCAAGGCATATGATAAATGCAATTAATCGACATAAGTGAATGCAGCAGTTGTAATTGTTGCGACAATTGTACATTTCTCATAATAATTAAGCATTTTATTTGCAATAATAATAAAAAAAAAGGAAAAGTTCACGTGAATAATAATTCTCAGATTTGGTCAATTCTCTCTCAGTGTGTGTGTGTGTGTGTGGACAATAAAATAAAAATAAAATCATACATTGGGTTGGGGATGAATGCATGAACGATGTATCTTTTAGATGATTCAAAAAATAGTTTGCTTAACGCGGAGACAGAGGGTTACTCATGGCAATGCCTTCAATCTTTTTATACGTCATATTTTTCCAGCTTTATCATATCATCATATAGTAAACTAATAGCGTCAGATAAAGGAATCTTTGTAAATAGAGAAACAATGTCAAAGCAGAATAGCATATCTGACTTTTGTATTTGAATGTCCTTTATCTTTTCAAGAAAATGCGTGCAATATTTCATAAATGATCTGGATTGTCCAAATGGACAGTTAATAAAAGTGAAAGAAAATTAGCAATTCTATGGGTGTGAAATTCAATACAGTTCGCAATGGGTCGTACTGGACAACCTTCTTTCTAAATTTCTAGAAGACCATGTAAACAAGGAGTCTTTCCAAAATGGTTGAGTAAGTACAGAAAGTATTTTTATTCCCGATAACAACTTCAATGGAATTAAATGGTTACAGTCTTCACTAAATTCGCTCCTATATTTCAAAACCGAAGGTTTCTTTAACAGACCGCAGGATTGATTCCAATTCCTTGCATTTCTTTCATCTCTGAACTGACTTGTAAATTTTTGAAGTATTACCTTAGTTCCATATGTTCTTCTATGAACAAAATTTCTAATCTGTTACCATCTACAAAGGACAAACTGTCGCTTCTATATTTAGCTCCTATTTATCAGTGAATTTACTTGTGAATATCATCTGACCTACTTTGGGCAGACAAGCTGTTCTGTAGGAAAAAGAATTAATGAAGATCAATATTATATCGAAGACATAAAACCTCAAAAGTCTGGTCTCGGGTAGCATAATGTTAACACTAAATACAGTATCCAGTGAGATGGTCAATTTCTCAATAGAAACAGTTTTAAATATGAACGCCTTTTCAAAGAAAGTTCTTCAGCTCTTCCATTTAAATTTGTCTAATTAAATTGGAATTATCTTCTCTCTCTCACTCTTCCCAAAAATTTTGGGAGATTCCCATTAATGTAAACATCAAAAATAGTTTTAATAGTATTTATTAATATTAATTGCTAGCATACGGAAACTGTTTTTATTTTGATTTGCTTGTTGTTTCTACATACTGATGATGCACTGTTATTTCAAGTCCAAAATATTCGTACTTTCATTTAAGTTTATTGCTGTGATTATCATGTAATTCTGTTATTTTATGGTTCTGCAACAAGTACCTTTAACGATTAGAGACTAAATCAATGAGGAATTTGTGCATATTTCTTTTCAAATGGTAAAGTTTTTTGACTTCATTACTATTAAAGAAATTAAATAGAAATGCTAGTTAAATAAACCTACTACCTAATCGTATGAGACACATTTGACTTAGCTAATTTCTCACTTACTTTGGATACTTTTCCATTACCACAGACATCCCATGAAGTCAGAGACTCATCTAGGGAGGTCACGTATTAAAAGTATGACAAGTTGGCATACCTTTTCTTGAATTCATTCATCCTACCTACCCTTAGAATTAAGTGGAAAAGTTAGCTCTCAGCTCTTCCTTGCATGCCGTTTTCAACTTCCATGTAAGCCCCTTTGTGCTCTTCGCAATCTGTACAAACTACTAAAAATTCCATTTACTAGTATCCTATATGATGAAACTTTCTAAACTTTACCACGTCATCCATCTGCAATATCATCCATATTGCAGAAACAAATCAGAGGATAAAAATAAGAGTGTTAGTGTTGATATCACACTATGTAGAAGAAGAAAAGAGATTGAGAATTTATGGACTGCGGGTACTAACAAACAGGGGAAGAAACTTGTGAAAGGATCATACAGGATACTAGTACATGGAAGGTTTGATTCGATGGAAAATGAGTAGAGGATAAAGTGAAATTCATGGAAGTGAATTTCATTTTGAGAATGAATGTAGTCAGGAAAGGAGTGAAAATCTCTTTTTCCTCTCAAAGAGTGGTCAAAGCGGCGCGTAATTGAAATGGAAACGGTTTAAATCCCTCGCCTTACATTCAATAGAAACGTGAACTGTAAAGTCATGAAGAAAATCATAGTATAACAACCTGAACTGTAGAAATCCAGAGGAATCTCAGTACATGAGGACTTTAACAGAGATTATTGTAGTTTTTTATTTATTTTATTTATTAATTATTTAATTTTTTAAATTTTTTTTATTCTTTTTATTTTTTATTTAATTTTTTTCCAATTTGTATTTTATTTTATTTTATTTAATTATCGGTATAGGTCAGACTAAGAAAAATATTAATTAACAGCGTAGAATTAGTTTACCGGTAGAGTGCAAAAGCATGTAGCTTGGTTCCCTATACACATGTATCCTTCTGATGATGACCTCGATACAGGGAGCGAAACTTCAGGTGTTATTTTATTAATAAGTAGTAAAATAATCATTTCACCACGTGTGTTTTGTGTACCTAAATTCATAAATATGAATAAGAACTTTATTTATTCCTCTTCCGAAAATCCGCTCCTTAATGAGTAGTCCGAAAATTAGACATCACCTTAAATATCTCGGTGTTTACCAGATTTGGTGCAACTTTGGTATACCATACTTTTGCCAAACAGAGAAATCGATCGAGTTACGCATTGAAGAACATAAGAGAAACGTCAATTACAGGAGAACGCGAGCCAGTGCTTTGTCTAGTCATGTTCTGTTGTCGGCCGATTCTAATGAAGAAAACCTTAGCCATGCAGTCCTGTAGGACAAGTCTGATAACATTTTTCGTTGCCAGGATGAATTAGAAAGAGAAATCATTCTCAACCCCCTTCATCTGAATAACAACCTGAGTTACAACCTTTCAGACTGTCATTGTGCTACGATCAAATACTGGCGTTCACGAGATGCTATACGCATGCATACGCCCAACATTGAAGTCAACCTGGGAATAATTTTGAATGCGCAGAGTTCAACGTTTCAACGTTGAATATATTATACACTAACTTTATGTGGTGTTTACAATTATTTCCTCTATGTTTTACTGGTTATTTAGTTTGCAATGTGCACCTGAAGAATGCGCATTCAAGTTGAAACTAGTTGTGCTTTTAAACTTTGTTTTAATATTTCTCGGTTTCATTTTTCATTAAACTTTCGTTTCGTTTTTCTAGTCATTCAATGTTTTTTTAATATTTATCACTATACACCTGGATGGACCGCGTCACTAACTCTGCTGTGCTAACTCTGCTAATCAAGGACAACTTGTTAGTTGAGTCAAAGAACTACAACTCAGATGGCTTGGGCATCAACTCAGACATCCCGAAGTCTCGCACTTTTGGGAATCCCTCATCCTGTACAAATCAGAAGATGGCAAACGCAGTAGAGGAAGACCATGCAAACAATTTTGGCAATACACATGTGAAACCTTCAATAGTCTGAACTGCAAACTCCATCTGACATCTACCAGTTAGTTCAAGATAGAGACACTTAGAAGACCATAATTTGCAATCTTTAATTTTTAATGTAAAATCTCTTTTCCCATTTCACATTGTATCATATTGTGAATAAACTATGTATGTACACAGAGTAATGGCGAAAAACGATTGATACTCACGTGTAGTTTGGGATGTCTGCTGATCACCTATAAGAATAGACAATCAGTAAAATTATCCATTATACAGTAAGCGAATGATTATACTATAACTAAACTAATGAAATCAAAATTAACTTTGTTTTATTTTTGCGTCTCTTAGGTCAGTTCCTACTTCTATTACGACCTTTAATTTACAGTTGTAGTGAACTAAAGATGATGATGAACTTAAGAAAAAAGGATACTCACTGATGCAGTCCGGAAAGTCCTTTCCTGGATTCCACTCGCCTGTGATTCTGTTGCATTCGAGGATAATCTCCTTACTACCGTCTGGAAAGTGATATCCCATCATGCACTTCCCTGTACACGTCCTGTAAAAGACACATTGGAGTAAGGAAATTCGACTAAACTCGTTCATTCAGATATCGAAATAAGTGATTAGTTTTACAGCCACGAAGAGCTGCGTATAGTCGAATTAAATATCTTTTATGTTGTGCGATTTTAAGTAAAAATTACTAATGTTAATGCTCAGGAATGATATCTTTTCAGAGGGCGAAACGCTTATTAAGGGGCGTACCAAATGGGAACCATTTCGGATATCAAGGATTAACAATTAAGAAAACTAATTTTTATTAAATGTTCATTTAAGTTTGCATATCAATTATTTTGCATATTAGTAAGCAGCATAATGTAAACCAGTATTACTGACTCTTCACTAGCCGACTAAAAATTCTTTTTGTAAATAATTTACAAAATAAAATAACGGTAAAGCACACTTACATACTCCTACTACTTCCGCTGCAAGAATAACTCCCTGCAGATGGCGGGTTTGGCTTTCCACAGTCGCCACCTGTAAGTTATATGCATTTCAAAGCATTAATTTTTCTTCATGTTTAAAAAATCTTTAAATGCTTAAGTGCTTAAATATGCATCGAAGTTAAAAATATGAAACGAGAGAACTCCTTAATATTAAACGCAGTATACAGACCCCCAATTTAAGCACTACAAAATTGCTAGATCAATTAAACAGATGGCTTTCTGCCACGCAAGAAGGCGACTCAGAATACCTGATAATAATTAATAGCTGACCAGAATACGAATATCATGAACACAAATAACAACACAACACAATACGTAGGCCTCTTATCAGCATATAACATAACTCCATTCATACAGTCGTATATGCGAGAAGAGAGTCGAAAATACAATCACATCACTTTGTATTGACCACATGAATATACGGGTCCACTCTAAACAGCTATCACTATCCGCCATAATGTATAAACTTTATGATGGATATTGATAATAGGTGAAATTGTCAGATTGTTGACTCTCTGGACTACAGTTTCAAACTGAACCAGAAGCCTTAAAACTCGCTGAGACTACAAAAGTGTATAATAGCATCTTAAAAGAAACAATAGTAAACGACGAAATCAGAAAACAGACTGGATGCAGATAGCATCTCCAGACTCTGCTGACGCTGTACATAACAATGTTAAACTTACAATTAATGAACTATATAACAAAGCATTAACAAAAATAAAAATACGCTTTCAAACTAGACGGAATCCTTTGATAACAGAAAACATATGAATAGACATACAAAGAAATGATGCCATATGAAAATAACTTAAGAGATCACCTAACAATACCATTTTTGCAAGCTGATTACAAAAGAAACTGAATCGCTTAACAACACAGATTAGAAGGGCAAAAAGAAACTAATACAGAAACAAACTAACCACAGCTGAAAACTACAGAAAGGAAACCTGGCACGTGATCAATGAAATTCTGGACAATACACACAAAACTACTGCCTTAGAAACAATAAATCACTTCGTTGCTTGTGAGCGCAAATCCCCCCCCCCCACACACACACAAAGGAATATTCTCCACTAGTTCTACCAGCAATCCAGTCAATTAGTTTCCCCACAGTAACAAAAGAAGATCTCACTTGCAATTCATCACATTGGTCCTAACAAAGGACACAGGAATAGACGGAATAAGACCAAAATACATAAAAAAACACTCAACTAACCTATGTCCAGTTATATTAAAACTGTTAAATAAAATCTTCGAAACGGGACACATATCGTAAACTAAAGGCAACATTAATCACACCCAAAACAAACATAGAAAAAGACACATTATAATTAATTACTGTCCCACATTGTCTGTAGTCAACAAAATCTTGGAGCGCATCGTGCATCAGAAACTCTCCACATACGTTGAAAAATTTCAAATCATACCCAAAACACAATATTGGTTTCAAACAAAATAAAGGAACAGTGACACTCCTGGAAGATTTCAAAGACATAATAAATGCTACATTCGATAAAAATAGAATAGTATTAGTGGTATTCATTGAACCAAGAAAAGCATTTGACACACTAACACACAAAACCTTGTTTACGAAACTAACGCATATCGGAATTGGAAGTCGTCCACTCCAGTGGTTCAAAGCATTCAAAAGACAAGGAATGCACATCACACGAATAGGATCAGCACGCAGCAAAGAACAACTGGTAACCTGTGGAATACCACAACGAGCTTTCCTCTCTCCAATTCTGTTTACACACACACAGTTAGCCATTTTACCGTAAAAAGTAATATCTTCCAATACGCAGAAGACACGCATATATACAAACCGTGAAAAAACAAAGTTAGTGATATTCAAAAAACCCCAAGACGCAACCCATACAAACTAAATATCTCACAATCCGACATCCATCCTCCTATACACAACGCGCCGATCCTAAAACTACAACCGTCACACAGGTGAAAACAACACTCTATCTCGGACTTCACTTCGATGCTGATCAAACTGGAATACCCTTACAAATTATCTACAGAACACACTCAGAATAATAGCAAGCAAACTATATCGATTAAAAGACATTGTCCCGACACACATAAAAATACTAATCTATAAAGCATTATGTGAAAGCATTTTAAGATACGCAATCACATCATACGCTTTCTACGTAGACTCGTAACAGATCAAAATCCTTGTAAAATATTGATATTCTGGGAACAAAGAAAACAGCTAACGATTTTACTGGCTGTAATGATAGAACACAAAATATTTAAGGTGAAACACTTATGCCACTACATAGTTTAGTGAAATTACTCTTTATTAATCACATATCAGACTTCAGTGCAACTTACAGACGGAGTAACCAGAACAACATATCAGATAACAAGACCACAGTCATATGAATATTTACATGTAGACAAGAGATAAAGGGAATATATTCAGTGGCAAAAAAAAAGTTAATAAAGGGTGAATGAAAACAATGGAATGCGAACAAAGATCAATTTTTTTGCATTCTGTATTGTAGTGGATCAAATAATGAGTCATTTGACTCTTCCATCAGCCAAGCTAGATTCATCACTTGAAGAGAATACCTTCTTACATCTATTCAGAGTTCATTTTTGCGAGTAGGAACTTTCATTACAGTCGGCGATGGTTAGTATTTGAAAGAATGGTTTCCTGGGTCACAGCTTACCGAGCAGTCTCTGCTGATGTAACTTTTCTTAGGCCTCTCTTTTAAAAATAAGTTGTTGATAGTTCTCAGTCAGATCATTTGCATAGCTTTCGCCTTTCACTTTCTTGTACAGTGACCTTTGGGTAATTACATTTCTCGAAATTCGGCAAGCATTTAATGTTTGGCATTTCATTTCACCGAACTGCAATATCATCGCATTTTGAGTGGAAATGAGTGACGTGATTTTTGTATTCCCATTCATATAACATAAATTTACTGAACTTTCTTCAGCAACGCTTTTGGATTACGCCCTTTGTTTGCTTTGCTCTGCAGAGGGCATTATCATACTGTAGTGCTTGATGATGTTTTGAATGGATTATGTGTTTTTGTCTCAAAGTTGCATTTTTTAAGTGACTCTCACGAAAGTTCATAACCTGTCTTGCTTTATCAGTGCCTTGGGTGGGCTAAATATTATTTAAATTCTTATTTAATTTAATTATTTTGTATATTTTTTACATTATCCTGAAATACTGCCCTAGAGAATAAATACTGCATGTGCATTTTACGTAACTTACCTTCCAATGAGCGGACAGTAGGCACGTGTTCTCTAATCGGTTTGCCTGGTTGGCGATTATTTTTCTAGCGAGAAGCATTCATATGCACTTCTCCTATGAACAATCCTAATATAAGTTCAGTGTGTCCTAAACGGGACTTGAACCCGATTGTTTCCAACTTCTTTCGCATAATCAGAGACTGCGAGGCAGAGGCGCTGAAATTCATTACAGAAATAGTAGTTAGACTACACTATGTTGAATAAGTATCAGGAAATCGTAGATATGTGTATGCGCGCACGTGCGTGTGTATGTGCGTTCTTGCGTCACACTTGGTATATACCGCTTTATTGGGCAACGGATATACTCAGTCCACAGACTATTGTACTTATACCGTCAATAGTACGCGAAGAGGCACTTAAGAAAAGAACGTCGAGAGTGGATATTATCTTAGTATTCCACATCGTATTTGAGTGCTATTCTTTGGTGATAGTAAAAGACTGCATCACCCAAAATCAACTGTATTCAGCATAATCATTAGCATAATGTACAGGAAGCTTTCTTGTCCTGAAAAGTATCGCGGAAATCTGGGCAGACTGATGTGGAACGGTTAACTAATGGTTTCGAAATGAAATTCGAAAAACTAGTTTTTTCCTGTTGTGTTCGTAAAAATGCGCTGCTAAGTGCCGTGTTTTAGAACAATTCTGTTTGCACAGTAAATGTTACCAATACTTAAAAGTTCCGTATCCCAACTCGTATTTCCGATCCGATTCTGTAGTGTGTGGTCATTAGACCATATCGTACCAGCAATTCTCTTGTTTAGGATTACGTGAAGACAGAGAAGGGTCTGGTACGACTTTTATTAACATCGTAATGTGCGTGTTCAGCACCCGTTCTGTCTGTTTTTGCTTGATGATAACCCTCAGGTTCCGACAGGGCTGATTGAATGCGTTGAAATAGCCTAAGACCTCTTGGGACTCGAAGCAACTGAAGCAACAACGAAGTGCATCGCTTCAGGTTTAATTAAAGAATATTCATCTAATTAAAGTTTATCGCCTGATTATTGGAATGTGGGTGATGACGAATGATGCAATTTAGAGATATTTTGCACTGAATGATTTTATTATGAATTAAGATTGAAGAATATCGCACGATTTCAACTCAGCACTTATTTAGATCAACAAACAGTAAGATCAGTTACTCACGTGTTGTATGGGACATCCGCTGGTCTCCTGGTCCTGTTAAAGAGAAGGAAGAATCGGATTAATTTCTTCTCAAAGCGAAAATTTATTTTTATAAGTGAGAATTTCGTAATTTAGTTTATTTTAAGGTGTACTGAAGGCGATAAGCAAAACAACCTTTATTTAAAAATTCAGTTAAGTTTTTAAAACAATTCCCAAAATATACGTACTGGCGCAGTCAGGAAATTGACTCTCTGGAGTCCACTCTCCAGTGATTTTGTAACATTCCAGGACTTTTTCGGAACTGCCATCAGGAAATTGGTATCCCGTCATGCACTCCCCGACACACGTCCTATAAACATTACGATGGACATGATGAGCAAATAATTTAATTGGAATTGTGACTACTTATTACATTCATTTAATTTATTACTGAAGACTCAAAGTTTAGATTTAGCGATGAGGATAGTAATTATATCTCAATATCTGATACAGAAAAGAGCTTCTGACGTTTTCGTTTAATGTTAATTTAAACCGTTAATGGTTAAATGCTTTTTGAAATAAACGTTCAATTGGAAACTGCTGGCATGAATATTTGAGATAATCCTGAGCGAATAAAAACTGATTAAAATTTTGGTCTGCTCGTTTTATCAGGAGGAATAAACGCGGAAACTCCTTTCTGCTTTTTATAAATCATACAAACAAGTCAGAGAACACACACCTAGACATGGTAATGTATACTGCTAGGATTAATGCGATTTTATAAGGGAAGTTTACTTGGATATATTAGGCCATTTGGGCAAAATTCATCACCAAATGAATCCCGAATAGTAATTAATGTTAAAAATAACTTTCAATTGCTTACATCCTGGAGCTTCTTTCACTGCAAGAGTAAGATCCAGCGATCGGTGTTTGTGGCTTGATGCATTCGCGTCCTGAAAAAATAAAAGACATATTTTAAATGAAATATATAAAGAATAAAGTGTTCAGAATATATTATTTTATTATTATGTGACGTCAAAGACTCATCGAGGGAGAGTGTGCCAACAGAATCAAACGACTGATTCCCTTTCAACTACTAACCGCGCTCAAACTTAATATTTGCGTAAGCCATTAGTAACAGAAGCTCTACCAATCGACCAACATTTGTAGGCATTTTTAAATAAGAATTATATCAAAATATTCATATTTATATTTACCAATTTAGGGACAGAAAACACACTTGTTGAGATGATTATTTTACTAATTATTAATAAAATAACCCTTGACGTTTCGACCCCTGTAATGAGGTCATCATCAGAAGGATACATGTGTATAGGGAAGCAAGTTACATGCTTTTGCACTCCATACCGGTAAATTAAATATACGCTGTTAATTAATATTTTTATTAGCCTGACCTCTGGCGATAATTAAATAAAATAAAAATTGAAAAAAAAAATGAATAAAATTTTAAATAATTAATAAATAAAATAAATAAACAAACTACAATGAACTCTGCTAAAGTCCTCATGTACTAAGATTCTTCTGGATTTGTACAGTTCAGATTGTTATTTTATTTATTTATTTATTTATTATTATTATTATTATTACGTTATTTTTATTTTTTATTTTTTTATTTTTTCAAGTTTCATTTTATTTTATTTTCTTTAATTATCGCTAGAGGTCAGGCTAAGAAAAAGATTAATTAACAGAAGAGATTTAATTTACCGGTATATAGTGCAAGAGCATGTAGCTTGGTTTTCCCTATACACATGTATCCCTCTGATGCTGACCTCAATACAGGGGTTGAAACGGCAAGTGTTATTTTATTAACATTTAGTAAAATAATCATTTCAACACGTGTTTTTTTATGTCTCTAAATTCGTAAATATGAATGCTGATCACTGTGTAACCTTAAAAGAAAGAGTTATATATATATATATATATATATATATATATATATATATCATATGTTTATATGCATCTCTAATTATTTAAGTGACTTATATCAAAAGATTTGTTTTTGCGCAGATTCTAGAGATTAATAATTACGAAAAATAATCAATAAATATTTTCTTTTTAATTAATGATAAATTTGCAAATTTTATCATGCTCAAGAGGAGAGGAGCGGAATGGTCTGGCAATCTCTCCTGTCCTTCGCGAAAAATCTGCTTTAAAAGTCAAGTTACATTTTTAAAGTGATCTATTGTACATACAGATGGATAGAATTTTTATTTGAGAGGACGATAAAAAAGTTCACAGAATTGGTTTCATCAGCTTGAAAATAAGAATGAGACGGGGATTTTTATCCATGTCTTTAGGGGATGAACTCCTCACTTTCATGTATGTGTAGATGACAAGCTAGAACTGTGTTCTGCTAGTTTAAAGTGATAACATTGGCTGAACCCCATTGAATAAAATTTTGTTGTTCTACGCGGAAATGTCTACTTTATATTGAGCCAAAAAGTTAAAAGTTAATTCATTTCAATACACTCTAAGAAAGTTAGTGTTACTTAGTGTTATAATAAGCGTATTTAAATTTAGTATTCTCTCAAATTCGATTACATATTTTCAAGATTTCAATTCTTCATATTTCTGTTATTAACACTAGAAACACATTTGTGAATAATATATGTTATAATAAAAATAATTTATAAACACACACATCCTATTTTATTAGCAATTAAGAAAATTCAGAAAGCTCACTTGGGAATGAATTTTGTTCGAACCGACTTTAATATATATATATATATATATATATATATATATATATACATTTCTCCCCATTTTCATTCATTCTTTCTATTGCTACCCTTAGAATAGTCTTTCAAGTGTTTCTCGGAGAATTCAGCTCTTCAAATGATATGCGAAAATTTCCTTGTTGCCCAGTGTACTATCCTACTATTGACTGGCCGACCTCCAGTACATGGACTATCATTTAAGAAGAAAGAAATCCAGGTCTTTTTCTCTAAATTCCAAATGCATGAAAATTTTTCCAGAATCTTCCAATAAGTAGATTAAGTGGTCTCACACTGAATGATGAAACTCATCAACCAACTTCCATCATTTCGTATTTTTTTAGCACCCTAGTGTACTGTCAAGGAAGGCAACGGGAAACCACATCGTTCATAATCATCTCCCTAGTATGGTAGCGTACAGCTACCCCCATCAGCTGTATGGCTGAGGGAATAGAACAGATAGTGTACTGTGTTGATTTGGTATTGATATTTAGTGTACTATTAAAGTGCTAGTAGAAATGATAAAGGATCTTGAATAGAAAAAGTTTATCGCGTTTTTATTTATGTATTTAAATAATGTCTATAGGAAATAGATAAGATATGGAAAAGTAAAACTCACAAAGTAAAGGCCTTAATCCTTGATTCAAAGCTAGCTTTGAGTCAAGGATTATTACACACATTCTTGAGCGTTCTATGGATATTGACACGGATGACACAGGCATGATTAGGTTAAGTGAATATTGGCATTCGAAAGAGCACGGGCATATCTTCAGGATGGAATAGCGGCAAGATCAAAGTCGGTATTCAAACTGACATGAGGAGAAGGAGATGACTCAGAAAAAGTGTGGAACGACTTTGCAAGAATTGAGCCACCCTAGCAATGAAAGAATGGGGAGAAATGGCTGGAAATAGTAAGAACTTCATGGAGCCTTAGGATGGAGATGATTTGTCGACGATCGTTCGATCCGTAGGCGTTGAATATGACAATTTAAAAGGAAGAAGTAGTTAGAGAGAAATATTTTAATTAAGCCATGCAGGGCTCGACAAATTATTTAAAATCCTACTCGCTACGAAAAAAAAAAAAAAATTCTTGTCTCACATTTTAGTGTTGTATAAGTCAATGTGAATTCCAAAAAAGATTAGTGTTTTTTTATTATTATTATTATTTTTTGAAAATCGTTTCCTTCGTGTGAGAACCATCCCGTGTTCTCATTTTTATCAATAAATGATAAAAATGAGAAAAATAGCACAAAAATTTGGGAAAAATATAATTTATTAGATTAATTTTTGTTACTAGAATGGTCCTTTTTATTACAAGTGTTCTTTGGTGTTTTCTTAAATTTAAAAATTTTCAGAAATTTTTTTTTTTTTTTTATGTTCTGTTTTGTGCAGTCTGCAGCGACATTCTGGTTGGCAAATCCTACTCGTCTCCGACGAGTGCACGAGCGTATTTTTCCTGCTGTGACCATAAGTTTAATTTCATATTTCTATAAAAATATAAAAAAGAAAGAAAGAAAAGAAGGTGTTACACATACTGATAGAGTGTGTGTTGTACGAACTTTCAAAATAATCTTGGACTTTTGGAAAATATAAATAAATAAATAAATAAATAAATAAAACTGTTTGTTCAGAACTTCATTCTAATGCATTTAATAAATTGAACTTATAATTTAAACCAAACGTGCTCACCTCTTTGTTGCGAGGTTATCTGTTGTTGGTCTGCACCTATCAATACAAGAAGGGCCATATTAATACAACTCACAAAAACAACTGCATATTCAAATTCGTTCAAATTCAAAGTGACAGAAAATCACTACATAATAGTTTAGTCTGTAAATGCAAGTAAGAAATAAATCAAGTTACACAAAAAAGGCGCGGAGAAGAAAATACGTACTTATGCAATCATCGAAGCCTTTTTCTGGATTCCATTCTCCAGTTTGCAAGTTGCATTCGTGTACTTTTTCGGTTCTGCCATCCGGAAATTGATATCCCGTGGAGCATCTGCCAGTGCAAGTTCTACAAAAATAGACAAAGTGATATTGTAAAACTGAATGCTTTGAGGTCATTTTCAATTATCTCTTTTAAGGGACAGAAGGAAGTAGGAAGAGCATATTTAATATTTAACGTATAAAATATCTTTTGCGCTTTAATTACAAAAAAAAAAAACGAACATTTTATCTGATGGAAACTCGAAATTGTGCTGTTGGAGTTCATGCCGAACATTATGAAAGTTGCTGTTGTAATTGGGTATGAAGTAGGCAGGCCTGTTGGTCTGATTTGATAACATACTAACAATCCAACCAACAGGTTGTGGCTTCTCATCCTGGAATGGGCATGGATGTTCGTGAAAAAAAAAAAAACGTTTCTCTGGACAAGCTTGTATAGCTCTTTAGTGTATTAAGGTTACTTTAAAAAACGTTCCAGCATGAATGTGCATGGTGTTCGAGATTTTATTTTATATTATTACCGTACTGAATTTGAACCTCCGTAGCTCGGTCGATATAGACGAAGCGCTTTGGTACCGGAAAGACCTGGGTTCGATTCCTGTCCTTTTATTTGGGCTCGTTTCGACTAAAGGTGATTAGCCGGTCTCATACGGGGGGATTTTCTACCCGGAAACTCCGATTTTTCGTCCTTCAGAACAGGTAAACCGGCCCCGTGAACACACACGGATCTACAGCCATGAATGCTTACGACAATATGTGGAAGAGATGGGGTCCTCACCGCATGTTGTTATACTCGTGGTTAGCCATGAGTCACATCCTGGTAGTCAAGTTCCTAGATAGGGGACGGCACGTGAATGGAATGGGAAAACTGAAATTAACTCCTGAATATCTATTTGACATTCGAGGTTTGATCAGAAAGACGAAAACTCATAGATACGCAAACTCGTAATTTGGATTACCTTGAGAATGGCGTAGATGACAGCAAGGATTTGAATTTCTTGATATTATAACCATTAAAACTATTAAGATTGGAGTTGGACCAGTGATATTGAAGTTTTACAGATTAGAGAAGTTTTCCTGCTTGGAATATTTTTAGTTTTTAGTTTTTATTTTTAAATATAATATTAGATAAATAACTCCTTTATCCTTTACAGTTTTCAGAGAGTAGGAATCACTCTTTTCCTAAAATTTTGGAAATCGGTGGACCTCCCGTCTCTATCCCTTCTTCACCACGGTGGTTGAATGTATTTTGGTTAACGCGCTAAAGGGAAAGTGAAGTACGAGTAATTAGAGCAAACTGCCTCCACCTGGTGTTGCTAATGCAAACTAGAAATAGTTTTATTACATATTTTAATATGTCGAATTTTCTGAGTTGCAGGATTCAAAATCTCAGCATATTCTTGAAAAACAAAAACTCTGTTTACATGCACCAATGATCAACTAAGTTTGGGAGTATGCTAAAAATAACGAACAACAACAATAAAAGCAAAGAAAAGTTGGTCTACTAAATTTCACTCTACTCGAGGAGTAGAGTGAAATTTATATCTTTCCTCTGCCATTTGAGCAGTATGCATATCATTATCGCAGGCACTTGAATATTATAGCGTTGGAATTGATAATCTTTTAAATTTATTATTCTTACAAAGAATCTCGAAAATTCACTGCTTTTGATCTTTCGGAATAAAACAATTATATAAGCAAACTTATAGTTTTTTTTATTATTATAGTATTACTAAAACAGTTGGTATTGCATCAATAGTTATACAATTGTTTATTAATGTTTAGTTTCATAATTAATTGAGCAAAGAGCCGTTTCTCAACAGAAACAGGAGGAGATTACTTGAACAGTGTTGGATTATTTTTCAAAATATCCATGAACATTAATATCTGTTTGTGAATCCCTACACATAAATTCTTAAGCTGTCCGTAGTTTAATCAAGTCTTCGTATTCCCCCCCCCCCCCCACTCATGTCTGACCTATTTTGTTCAAATGAAATATTTTACTGTAAGGCTTGTGCCAGAGAATTCGGAAAGTTTGTCACTTATATCACAAAGAAACTGTCAGTGACCTCTAACACAATGAAATCATAAGTGTTTTTTTTTTTTTTTTAATAAAACTGCAGACTCAATCACAATCAAATGAAGCTGAGTAGAAGAAGAATCGCAGGATTGCTTAAACATAATCTTAAATAATACTATTAAGGCATCTACTGTCTTGTGGATAAACTGGAAAAATGCGTCTTTGCTCATGGATATTTTACATGATTAGATCGTACCATGATTATGCTACGACCGGTTTCTGTTGAAACCCTCACTCTTTTAGATATTCTGATATTCTTGACTACTCACTTTGTGTATCCACTTGTTCTGCAAGAGTAGGAACCACGCAAAGGCCACCTTGGTATTCCACAGCTAACAGCTGAAACGAGAAAAGGTTCATGTAAAATTTTAAACAAATATACACTGCTTGGAAAGAAGTCAACGGACCTCCATAGTGCCATCGGGTCACGTGTTTCTAGCCAGTATAGATTAAAGGAATACGATGCTCCCAAGTCAGTGCAACTGGGTCTGAGTGAAATGGCTGCAAGAAGGGAACTGATGGAGTTTGAAAAGGTGTTGTGATAGGATGCCAAATTGAGGCCCATCTACTCGGCAAATTCTAGAAAATTAGGCCATCCCAGGTCAAGAATCAGTGAATATACGGAAATGGAAGTGCAGAGAGCCAACTGCAAGTGCTACCTGCAGTGGACGACCGATCACAGGACTTACCGAGTGTGACCGTAAGGTGCATACGAAGGATAATAGGCAAAAACCACCATTCGTAGGCTGACAGTTGGAATGCGGAATTCCGAGCATCGAGTGGAATACTTATCTACACAAAAATATTAAGAACCGAGGCTCACGACATGGATTGGCATGGTAGGACCGCAATATACAAGCCCACATTATGCGAATCAAAATGAAGTCTTATTACATCGTCATATACGTACAGTGGGACGGGGAAGTTTGGAAAGGTGTGTATGGAGCGACGAATCGTGTTACACCCTCTACCGAGTAAGTGGACTCATGGGCGTGGTGGATGCTGAAAATGTCTCTTACCAGAGTGCTAAACCACAAGAATGAGATTCGGAGGTGGCAGTTTGATGGCATGGTCCTGACTTTTTCGTTCGGCCTCGGACCTCTGTATATGGTTCCACGAACATCAAACTCCGAGAAGTGTCTGAACATTCTAGACAATGCAGTGCTTCCTATTTTGTGGTGTTTCTATGGAACTGACCAGCACTTTCAGCAAGACAACGGACCGTGTCATAAGGCTACTCATTAGCTGCCCGCTTGTGGACATGAACGTCTATCCGATGAACTGGAGAGTCAGTGAAGTCAAGGAACTTCCGTCACACAGCAGTCCAGGAACTCATTGAATGTCTGCAGGAAGCATAGTCCAAAATTTCCACTCATCGCTATCGTATACTTGTGGAAAGTATGCCCCGCTGCAGTCATAGTAGTGAAAGTAGGTCCTACATCTTAATAAGGTGGGCGCCATGACTATTTGTTTCTGAAAATATCATGTCCATTGAGTTCTTTCCAAGCACTGCATATTATTAAATAATGATTCTACTAGATTTTTCATGATGAGGAGAATGAAGACTAAGCGAAAGAAGACAACTATTAGAGTTAGGATCCCAAGATCCACGAGTAAATCATTTAATTGGAGAATCTGGAACTTGAAAGGTGGATAATTTCAAGCTGATATTTACTAATAAATTTGTTTCTTAATTATGTCAAATAGCTGAGAATACTCTCTTAATATTTAAAAAAAGAAAATAACTTAATAATGTTCAAAATTTTTGGAATTTTTTATGTAGCTCATATTTTAGGAAAGTAATTAAAATATCAGTGCTTTTATTATTATTATTATTATTATTATTATTATTATTATTATTATTATTACACAGAACACTAAAACCATACCATCATTCAGGAGGAACAATACGATACCTTCGATGCAGATATCAACTAGAATAGCCACATAAACCATCTACACAACAAACTCCGAACAATAAGTGGCAAACTCTACAGGTTAACATGTTCATTGCCAATCACGCGATATCGCGCGATGCGAGTTCTCAAGAAACGGCCGATCACGCATTATCGCGTGGACGTCGCTAACTAAATAAAAAATAAAAAAAATTGGGCACCACACGAAATTCCAATTTTCAGCTTGGCAATGAAAGTGTTAAAAGACATAGTTCCCATACGCCTAAAAACACTAATATAAAGCACTATGCCAAAATGTACTAAGATACGCTATAAGAACGTATGCTTTCTGTGCACCCTACAAATTAAATAGATTAATGTCGCTACAGTACAAAATGACAAAACTGATCTTTTGGGAACAAAGAGAAAATCACGACCTTATAAACATTGCAATGGCAGAACACAAAATACTGACAGAAAAACATTTATGTCACTATGCAGCCTTGCTAAAACATTATTTCGATGCCAACTACAGGACAGTTAGAAATACATACCGTATAACAAGACCTCAGACTACTAAATATATCACATATAAATAAAATAAACACTACGGAAAGCCCACGCGAAACTTCTACATCCCAGACATGATAAACAAATTACCTTTTGAATACAGAAACCTTACAAACTACAATAGCCTGAAAAGAGCTTTAAGGACATACTATGAACAAGAAACACTTACTCTACACACCTTAAAAACTTAATGAAACACAATATATTTGTTCAGCGACGAGTCACGACATTCCAAATTATTCTGTGTGTGTGTGTGTGTGTGTGTGTGTGTGTGTGTGTGTGTGTGTGTGTGTGTGTGTGTGTGTGTGTGTGTGTGTGCAGTAGTGAATATCAGACCTATCAAATATCAACCTATTTGCATCACAGCAATCAAACCAATAACTAACTGGCGTCATCATCAAATAAATTTATTAAAAAGCTTCCAGGATGCAAGCTGAGACATTACATCTCAACTGAGATCAAGAAAGAAAAAAAATCCATTTATTACACTTAAGTGCCGAGGTTACAGCACTTAAATACACTAAAGCAAAAATTGTAAATATATATAATTTATTATTTTGTATAAATACTATAAAAACGTAAACTTATTCAACTGCAATTATAAATTATTAACTACAGTAACAATTATTAATATACAGTCATTCCTCGTCTTACGTCCATGATCCCATAAGGCAGTTGTTCCCAATGTTTTTAAATACTGACACTATTGTTCAGTGCCAATCTTCATGTCAAATTGTTTACTTTACTTGTTTTTCCGCCATTACTAATTCTTTTTCGTGTATCCTTGAACGGCGTAGCACGTACCCCCCGGGGGTACGCTAACACCGGTTGGAAACCGATGCCATAAGAGAATAAGTAACATTTTCGGCTACACTTCCGAACAAGACCTAGTTTCAAAGAAGCTCAATGCCCGTATTATGATTCTGCTACGGGTAATGTGGCTGGATATAAACTGGAACCATTTGTGATATGGCACAGTGAGAATAGGATCCTCCAGTTCATTATCTGAGCAATTTACTGTTTTTTTGCGTATGCCTTAATCAACTGTTATGCGAGTGAAATAAAAAGCTATTGTGTGAAAGAAAATGTAGAATTTAAAATGTTATTGATTCTAGGTCATTAGTCTACAGATCATCAGTCTTATACATCTTATATAAGCCATATACGTCTTATACGTCTTACACGTTTTATAGTGGCAGTAACGCACAGTACAGTTTTATAATAAGGTTTAAAATTTAAAATGACGGGTATACTTATTACGGTCAATATATATATATATATAAACTATTATTACATCAAAGATCTTGGAGTCAAGTACTCATTAAGGGTGAGTGTAATCGATCCGCCGTTGTGTTCCAGCCGATGGCTAAAATTATGTTCTAACTAATTAAAGTATTTATATATTAAAAAGCATTCAAAAGGCATATGTGGATATATATATATTTTGCGAAGGTAGGAATAATACTGTATTTGGTGCCTGGCTTGATTGAGCAGAAATTATGTCAAGTACATAATTCAAGTTTCTTTGTTCCTCTTTGTTCTTTAATTTTTAGTTCTTCTTCTTCTTCTTCTTCTTCTTATTATTATTATTTCATGACACCTGCAAGGAGTCCACAGACTCATCGAGGGAGGGCACCCACTCTACAACTCCCTGTCTCCATCATCTAGACCAGTGTTTCTCAAAGTGTGGTACACGTTCCCCCGGGGGTACGCGAAAGGTCGTTAGGGGGTATATGGCAATTTTAGGCCATGCATAATTAAAGGAGTCATTATATTTTTCAACAAACAGTGCAATTAGAAACAACCGGGATAAAACGGCACTAACTAATGAATAACATGCCCTCTCCAACAGAAACTGCTGTATAGACCAAGCAAAACCATATGTTGCCGGTGGAACATATGGTTTTGCTTGACACCACCCCTGTCGTTAACGTGTTTAAACTAAGAAATATATAGTGAATGTGTTTCAGATATTATGGAATTCGGTTGAAGGGAATCAGCATTTCAACTCAACTGTTGAAATGCTAATTTGTCTTTGGTTCGCGCGATCTTTTGTTAATACCGCACCAATCATATGCACTTCTTGATAGCTGCTCTACGTATCTCAAGTCTTGTAAATGATTGGTAATTTTTGCTTGAAATAATGGGAAAGAAGATGACGCTATTTGCGTATATGACTTTGACGATGCTCACAAGGAAACTGTTCTCGATGCCAAAAGTAGTGATAGCGAGTAGGAGCTTCTTGGTAAGTCGCACCGTTTTCAGATTTTTTCTGAAAACTTTAGTTTCCGAAAATTCCCGCACGCATCTCGCAACACGATTTTTTAGCTTTAATTTTAGGAAAAAAGTTAGAGTTATATTCGAGTAAATACAGTATTTTTTTTTAGCTTTCAAATTTTTATGTATGGATCAATGGTTAAAGATTGGATTTATAAAACTCCCAAAAGAGAGCAATATAGCAAATACAAGTAGCTGTAAGCAAGAAAACGTTGATATTGCATCTGGATCAAATGAAATTGATAAGAGTGTGTCGTCTGACATCTCTCGAGAACCAAAATTTAAAAATAAATTATATTTTTTGTTTACATGAACATATAAATTCAAATAAAATAGATATTTAATTTTAATTAATATTTTAAATTAATTCATTAAATTAATTAATTAATATTTTAAATTAATTCATTAAATTAATTGATTAATTTTTAATTAATAAATTTATTTATTTTTTATTTATGAATTTATTTTTTAATTAATTAATTAGGGGGTACTTGGTAATAATGAAAATTTAAGAAGGGATATGCGGATATCTGAAGTTTGAGAAACACTGATCTACACCAACGCCATCTACTGCGCACCGCCACCAGTATTTTTGTCTGTAAATTGCGTGTGTCTTAAAGTGTTTAAACTTTTAAATTTTTAACTTAAAAAATCTTCAGTCTTTTTGATTAATCATGTTCTTCGTTATTGATTCTGTTTCATTTCAGATATCGGATATATATTTCTGTGCTCACATATTTGTTCTTCATCCTCAACATTTTTCCAATCTGCTTAGTGAAGTCTGGCACCAAATGCAGGTTCATATCTTCGTTTAAATAATCAGGTAAGTCTTTTTAATATTTTTATATAAAAATTCTAATTACAGTTTCATTTTAGCCTTAGACTAAAAGAGAGGAGCATCTCTACTGCCATATAATCTTTGGTGGTGTTGTTTTTTTTCATTCTATTTGATAAATTTTACTACATTTGGAAAGAAATCAAAACCGATGTTATTTTATGAATTTCTTACATTTTTCTGGGCTTACAACCTTCTTTAACGTTCATGAAATGGTTGCATTTCTTACAAATAGAAAACTTCATTTTCAACTTGGGTAGACATCACCAAATTAATGACGATGACACTAGAAAAGGATGCTTTTTTTCAAGTGGTTTAAAAAGTCTTGCGAGAAAAGAACAAACAGTTTAATGAAAGGAAAGATTATGGTCACAAACTTAAATAGCAAAGGACCAAATGAACTTGTACGGATTACGGATTAAGTATAACGTAATTCAGAAATAAAGGAATTATAGGACGGATCTTACGCTAAGTTATTCTAAATTGTGCAGAAGAAATTAATCTTAGCATTTTCGATGGGATTATTTTGGCTAGAAGTGCACTTACCTTGTTGCTTGTCAAGTCTGTGCTGAGCAGATTGGGTTTGGAAGCTGGTCTGAGAATGCAGCCGTTCTTCCACTTCGTCTGCATTGTGGTCATAAGGGTCAGGATTCTGTTCGTGGCGCATCTGGCTGTATTGCTGTACGTGCTCCCTTCTCGAAGAATCTGAAACAGTGCGGCGCATTGATTTCACTTTATTTGAATACGTTGAAGAGAAAAGTTGAAAGCATCTTAATACCGTCGACTTTTCTTAACTAAAGCTAAGAATTAGAATATTTATTCTTAAATTGCACTAAATGGACGAATCTCCTAAGAGACTATGCATAGTTCCGAATAATACACAATTGACACTTTGATTAAATTACGGATAATTTGGAAGTGCTTTCATATCGAGAACCTGCATCCTCACCCGTCTTAACACCAACTAGTCCAGTAAAACGTGCTTGGTTTTAATGTTGTCTTAACATACGCTGAAACTGCAGCGCCAAAATATTACCGTGATATGACTTTAAATGATGGCCTAAAAAAATGGGTTTTAGCGGGTTTTTTTTTATTATTTAAATTAAAGTATTACTATCTTAATTCACTGTCTTTCTGAACGAATCGAATTTTTTCTATTCGCATTTTCATCTCCGCAGGTTTTTCGATTTGTGCATTTTCGATTTGCGCAGTGTAAAAAAGACGACATCAGTCATGTCGTCTTTTTTTACACTTCTTTTTTTACGGGGTGTAGATGTTGTCCACCCGCGAAATTCTTGATCTTGAGCAGATATACTTTTAGATCACAAGTCTCCCAGTACGTCTTAAACGTAGACATTTTCAATAAATACGAAACTGAATCTGAAACCTATCTGAAACCTATCTGGGCACCCAGCACTTAGCTTCAGTAAGTCGCTCATCAAAATCTGTCTCACTTCTTTCTCAGTTTTTCTATTTTCGGCCATGAGGTTGTCAGCATGGTTTCTTCAAATTTCGGACGCACATGCGCGAGCCTCACAGTTCAGTCAACTTGGTTGGAATTCCATCTAGAGAGCAAAAAACCTTTCGTCAGATAATCCAGATTTTAAAGTGAATTTTTGACTGATGGGGTGTGCTTATGCAGTGGATGCAGGGTTTCCCCCTCTCTGAAAACCTTTTTCATCCACGAAGCCGACCAGAATAAGACACGCGCAATTAATACATTCTTCCCGATCTTAGTTGTTCTGTGATCCTAATTCAAAACAACTTAGCCGGACACACACACACACACACACACACACACACACACACACGGTCTAAAGATTACAACATTAATTAGGTTCTCTACTCTAGAAAACAAGTATGAATGAACGAAGAAAGTAGACTGAAAAGCGGAAAACATTGTATTGGCTAGACTTAACAGCATTAAAGTAGCTTCGCGATTTCAAATTTTATAACTTTTGGTTACTATAAATATTACATTATTAGGTATACTGTTGATAAACTTTTAAATGCATTTTAGAAGAGCCTCGGCTTAAGGCCCGAAGACTTTTTTTTTTTTAAAAAAAAAGCGTTCAAATTTACACCGATATCGATGAAGTAAGCGTGTTTCAGAATACAGGATATTTTGGTCAGTATCTGTTCTGTGCTGTGCCAAGCCAGACTTTTCAGATTTACTGTTGCTAATGTAAGATTTGTGTTCTTGTATTATCTTTTCTGCACAGCTTCTGGTTTGTCTGTCTCAATCTTGCTTTGGACATTCCTTGTGTCTTTTCGTGTTAATTAAAGATATCTTTGATGGCACAAAGTATCTCTTAAACAACAATTTGATGCTATTGGCGCTAGTTGGAATTTCCGAATCAACCAGACCAGTCTACACATGGATTGTAAAGAGATTCTTATTGTATTTCATATTGTAAATAGATAATGAAATGTGTTATTTCTCAATACTTTCGCTATAAGTTCTCAAATATTCTTTCTAGTGCAACTCAGAAGATAATAATAAACAATTTCTGCGTTAACAGGAAGAAAAATAATAATCTTTTTATAATCTGAAGCAGTTTAGCTAAAACTCGTCTCGAATAACCTTGTAAATTTTTGAGAGTTTGGAAACGGCAAATGAAAGTGCTTATAACCATAGCTTACCTTCTCCTCCAGACCAAGACGAAGAGGATGAGGAAGTTTTATGAGAATATCCCTTCTTGGTGCGGGTTTTTCTGAAATGAAGGTAATAACAATAGGACTGCAATTCTTCCGTTTAAAACTATAAAGTAAAATATATCAAATAATTCAATTGAGAAATCAGTAAAATTAAAAAAAAGTAATGCTTAAAGTGAGATATCATTTTGTTCTCCACCTTGGTATTATCATTTATAGTTTTAAACTCAAGTGTCGCTGCACGCAGCTTTAGAATATTTCAGTTTAAAGGAGATTTGTCTACAGAGAATGAGAAAGCTTATTTAATATCCGCCGGAATAGATAGAATGTATGGTAACTGCATTGCACAAGGGCGGTACAAAGACCGATGTATCCAACTATCAACCAATTAGTATCTCAGGAGTGGTGGTGAAGATTTTGGAAAAAATTGGTTAGGGCTCACATTCAGAAATTTGTTGACAGTGAATCTCTACTTTGCAATGCGCAACAAGGTTTACTAAGGGAAGGTCATATTTTAGCAACTTGCTCACATTCTATAACAACGTTACCATTGAACTAGACGAGGGGAATGGATACACCATGATACTTCTGGATATTTTGCTAAGGCTTTTGACAGAATACCGCATGGTAGACCGTGGAATAAAGTAGAGAATATGGGTTTGGGTTATACAATATTAGCATGTATGAGAGGATGGCTGACTGACAGATTTCAAAAAGTGGTATACGGGAGGATGTGAGGTCTGCAAGGTTTAAGTTAACATGTGGTGTACCGCACGGGTCAGTTCTTGGTCCACTGTTTTTCATCTGTATATTATTGATATTTGGAAGGATTTGACAGGAAGCATACAGTTATTTGCTTATGATGCAAAGATAGGTAGGGTAATCAGGAATGCTCCTGATATGCAGTCTTTGCAGAATGATTTCAATAGGCTGGAACTGTGGGCATCAGTTCAATGTCAGTAAATGAAAGTCATGCACTTTTGAGGATTAAATAACTAATGACGTGTTATGTTAGTGAGATTATGCTAGAAGAAACTGATGAGGCTAGGGATGTTAGAGTGTTAGTAGATAGGAAGTTGAAGTTTAGGGGCCATGTAGCAAAGATTGCAAATACAACTCAAAAGATAATTGCAATTCTGAAAAGCATTTAAAGATAAGGATGTTATTTTGCCTCTTTATAAGGATTTGATAAGACCTCACTTGGACTATTGTGCGAAGGTCTGGTCTCCTGGTTTTCGATGTGATTCTGATATATCGGAGAGAGTACAAAGGAGAGTGTTAAAAATGATATCAGGATTGTGGAATACTGATTATGAAGACAGATTGAGAATTTGTAGAGAATTAGCAGACACAAAGAAACAGGAGAAAGAGGGGTGATATGATGGAGACGTTTTAACTTCTGAAAGGGTCATACAGGATTTCAGTTGACAGAAATTTTCAATTTATGGAGGGTAGGGAAAAGAACAAGAGAATGAACGCCGCTAAGAAGGAGGTGAAGGTTAAATTTTTCTTTCGTAGGGTGGTACGTGAAAGAAATGATTGCTACTGAATGTTGTGAGTGCAAGCAGTGTGAATGAATTCAAGAATAAGAATGATAGCTGGTGGGTAGTTTGTGGCCTCCCTCTATGAGTACCTGACTCCCTGAAGATCTATGTTAATAATAATAATAACGGTGTAAACTTATGATTTACTTTTAAAAGAATTTTTTTTTAGATTGCATACATCTGTTACAGTTATTATATACATTACATACATTTGTTTACATGTGATATTTACATTACGTACATTGGTTTACTTATCATACATACATTACATACATTGGTTTTCATGTGATACGTACATTACATGCATTTGGTTACATATGATACACCTTGGATGAGAACTAATTTTTTTTGCTTTCATCCTCGAAACTTATATGTAAGCTCATCTGAGGATGACACCAGTTGGTTATTATGTATTTTTTTTTTTTTTTTCTGTGTTGGGAAGCTACGAAATCTTTGATTGAGAAATTCCCGCGCGCGCGCGCGCGCGCGCACACACACACACTCACACCCACCCACCCACCCACCCACCCACACACACACTCACACCCACCCACACACACACACACACTTGGAATTTATTGATGCGTCGCTGAACTGGAAGCCTGAGCGAATATATTGTGTTTCATTAAGTTTGTATGGTATTTTGGATGCGTGTTTCTTGTTCGTAGTATGTCCTTAGAGCTCTTTTCAGGCTATTGTAGTTTGTAAGGTTTCTGTATTCAAAAGGTAATTTGTTTATCATGTCTGGGATGTAGAAGTTTCGCGTGGTCTTTCCGTAGTGTTTATTGTATTTATATGTGATATAATTAGTAGTCTGAGGTCTAGTTATACGGTATGTATTTCTAACTGTCCTGTAGTTAGCATCGAAATAATGTTTTAGCAAAGCTGCATAGTGACATAAATGATTTGCTAATCAGTATTTTGTGTTTTGCCATTGTAATGTTTATAAGGTCGTGATTTTCTCTTTGATCCCAAAAGATCAGTTTTGTCATTTTGTACTGTAGCGACATTAATTATTTAATTTGTAGGGTGCACAGAAAGCATACGTTGTTATAGCGTATCTTAGTATACTTTGGCATAGTGCTTTGTATATTAGTGTTTATAGGCGTATGGAAAGTATGTCTTTTAACCTGTAGAGTTTTCCACTTATTTTTCCGAGTTTGTTGTGTAGATGGTTTATGTGACTATTCCAGTTCATATCTGCATCGAAGTAAATTCCAAGGTATCGTATTGTTTCAACCTGTGTGATTGTAGTGGTTTTGCTGTTCTGTGTGTTTTTTGTGTTGGAAAGTGGATGTTGGATGGTTATATATTTGTTATCAACTGGTCGAGTCAGTGGATTTCTGAATATCATTAATTTTGTCTTTTCTGAGTTTAAGTGTATGGAGTTTTTCGTGAGCCAGTCTATGATCAGATTTATGTCATGTTGCATATTTGTTTCGGCGATGCTTGCGTTATTATGGATGGATATTATTGCTGTATCGTCTGCGTATTGGAATATCTTATCTTTGAGTGGTAACTGATTAATATCTTGCGTGTAAATGTTGAATAGAGTTGGGAAGAGTACAGCTCCCTGTGGCACTCCACAGGTTACTGGTAGCTCTCCGCTTCGGTTTGATCCGATACGTTTGATATGCTTTCTATTTTGGAGGTAGTTTGAAAACCACCAGTGAAAAGGCCCGTCTATTCCAACATGCCTCAGATTTTCTAACAAGGTTTGATGTGTAAGTGTATTGAATGCTTTGGTTAGATCTATAAAGACTACCATGGCAATTTTGTTTTTGTGTAAGGCGGTATTAATTACGTCTGTAAAGTCTTCCAAGAGAGATGTTGTTCCCTTATTTTTCTGAAAACCATATTGTGTTTTGGGGATAATATTAAAGATCACGGTGTATGCTGTGAGATTCTTCAGTATGATCCGCTCCATAATTTGATTGATAATTGGTAATGTTGCTATGGGTCTGTAATTGCTGATTACATTTATTTTTCCTTGTTTTTATATGGGTGTGATTATGGCGGTCTTTAGCATACTTGGTATCTGTCCTGTTTTAAATATTTTATTTATTAGTTTTAGTAGGATAGGACTTAAACTAGTTGCATGTTGCTTTATATCCTTAGGTCTTATACCGTCAATTGCTGGGCCTTTGTTTGGTTTGATTTGATGTATTGGTGAGAGAAGTTCTGCTTCCTTTATGGTTGGGAACCGTAATGTCTGTTTTGATTGCGGTCCAAGTTAAGGGTCTCGTTTTGTGATTGGGGGAATATTTCTGTGAAGTTCTTGGATGGAGTCTGCAAAGTATTGGTTAAAGTCATTTGCTAGTTGTTGGATAGGTTTTGCGTCTTTCATGAAGCTGTGTTTTATGGTTTCGGAGGCAGTGGTGTTGGGAATAGAATCTAGCATCTCATTAATCAGATGCCAGGTTTGTTTCGTGTTGTTTTGTGCAGAGGTTAGTTTGTCTCTGTAGTAGTTTCTTTTTGAATTTCTGATTTGTGTTTTAAGGCGATTCCTTGTTATCTTATATTCAATTTTTAAGGTTGTGTTATTTGGATATCGCTTTAATTCTTTCCATAAAGCGTCCTTTCTGTGTATTTCTAGGATTACGTTTTGTTTTACTTATGGATTTTGTGTTGTTTTTGATCGAATTCGGACTTTCTTTGTAGCTTTCTTATATATTTCCTACAGTGTGAGTTTAATGTTGTGGTATAAGATATCTGCTGAATCTGATATCAGGTGTTCCCAGTCTGTTTTTCTTATTTCGTGGTTGACTATTTCTTCGTCTATTATTGCTTTCTGTCGTTTTTCTTCTGTGGGACATTGCGTGGGTATTATCTTGGTGCGCAGGTTTAGAGCGGTGAAGTAATGGTCTGCTACTTTGCACTTTATGACTGATGCAGTGTAACTATTTGGTGGTGCTCGGACGTTTATATGGTCTAGACAGGAGGCAGTGATAGTATTTCCGAATATTTCTTCTCTAGTACATGATGTTATTGTTGGTATTAGATTTTACATTGATAGTGTGTCTAGGTATTGTACAGTGTTGTTCTGGGTTTCATTTGTAATATTTATGTTTATGTCGTCAATTATCATTAGGTGTTCGGTTGAGCATATTTCTTGGCTTGAGAGCCAGCAATTGAGTTCTTCTAAGAATTTTATCATGTTTAGGTTTGGTGGCCTGTAAATAGCATTTAGTATTATGGGATGCTGTGTATTCATGGTATTAATGATTTCGAGGCAGAGTGTTTCAGCTTGCTCAAACTGATAGGCCGTTTCTTTTGCTATTAATTTTTGTATCGTAAATATTAATATTCCACCCCCTCTTCTTGTTTGGCGGCATGATCTATGTTGTTGGAAGCCTGTAATTTGGAAAGCAGTCGCTTCGTCATTAGTTATGGATACTTCTGTAAGAATCATTATATCAATAATATCAGTGTAATTCCTCAGATAAGCCTGTAATAATAACCAATGTTTTCGGATGCTTCTGATGTTAATATGCAAGATTGCGAGACCTCTCGCTTGTACTGTGTTTAGTTTCCATGCATCAAGAGATTCGAAAGTACAATTACTGCTGTATTCTGGTGTAATTACATCTATCTGATGGTTCACATTCATTTTTGTTGTGTTGAGATCTTCTTTTTGAACTAAGTTGGAGTCTTTTGTTTCACTCTGGCAACCTGTCTATATCTTCTGAGCTTTTTATTTCTATAGACTTTGAAGTCTGTGACTTTCTCAAGAATATTTTGCCGTCTTTGATCCATAAAAATTTATACTTTTTTTCTGTTTTTTCTTTTCTTGCTTGGTACAAAATATTCTGTATTAATAATAATAATAATAATAATAATAATAATAATTCTGTAGTGCCGAAATTATTATTTTTTTAATAGAACTCAAGTGGAAACAAAGTCGGATTTATATTTTGCAGGCTTTTTAATAATTTCATGAGGCAGCTGTCCTAGAAGTTCTATGTGCAACCATATACAATAATGATATGATACCGTTGACGAACCACGCGGAGAAACTATAGATATAACATCCTTTCGTGGGGTAGGATGCACATGAATAAAAGGATTTGCTACGCAAGATAAATCCAATATTTTTTTGTTGTTTATTTTATTGATGCTGTTATTGCCATAGTCTTAAAGCCACACAAAAACACATCAACGTAGATTCGTCAAATCGACAGAAATGCAAACTTGTTTTTTATAGTAGACTTCCACCCATGATAGTAAAGCATCCATTAGCTAGCTAAGGATTTTTTTATTTAGTTTTTAAACATAATCCTGAAATTCCTCTCTAGAGACCAAAAATTAAATGTTTCTAAGCCACTTCAGTTTCTTCCAGTAAAGGGAAGGTGGACTCATACTAGGCAGTGAAATTCATCTCCTACTTAAAACGGTGTTTTTGTTTTTAGATAGGAGATGAATTTCCCACTTTAACATAAACATTAATTTTCAAGGTGGGTTCGATACCGCACGCTGTAGATTGTAAAACTACGTTAGGCACTCAGCCAACCAGAACGGCATTAACAGACATGGCCACCCAAAGGATTAATTATCCAACATTTCAACTAACAGACGAAGCCATGAGACGTGGTAACCTCATGGATTTAATTGCTCTTGGTGATTTCAGCAAACCTCAACTGTATGATCGAACAAGCTTCCAAAAATAAACGAACTCTACAACAGAGCAGGATTATCCTCCCTCACTCACATGATGCTCGCACTTTTGGGCCTTACGTAATTAGCAGGTAGATCCGTTTATAAACGTTCATTGATTTGTTTCCAAACACAAAATTTTAAATATAGTTTAAAAGAACAATATGTATGTGTGATAATTTTTTAAGGGGTTGCAAGCTTATCTCCATATATTAATGTTGAGTGAAAAAGTGTTTACTCGACTACAAAAAAAAGCCATTGGAATTAGTTAATTGAGCTGCATAACACTGACTGATACTATTGCAAAATACACAAAATTTATTTATTTTAGTATTAAGTTATACAATTTAAGACGAAAATTCACACCGACATTAATCGAAATTCAAAAGCAAATATAGACCAATTTTGAATTATCATTTCCAATGGCACTGAATTCGTATTCAGTTCTTTTGAAGATCAAGATATTGTTGGAGATCTGAACGCAGAGGGAGTTTCCAGATGCCTTCTGGGAGTTGCCATGCGACATGCAGAATACGTCTGATGGCACATCTGCAAAGATGGACCAGTTCGGAAGGACCTACACATCGCTGTTTGAGACGAGGCACCCACTTAACAGTCCTATCAAGAATATTAGCAATAGTCACTTCCCAATCAGGTTTTCTTTTATGCCACTCCCAGGTGGAGCTACTATAGATGACGCTTTGGATACTCGCATTTGAGAATTGCTTGGTATCGCGAAGAATGTATTGCACACACTTGATTTTGTCCTGAAAGCGTTTCCGCTCCTCCTCTTCAGGATGGTTGATATCAGAAAAAATCAACTCTTCCAGAAAGAACACAACGAGCCAAAACGGACGAATTCTGTAAGTTTGTGAGTTGAAGGTAGCTCCAAGTCTGAGCAACAGAAGCAGTAAATCGGGTTTAAATTTTAGAATACTGTATAAGAATAAGGCAGGCATGCGATGACTCATGACTTCAATAAATCTTTCATGATTCCTACCGAATAACAGCTTGTTTTTGTTGGCAATGCGATGGAAATAGGAGACCGGCGATTCCTGAGGTACCCTAGCGTTGGGATCGTCTTTCCCTTGCCATGCCCACAACGGTTCGATCTTTTCAGGATAACTTATCTCTTGTAAGGTAATTCCCAGAAAGTGGTCGCAGTTGTCTACAGCCACTAGAACGTCTCCCACGATGCTGGAGTCTTCGATATTCTTCCAAAAGCACACTTTGGCAGGGATGTAGATCAAATTTTCAAAATCGGACTCCAAGAATTCCCTTCCGCTCTGTTTCTTCCATCTCTGAAATAACTCGAGAAGAGTCGTGATGTTTTGTTCGTCAGTCTCGGTTCCAGTGTTTTCCTCATATTTCGATGTCAGAAGCTCTTTAACTATTGACTGAATTTCTTTCTTTAAATTTCTAATTTTCGCTGAGTGATCGCTTCTAATTGGTGATGGAGCCATTTTAGATTCTGGATAATGTGTGCATCTACTGTGAATTTAAATGCCAAAATGGGTACTTATTCAGATCAATTGTTGAATGCTGAAAGCTGCTTTAAACAACGTTGTACATTTTTTAATTTTGTTTGTTTATGGAGATTTTCATGACTTTCAGGTATTTGTGTTTTAACAATTGAATAAAAATATATTGTTATAGTTAAATGAAACTTTATCAATGCTTCTATATTGAGCTTTGTTTTGCTATTTTTATGTTTTTGCCATTTTGTAAAATGCAGCCTGGAAACAGACTACTAAACTATAGAAACTGTAACCTTAAATAAAGAGAATTTGTGAATTACCCTAAGAATATTTAAAGAATATCCAAATAATTTAAGAATATACAAATAAAGTGACTGTTATTATTTTGAAATGATGTGTGCAAGTAGTGAATGTTTCGTGTAAAAAAAATGTCCCCCCCTTCTCTAGCGTTAGTTAATAAATATTATCTGCTTAGAATCGGGAAAGAAATATGCACAAGTGATTGACAGTAATAATGTTTTACCATATCTTTCTATCCGATTTAAGAAACCGCTATTCCTTTGCTCTACATTATGTTTGATTTTTTTCAGATGTGTAAAGAAATATATTTCTTTACACATATTTTATATTATGACTCAGTGTTTAATCTTCTACCAGTCAGTTGCTTGTATTCGCGCGTATGCATTCTCTGTTCATTGGCTGTTTTGTAGGGAGAAAATCCCTTATGTTTGAAGAAAAATTCTGCCACTAATCAATGAGAACATTTAATTCACATTCGTGAGAAAAGTCTTATAAACGTTCTTCGCAAACTAAATGAAATGCGAACACACTTTCAAAACAAATGGTTTCGTTGTTCTTCAGACCATGCTGTAATTGTGCTACTGCAGTTTACTTCATTTCTATCCACATACATGTGAACTATATAATGCTTCGAATAAAAAAATAAAGCCACATAATCGGAGAGCTTATTGTTCAGATTAGTTTACATTATATCACAATGCTGTTTGTGCAGTTGGTGAGATAATAATCAATGACCTCTTTTGAAAGTTGGCCTGTTTTTTTCCATATTAGTCTCTACCATATAGTGGCATCATCCATACATGAATGCTCTCAGGCAACTGTCATTCTGACCCACTTTGATCAAGTTATAATCTGCTGATTCACTGCTCGACAAAAATCAACAAAATACTCGGAGAATTTGGTGAAACGCGAGTATTTTGCAATGAAGCGAAACAAAATCGGACATGATGATGTGCAACAGAATAACAGTGAAATGGGGTGACAGCGGTCTGACCAATATTAAAGACATTACATCCAGATGTATAAGAATATATAATTTATATATATATATATATATATATATATATATATATACTTAATAGAATCCGTGACAACAAATCCTGTCTTTCTCTAGATCGGTCTTTACTCGCCAAGTGACTGATGCGGTGGTTGTAGAGAATGCAATGCGTCATCCAAGGGTGTCCCACACATGTTCGATGCGATTTATGTCTGGTGATTATGGTGGCCACGGCACTCGTTGGATATCTTCAATTTCAAGATTCTGCTCCACTACTTTAGCTCTATAGGTAGTGGCATTTATGAATGAAAAGAAAATCTAAACCAACCCTACAAAGTCGCACATAGGGCTCGAGGATCTGTTTTCAGTACCTTTGACCAGTTAAGAGAACACTGCCTCCATCGTAAGTGTCACCTTTCTCTGATGTTACAGAGATCGTAGGGCATTCCTCGTTTCTATAGATGAGTGGTGTTCAACCTTTTTTACTACGCGAGCTACTTTTCTTTAAAAAGTTATTCGGCGATCTACTCTCTTATATAGATCACGTTTCCCCAACCTGATATCTGATTACGCACAAATAAACAACTAAAAATAAACAACTAAAATAAAATACACAAATAAAAACTTTATTTGTGTATTTAAAAATTTATTTATCACTTTTAATTATTTTAATACAACAACAAAAAAAAATATTGGAATAAAATATTTATTTCTCTATTTTGGAAAACCAAAGTTAGAGAACAACAGATTGATTACAAACTCACAAGTTAGAGGAAATGCTGGTTGATTAAAAAAAAAAAAAAGTTAATGTGAAATTTGGCATTGTTTGGACCTCGCAATATTTTCATAGTCAAGTTCATATGAAGAAGTGGCCAATCGCAGACAATCATCCAAATGATCATTTGTAATTTGGTTTCTTAATTGATTTTTTATGACGGTCATATTTGAAAAAGCGGATTCTGACAAGTATGTCGATCCGAAACACGACAGAACTTTTCACGCAATATCAGTTAATATTGGGAATTTTTCATGTGCATACTTACAAATGACTTCATTGTTTATTGATTTTAAATATAAACTATTCTGAATGTTTATTATCTCAAGTTCTACTTCAGCTTGGTTTATATCAAACAGCACACTAATTTGATTTAAAATTTCTGTGATGTTTAAGTTTTCTTGAAATGGATTATTGATACAAGATACAATCATTTCAGTTTTATTAAATCTTTAAATCTTGAATTCATTTCTTCCTCAACTAATTCTATTTCACGAATAAATTCTTTTAAATGATAGTGAAGCATTTTTTGATTTTGTTCAAAAAATTTTAATTAATATAGGAGATGTCTAAATTCGCGGTCATTTATATTTTTCTTTAATAAAAGTAAGTCTTGTTGGAAAGTTTTTATTGAACTTAACATGTCAATTGAATTTTTATCTCTACCTTGTAACTCTAAATTTAAATTGCTTAATTTCGTACAGAAATCTACTAAAAATGATAAGTGTAACAACCATCTTTTATCACTGAATTGTGGATAAATATCTCCTTTTTCATCAAGAAAAAATTTTATATCGTTAATTAATACAAGAAATCTTTCTAAAAATTGACTTCTGCTGAGCCAGCGAACATTATTGTACAACAGAAGTTCCCTATCATCATCATCTGCCTGTAATTTAAATAACCGCCGTTGCAGGGCTTTTCCTCGAACAGAATTTACAATTTTAAATGTAATATCCAAAACATCATTTGTGTTTAATCTTTTACTACACAGTACTTGTTGGTGAATAATACTGTGGTACGTTAAAATATCTGGATATTTGTAACCTTTTTTACATAATGAAATGAAGCCTGATTTATTACCTATCATTGCAGAAGCACGATCAGGTAATAGTCACAAGTTTAAAAAGCGGAAGTTTGTTTTGTTTCACAAATTCATCAAAGGCCGAAAAAATGTCTTCTTCCCTAGATCTCCCCAATAATGGTATAATTTTCAAAAGTTCTTTACTTGAATAATCTTGAAATACCATGCGAATAAATACCATTAATTGAGCAATATCAGTGAAGTTATTTGATTTATCAAATTATAATGAAAACGCAACACTGATGAATGTCTGACATTAACCTGGCCTGGAAACTTTTCTCGGCAATTGGAACCCTTCCTTTCGGCAATTTGAAACCTTATCTGTAGCCTAGAAGTAGGCTACAGACAAGGTCTCTCTCTCTCTCTCTCTCTCTCTCTCTCTCTAGCGACGTCTCGAACCGAGAAGTTCCTTTCTGGAAGCGGGAAACTCCTCTATCAAACAACGTGGATTCGGGCAGTCTCTCTGACGGCGACTCTGGACCGGGCGGCCTCCTCTTTGACGGTAATTCGGGAACCGGAACCCCTTCTGCTTGCTTCAGTCCCTTTTTATTAGGCCTCCTCGGAGACCTCCCATGAAGTTTGGCAACCCCCAAAGAATCGGTATGAGTCTTTCATCTTAAGTTTCAAGTTAGGCACGCCGTTTGTTCTCCTCCGCTTTCTTTTGATTGTAAGTTGCCGGCCATCGGAAAATTGTTTGAACTCTTTCTGACTGACTTCGGAGATTTTAATTGTACATATTTGGTCTGATGTATTAAAATAAAGAACTTTTATTGTTAAAAGACCAGAAGATAAATGATAAAATATACAAGTTTCACTAGCCACTGTCTAGCATTTTCAAGGCTGAACTGGTGTGAAAACAAATGCCTTACGTTACATTTAAAAACATACACTTTAGTAACTGTTAGGCCGTTACATTTGATCATTCGTGTTTGATGGCGTGCATGTGTTCGAATGCTTCAGTCAGAATCCGGTACATGACCACGTGTTGTGTAGTTTTTTGCATATTGTAGTTCTGTTGAACTGAGAGAGAGATGATGAGATTTTTCCATATGTCTTTAAGAATAATACCTTGATTTCTATTTAAATTATTGCCTGTGCGTAGTACCACAGCAGCTTCTTTTAAAGTTCTGTGTCTGTAGTCATTCTCGATGTAAGGCATAGAACTGTTTTTCCAATCTATAACGTGATTTGATGTTGAGAAATGATGAGCTAAACCAGATGTGATGATTCTATTATGATTGACATCCCCACATGTTCCTTCTGTCTTATTTCAAAACTTCTAGAAGTCTGACCAATATAAGAAAGGCCACACGTGCATGGAATTTAATATACTCCAGGACATTTGAAGAAAGGTACCTCATCTTTGGGTGATCTTAAGATTTGTCTGATCATGGTAGTTGGTTTAAAAACCACTATGATGTTATGAGCATTTAACATTCTCGCCAATTTTAAAGTTTAATTTTCAATTTTAAAGCTCATAACATCAGAGGAATTTTCGTCTAGAATCATATAGTGGTTTGTTCTGATTTAGTTATGGGGTGACTTTGACCAGCGTATTCTTGTAATGATTCCTTTCCAATACGACATTTCGTGATACATTAAGCAAATACTGTCTTCACCTGCGACTATCCGACTTCAAGTTGTCCATCGGCCCACCATCTCCTAGGATCAATGAAATCGGTGATGGTTGCCATTCTGAAGGACATTGCGATGTGGATAATGCGTTGAGTCAAAAAAACAGGAATCGATTGATATGGTCGCAATCCGTGTTTTCATAGGTACGAGTAATTTGCATCGTGTGAGGACTTATTGGGCAGTATTTCATTTTCTATTGGATACATGTAATGCACTTGCCTGTTATATCAATATTTGTCTTCGGAGACGCTGCTAAAAATATTCACAAAAATCATTATGTTCTGTTACTTTCGTTCAGCAGTGTGTATTTCTCATATTCATAAAAACATAAGACATTTACTTTTTACTTTACAGTCTCTGAGAAGGAAATTCTCTTATTAATAACTTCATATGCTTTCTTTATCTGACATAAGGATATAACCCTATCGTAAGGCATGAGTTTTAATGACCATTCATTTATGTTTGCCGCATCAGTGAATATTTGAATTGTGCCATAGTTCGCGTAGAGAAATAAAGAGATCTAAGTTGAGATATTTTGCTTTTGGAAAGAAAGACAAAAGAAAACATTCAGATTTGGAATTGTCTGGCGATCGTTATCAAGCAGTTTTCTAAGCAGAACTCACTAATGTCTGTTCTGGTGTTTTGGATTTTTATTTGGATTATTTTTATTTATTTATTAATTTATTTTTTTAAATGTAATTCTAATTCAACAATAAGTTTATCGTTGTAAGTAACAAGATTTTTATTCGAGCAGGAAAAAATGCCATTAAAATGAAGACGAGTGCAAATTCTAATAAATAATTCAGAAAGTTCTCGTTATATTTTATAAATTTGCAGCAACATTTATTCGATTCATTAAGAATTATCCATCGAATTAAGAATTAAGCAAGTCGAATAAAATCAGCGAATTTTGCATTATATGGCAATATAATGACAATGATTAATAAAATGAATAATCAGTAATTTAGTAATATTACTAATTAGTAATAAATAATTAGCCAATTAGATTAGTAATTCATTTCAGAACAGGTAGATGGATATCCCCCCCCCCCCCAAAAAAAAAGAAGAAATAAGCCAATGGTTTGTGAGACATGAATTTTATAGCTACACAAAGAACACACACACACAGACCAGACTAGGCCAGAATTTCTTCCAATTTTTCCTACGAAGAGTATAATTTTTGTTTGTTTGTTGCTGTTGTTTTTAAATTTCAGTCTAAGAGCCAGGGTTTCTCGACCGGAGTTTCGCAAGAGATCGTGTTTGAAAAAAAAAAAAAAAAAAAAAAGTAATAATTAAAAAAAAAAAAAAAAAAAAAAAAAAAAAAAAAAAAATATATATATATATATATATATATATAGGATATATATATGATGTATATATGATGATGGACAGTGACCAAGCAGTACCATTAGAAGTTTCTTTACATGTCTTTCGACCCCGTATGACAATACGCAGCAGGTTCATTTGGTTGAGTCCATTCTCAGTTTTTGACGCGAGGTAGGGGGGGGGGGGGTTGCTAATAATTGGTGAGCGCAGTATTTCAAGGATGGTGACGTTTGCTTCTCCTCCCAAAACACCTCGCTCAAAATCCCCTTACGAACAAACTACATCGGTGTAATAGAAAATCGGAGAGAAATGTTTATTCTATAGAAGGAAGTTGCTCCATATTTTACAAAACTTGGATTTTTTTTAGGTTAGAGGTGAATTGTACTCCGAAGTTTGCGCGCTTTCTAGTTTAGTTATTATTTCCCCCTCTGTTTTATTATTTATTATTATTATTTATTTTTTTTTATTTATTTTTTATTTTTTGGCGTTTTTGCTAATAAAATATAAACACTGTTAAACAAACCATTTTCTTCACAGAGAGAGATGCTAATGTCAAAAAACTCTTGGAGATGAAATGAAAAAAAAAAAAAATTAGGAAGATACACAACAAAAATGGTTCACTTTATTAGACCAAAACTGCTGACTGAGAATTTTTAAAAATCTGTGTGGAAACCTCGACGTTTCATCCTACTTTATACAGAAAGAAATCCGGCGGCTTAGGAGAAAGAATTCTCAACGGACTATTTGAGTGAAAGATGAATTGCACGAGCATTTTCAAGAAAACAATAGGGCCGTTTGGAGTGCTTTGAAGATGAAGAATGACTGCAGAAACTGGCCTACTTAGCAAACATTTTTTTTCATTACAAGAACCATTTGAATAAGTCTCTGGAAGGCCCTGGGAAAAATGTTTTGACTTCAAGTGACAAGATTCTTGGGTTAAAGGAAACGGAATCTTTGAAAAAATCGTGATGCAAAAGAAAATCTTGAAATGTTTCGACTGCTGCTTGAACTTGAGAGCGAGGAAAGATTTCAGCAAGTCTAAAGTCTTATTGAAAACCACCCGGAAGAACTGCAGAACAAAATTGAAGTCTGTTTTTCCCTCCCTTTCAACACGAGAGTATGACTGGGTGAGGAACTTTTCTGTGAATCTTCTGCCAGTATGAGAACTTCACATTAAGAAAGGAGGAGAACATTACGAGGTGCAGTCTAATTGTACACCCAAGTTGAGATTTACTGATCCAAAACAGGTTATAGATATCTCTGAAGAAGAATATCCTGCCATTCTACAATGAATATTTTGATGCAGTTTCTGTGAGCAAGCTTTTTTCTTATTTACAAAGCATAAAGATCATGAACAGAAATTGTCCCATTTCAGTTGATAGAAATTCACGATTATATCAAGAATTGAATATTTCTGCAGAAAAAAAAAAACAAGCACATTTTATTCTTTTTCATTCGTATTCAGTGGCGGCCAGTGAAGAATTTAAGTCGGGGGTGCTGCATATACAAAATAAAAAAAATAATTTTTTTTTCCTAATCAGTAACCAGTTTATTAATAAATATTTTTACATATTAAAAATTGCTTTATTAAAAATATTTCATCCTCACCACGAATAATAAAAGTTTCGTATCTCAGAAATAACGCGCGCAAGCATACGATACACTGCCCAACCGAGTAGTGTCGGAATCACTTGTAACGTGCAATCACAAGTGAAAAAGAATATCGGCGAGATTAGCTGCAATTGGCTGAACGTGATAATTCTGACATTGCGTTAGATCACAGCGCATTTATTTCGTAATCTAAAGCGTTAATCGAACAATTCCAATTATTAACTATTCAATCAATGTCAAAACATAAGCTGGAACCTTTAACATGTTGTATTGCATTTATATAATGTTGTAAGCATTGTTATTATTTATAAACACAAACAAAATTTAATTTTTTCATTTTTTCCTTGGGAATGCTGCAGTGTCGCAGTGCTTATGTACGGGCCGCCACTGTTCGTATTTCAATCTTTATTTGTAGCTTCAAAATAACACTTTTTATGTGTTATTTTGAAGTTTCAGATATGAAACTGAAATATCCAACACGCGTATAATAATTTTGTAACTAACTGCTAATCCTATATTTGAGCCTAGTCATGTCACTTAGTAAGAAAACGTTTTCTTCAGTCGTAAATAAGATTGTGTCTTAGGCTACCTTTTTATTCATATTGTATTGGCTTGTGGTTTTAGTAGCTTTATTATTCAAGAATGTCCATAAACGTTCATATGCTTTTAAAAAAGTAATTAAAATCAATTTACAATCTTCATTTAAATCACATCTACTCAACCTTAGAAAAATTAAATCCTATTTTGGCTTAAGCTAGTTAATTAACAAAAATTAAATTTGTTTTTTTCAAATTTTCAAAATTTTCAAATTTATGAAAAGGAAAGGAAAGAAAGAAATTAATTTCAAGAAAGGTAAACTAAAATTTACCATTTTTGTTTTCCAAGAAAGGTTCATTCAAAACTCATTTTTGGTTTTAAATAGGGGAAAAATATACTCTGAAGTTTCTTCCACCTACATTACCGAATTGCGATATAAACTTGACCAAAATGAACAGATCCACAAAAAATATCATTCTGTACTCGAAGGAGCACCTGCAATTATCGTTGGATTATTATATCTACAACTTACTAATCAGCTGACGTATCATGAGATGTTGATATAATCATTTTTATGCAAGAATTCCCTTCAGACCTGGAGATTATCTCACGGGTTCTTCCATAGTAAAAAGAATGGGAAAGGCTTTGTTGTATAATGAGAACGGCTGATCTATGCAATTAGACCAGTTCTGTGAATACCTTAATACTTCTGGCTGGTTTGCCTATTTTGCCGATTTTTAAAAACATTTCTGCTGAAAATACAAAAACCATGACACTTTTGCAAAGCTAACTCCAGTTCAATTGATAAGGATATCCGGAGAGTTCATCGAAAAGGCAATTAATCGAAAGACAATTCATGGAAAATGAAAACAATCGAATGAACAATTCATTGAACGACAATTCGTCGAAAATGCAATTCATAGAAAAAACAATTCACCGAAAATTTTAACATTTTCGAAAATGTTTTGACGAAAGTGATCCATTTAAAACAAATACTGAACCTTGCAGAGCGAGAAAGCAATGCTATTTTAATAGGGAATAATTAGAGAACAGTATGGTTCTTATTGTCTTTCTTGTCCGATAACTGTTTCATGTCTGTTCATGGGACTGATTTGCCTGTTTATGGGAGGAAAAGCCCAGCCTACGCAAGCTCCATTATTATTATTATTGTTACTAGTAGTAACATGCGACTTCAATATAGCAATTATTACGGCATGGAGTTTACTCAGATTCGCTATTTGAAACTTTTACAAGAAATGTCGAACCGTTCCAGTTTTCAGGGCAACAAAGAAATCACGTGCCCAAATTATGTATTACAATAATTCTCTGATAGCGGAATTAGCAGTTGTTAGTACAAGAAGCTGTCTGCACGGTTCAGTTTTTGTTCTAAATGGATCACTTTTATCACAGCATTTTCGAAAACAATTTCGAAATGATATCAGCAATTCCACTTTGGCTGGATCAATTCATTGAACATTTACTTAAAATTTTCGACGAATTATTTCCTCGACGAATTGCATTTTCGACAAATTGCCTTTTCGATGAATTATCTTTCGATGAACTGTTTTTTTGATGAATTTTCATCGAACCATTGATAAGAGCTGATACAGGTTCCTTACGTCCTAGAGGAGAGAAAACCAAGGTCTTTCTAATCATGATCATCGTCGGTACTTACTCACTAAGGTACGGATGGAAGCGAAACTACCTTGCGCTTTTCGTCGGAATGCTTTCATAGGTAGTTCCACTGCTCTCCTGAAAATAGTAATTCTCTCAATTCAACTTCGGGCACTGTAATAACAGCCTCTGGATCATTCACCTTTGCTATTTCTATCGTATAGAACCATTAATGAATCCAAACCTGGGTTCCAGAAGCCTAAACGCTTACGCTCTTAGTGTGCAGTGATTTCTGCGACACTGGTTCCCTGGCTAGCCTTGTGCGGTCTGAATTAATACAATAATCTGAAATTGAAGATGAAAAAACACCATTTATATATCAACTAGCACGCCATTAACGAATATTTCGATTGCATTTTATAGTGTGACCACAACTATTTCAATTCCTTCATGACAGCGAAGAATCCATATTGGTTTCGTTATTTTAGATTTAAATAGTATTTATAAGTTTCTTTTGAAATTTCTTAGATTAAGATAATGTAATAATTGGACGAAATGAAAGTTATAATAGTATTCGTGCGTTTAGTTTGACATTTTGTACCTTAATCAACCAAATATGTAACACTTGAAGAATACTCAGTAACTAACTGGAACCCTAATTGTAATTTTCATCTTCGAAAATAGAAGGATGAATAATTATCGCATCTACAGAGGACTAAGTTTATTAAACACAGGTAATAAGATATATTACAAAATACTGAAGAACAGAAAAAAAAAATCATTGTAGAAAGAAATTATAAATGAAGACCAGAATGGATTTGGAAAAGGCAGATATTCTATTCACTCAAAACTACTAATTGGAAAAAGAAGCTTAAAAGTCCATCTAAAAACATGCCTTTCTTTTAATTTATAGTAATATCATAGTATAAAATAAAATAATAAAACAAGTTAACAATTTTAATTATTTTGCTCTAAATTAAGTTACAATAAAGATTTAGTCGTCTAACAAAATTAACAAATTTTCCAAAGCAAACAGAATAATAAACGAAACATTTAGGACAACGACAGTGACTAAAAAGTAGGTAAAAAATCTCTAATATTTTATCAAATTCCACAATATTATATGGAAGTGAAGCACGGACGATTAAAGAAAGAGATGAGTAAAGAATCATTGCAGCAGAAATTAAATTTTTGATGAAATGAAATGAAAGATTTGAGAAGAACAGCAGGTTATATAAGACCAGATAAAAACGAGAAATCAAGCCGTACTGAAAGAATTAAACCAAACACTAATAACGGAAACACTAGAAAAATCCAAATTCAAATGCAAAGGACATCTAGAACGTATGATAGAATAGCTAGGAAGATGATGAGCTATAAGCCAAAAGGTAGAAGAAACAGACCGATGAAACACTAGGCCGAAATCCAAACAGGGAGCTTAGCCTAGATTCGTGAAATGAGAAAAAAAAGAGGAAGAAGAATTTTTTTAAAGTAAAAGAGCGTTTTCTGTAAATAAAGAAATTGCTAGGTCCATCAAAATATTGACTTATTCTATTATATTACTGATTTAATCTATAAAAGGGGTCATCGCATGGTTAAACTGCAAACCCATCACCTACAAATGGAAACCAAGAATGAGATTCAGTAAAAATGTTGGCGAAAAACTCTTCTTGAAATTATTTAAATTAAGGGGATATTAAATCCCACATTATTTCAAAGCCGAATAGGAAACTTAAAGATATAAATCAAAGAGTTTCATGCCGAATATATAGCAAACTATAAATAAAAGTTTTGGCGAATCCTAGCGTAAGCTAAACACATGGTTAAATACTAGGGCAACTCCTATCAAAGGTGGGTAAAGTTCTGATCACTATCCTTAGTATTTCCCATAATGTAAAACACATCTCCTAGGAAATGTATGATGTTATACATTATGGGGGAAGGTCACTACCCAGACCTTGTTATTCAGCTTCTTATTCAGCTTTTAAATAATGCGGGATTTAATATCCCCTTAATTTAAATAATTTTACATCGCCGAAGTGAATCCTTTTGGCTCTTTATTTTAGTAACTCTTCTTGAAATTCTATTATATAAAATTGAACGGAAAAAGTCAAATCCTTTATTTGGTAAAAATCTTGGAATAATAATGAAATGTGGGGGGGGGGAGAGATTGATTAGAGAGATTAGAGAATAAAGCCTCTTTAGTCCAGTCGGTTCCGACAAGCCATTTAATAAGAAAAACGCGAGTTCCAATCCCATCCGGGACAAGAAAAAATATCTTTATGAGGGAAAGGATCTCATACGGAAGAGGAAAGCCTTTTTATCGAAACTCGGGTTTCGCAATTAGGAAAACTGGCCAGAAAAACAAATTTACACCCAAAAATATTTATTTACAAATCAGACTAGCTTCCTAATCCTAAAATTTTGGTTAAGAAAGCCAAAATTACCGAGGATTATTATTATTATTTTAAGCCTTGCCGTTGTAGGATATCTGCTATTTATCGATATCACATTATCTTACATTATTTATTTATTTATTTAATTTTTAGCGACGACTGAATTTTGATTAACTAAATAAATAAATAAAGAGGAAAGGATCTTTTAGTTTTATTATTTATCATCTCCTAAATGTATAACGAAAATGCATCCTTTTTTTGAAATCTGATATTTCTTTACTAACGTTACATATAAGAGAAGTCTTTATATAGTTACGGCCTGTCGCAAACTGTGTGATTGAGATATTTATTTGTAAAAATGACTCATCTCTAATCTAGTTTTTTTATTTCTCTAACATAACCCTGAAAGAGGAAAATATTGAATTTTCCGACAACATTTTCAATTCATTAAAGAACAGCAGTGTTGCTTACAAAAAAAGCGACTTTCGTGCCTTATCCGTGTTACTTGAAGGGCAACCAGTAGTGCCCTTGCGCAAAGTTTCTACTTCCGAAGAGGAAGTTAAATTAGTGAGGGAGAATAACAGAGCAGCTGTTGTGGTGATTAGAAAGGAAAGGCGTTCTGAAAAGTCGGAAGGTCAGGAAAGAAATAGAGTTTAAAGGAATTCTTAAGCCAAAAAGATGAAAAAGAGCGTTATGACGGAAACAAACATTTATCCCTAAATTAACGGATGAATTTCTTTCAAAGGAAGCTGAGTTGCAGCATAAATAAAAGTGTTGTGCAGTTTCCACTGAAGTAAAGGACACTTCCTTCTGATGCGGCATGCAGCCAACCCGAAGGAGACGAATTCTTTGTGTGTTCAAGGATAAGGAAAAGTTTCCACAAGTTAAAAGGGAACTTTAAAATTATCTTTGCATTTCACGGAAATAGAAAAGGATATTGTAAATAAGATATGAAAAGAAAATATATTCACAAATTATTTTCTTGATTTAGAAGAAAAAGAGGATGAGCTAAGGAATTGCATTTTAATGGCCATTATCGAGACCAGAAGAAACTGAGCCTTTTAAAATCGAAGCTTGTGTTTTTCCATCAAATCTCGTGATCTTGAAGAAAAGACAAGAGATTTTGTGATGTTTGTGTTCTTTAAGTCTGATATCAAGTTTGTGGGTCCTTTTCACTTTAGGAGAGAAGATTTATTTATAATGCAAAGTTGTATATAACACTTGAGAACCATAAACATTTTACGCGCGCGCGCGCGCACACGCACACACACACACACACACACACCGCCATGATTATTATTGGTGTCTATGCCCCAGGAGACCCGATAAAGAGGATGATAACAGCGCCCTCTATTCAAGTTTACAAAAAATAAAAGAAAATAAAGTCGAATGATTATCTATCAATAATGGAAGATTTCAATGCCACACTACAGAATATTCCACTTGGAACAAACACTGAAGCTGCGCTCAGTAGAAATGGTTACAGACTTAGGGATTTCCTCTACATATAATAACTTAAAATTACTGATACTTCTCTAGGTATAAAGGTAATATATAATGCAATTTATAGATACATGTCAACGACCGATATATCTCATTTAAGTGTATATATGCACTTAGGAAATAAGAAACCTAAATAGTATAATAGATTATATAACAGTCTATCTAAGGAAAACAACTAACATGATACTGTATAGCAAGATACTGAGAGATGTAGATGATAGAATCAAATTATTATTTATTACAAGGAAAATTGAGAATTCTCCTAATGGTTTAAAATTAACCACATCGATGCAAAGCGGAGTCTAAAGGAATCCTTCATAAAAATATCAATTACCTCTATTTGCAAAGAATAGGTGAATGATAATTTAAAGTAAATTATGGTATAGAAAAAGAAAGGAATAATTCAAAAACTGTATTACTTAGTTATTCAGCAAGAGGATGTCCTGAAAACAAATGATGAATGGAAAAAGAAAACGGGAATAAGAAGCTGAGAAGAATATTGAAGCAATAATCAAAGAGAAGAAATAAGCATATAAACAATGGATAAGTACAATACTACTTGAAGAAGTAATAATGATAATAACACAGACAAAAGTCAAATATAAAAATCTTGCATGCAGGAAAAATAATAAAGAAACATGGGATCAATTCATCGGATAAGTGGAAAGATAGCTTACAGTGAAGATATCGAATACACAAAAAATTGTAAGAAACATAAATAAGGAGGTAAAAAATCGAAGTTGAAATAATCAAAGAACAAACCTGGTTATATTTTTTCCTAAACTTATTTAAGATATTTAAATTAAGGGATATTACATCCCATATTGTTTCTTAGCCGAATAAGAAACTCAAAGAGTTTCAGTTGCTGCACTATCCAGGTATTTTGCTTACGCATGGAATCGCCGAACTTTATATAGTTTCTGTATTCGGCATGAAACTCTTTGAATTTCTTATTCGGCTAAGAAACAATATGGGATGTAACATCCCTTAATTTAAATAAGTTCATGTCGCCGAATTGAAGCCTTTGGCTCTTCATATATTAGTTATTCCAGATAGTAATAAAACTAAATCTGACATAATGAAAACTACTAATTACACAGTGGAAGAAATAACAATACCACAAGCCAAAGTACATCAGGAAATCCCCTGAGGTAAAAATCACGATGAAATATAAATTATGATAAAATATACGATATAGAATATAAGATAAAATACATTTATATAATAGCTTATTATACATAATACTTATTTAGTATACAGGCGTCATCGTCAAACAACATTTAAAATTACTGATTAGTATCGGGCAACAAAGAAATGGAAGAAAAATATAAAACTATTTAAATACGAATCATAGAACTATACTTTTTTTTCATACAAGGAGTGCCTAAAATTCTCAAAGAACTATGGTGCACGTCTAGAGCAAGCTTTTGCATCCACACCCAAGGAGGGATTCGAAACCACATGTTGGGTTTGGAGAGTGGGTATGCTATTCACTCGGCTAACCAGGCCAGTGTGCACTACATAAACATAGCAAGAAGTGAAGTTGAAATCCAGGGATTAATGTATTTCTTAAACATTATTGCTAAACAATTTGGAAAAGGAAATATCAATCAACAAACAAAACAAAAATCATGACAACAAAAACTATACGCAGTAAAAGAGAAATTATCGGTATCAGTATTATGTAACTGAAGAGTTTAATAATTCAACTCTGCAATAATTAAAAATTAAAACCAGACAAGTTTCGTGAGTCGAAAGACTTATAGTGGTACACGAAAGTTTTACACAACAAAAGCCTATTAACGATTAATTATACACTGTAACATATAATTGTTGTTGTTCAATTTGTATGTTAATGATATTGGATTGGGTTTAACTAGTGATATCCAGCTGTTTGCAGATGATGCAAAACTGGGGAGAGCAATGCACAGTCTCAGTATACTCCATAGTAAAAATTTTGCTACCTCTTTTGTACTGAGGGGAAGAAATTATTTAAATATTCGACACTCTGAGGTGATTCAAGAGGTCATTTTAAATCTCGACTTGATCAGTCGTTGACCCACTGTTATTCGATGTGACATGTTCTGAAATCGACTCATAAAGTGAATTCAGTCCCTGAAATATTAATAATTTAAGAGAATAGAAAGACCTTTAGCTTCACGAAAATTAACAGAAATTGAAGTAACATTTGATTATATAATGGAATATAAAATTTAAAGATAAAAATCTATAAATTTAAGATTATCTCTATTTTTATGAGTATCTAAAGTATTACTTAGAGTATACTTTATTATGCTCATAACTGAAAATCGATATTGAAAATGAGAGGAAATGAAAGGATTGCTGGAAGAAGCTACAGCGAGAAAATAACAATTGTTAGTATACACACCAAAATATGATATCAGTGAATTAAATAAAGAATATGGAGTATGATGACAAACCATTTGATGCCAATGCTGAGTGGAAGAAATGGTTGCAAGTTTTGAAGTGTGAAGTCAGTCTGAGGGGAAAATGGATTTATATAAGAGGGACGAACTCACTTGGATGAATTTGGTATGAGGAGTCTGGAGACATTCATCGGCATGAAACCTGAAACGGAGAGTGAGAGAAACTCAATTATGATGGAAAGTATGGTTAGAATCTCTGCGGTAGTGTGACCAGGTTATGCAACTGTCCGAACCATCCGAACATTGATTGGTAGCAGTGATATTGCACGACCTCAATCTTGACGAGTCTTTGGCTGTTATTAAATTTTTACATTAATGACACTGAGAAGAATTTTGCCAAAAGACATTCAATTACTTGCTGATGATGCTTAAATATGAAGTTAATATAAAAATTACTGCGAATATTACTATGAGGTCAAAAGTAGAACTCTGGAGCGTGATAATTGCATCCTAATTTGCAATTTTCACCCCAGTAACATAGATTTGAAAGAATATAGAAGTCATTTTTCCTCTTTAAATTTCTTAGTACGACCTCACGTGGAATGCTGTGCTGTGATTCAGCTCCTCGTTTCCGAGATCATGCACATAACACTGCTTATATAGAAGTCATCTGACAGCCCCCTCCCGACATGGGCAGGGTGTATTGTGCAATGTAACGAGTCGAGTTTTTGTAGTCGGTATAAATTGGAGGAATATGATGCTCCCAAGTCAGTGCAACTGTGTCCGTGTGAAATGGCTGCGAGAAGAGAACTGACGGAGTTTGAAAGGAGCGTTGTGATAGGATGTCATATTGCAGGCCGATCTGTATGGCAAATTGGTCTGCAAATGGCATGGATGACAAATTGGGCCATCCCAGGTCAACAGTCAGTAATACCATACTGAGATTGAGCGCAGGAAGTCAAATGCAAGTGGTACTAGTAGTGGACAACCCACCAACTAACCGATCGTGACCGTAGGGTGTTACGAAGGATAATATATAAAAACCGCCATCGTCAGCCTACACTGAATGCGGAGTTCTGGGCATCGATTGGAACACGAATCTGCATAAAAACATTCAAAACTAAGGCTCACGACATGGATTTACATGGTAGGACCGCAATATGCAAGCCCCCACATTACCCAAACCAACATGCAGCATCGTCTTCAGTGGCGCAAAAGAGTCTTTTTATTACACTGAAACATGGTAGCGTGGCAAGCTTTGTTATGCTACGCCCTCCAACAATCACATGGATGGGATGATGTGGGTGTGATGGATGTCGGGTGAACGTCTCTTACCAAAGTATGTAACCCTATTGAGTGGTCTGTGGACCTGAACATCACCACAATTAAGTGTTCTCAACGGAGCCCTCATCTCAGCCCTACTGAACATCTTTTATAAACAAACATTTTGAAAACAGTACATATTAAATATTTAAAATTTATGAAAAATTTTAATGAGTGTATTTTGGTTCATAACATTTAATTAAGAACTTAATATATAATAAAGTTATTATATATTAAGATACGAGTGCTGTTTAGGGGTGCACGTATTCATCGTTTATTACTGATTTTAATTAAGTTTGCACCGGGCTGACATCAGTTACAAACTGGTTGGTTTTCTTCAGTGACCAGGATTAATTTCATTATTTCCAATGCTTATATATTTATTTGGTCCAGGAAAGTCAAAATTACCAGGCGACTCACCCTAGGTTGAAGGCCACATCAACATGCCAGGCTAAAGCAGGAAGCGTCAAAAAGTAGGGCTAGCAACCCGCTTGCATGATATTAAAAATTCATAGGAACTATACAATATATACAGACGGACCTGACCAGGAAAGAACAATGGAAAAGGCACTGGAAATGGAACATATTAAGGATCAAAATTAGTTGGAACGTTCGTTCCTTAAATAAAAAACAAGAAGAATTAATTGGGAAATTGGATAAGCAAAATGTAAAAATACCTTACGTATCAGAAACAATAAAGAAAAGTAAAGGAATGTAGATAATAAATCACATTTTAAATGGAGTAGCGAAACAAGAAAGGGATAAAGCAAAAGTAGGAATAATAATACATGATGGCTTTCAAAATGAAATATATGAATGGGAATACATATCTGAAAGGATACTGAGAATAAAAATAAAATTGCAAACTAAAACTCTGAATATCGTGGGTTCCCATAGTCCTGAAGAAAGAAAACCAAAAAGAGAAATTGAACAGTTTTATGAAATGCTACAGAACACTATAAAATTTTCATCGGATGAATTGATATTTAATACTGACAGGAGACGTAAATGCAAAGACAGTGTAATACAGGCACATGTTAAAGATTCAATGAAACAACTCAAAACTCAAGTGGAATAAGTTTGCTTCGATTATTTTGTACAGATAATGACTTGAGAATAAATAAATAAATGAAATAACGGATGACAGACTTTACCGTTCATTATATAATAACCAATAGAATGATAGGAAAGTTCCGAGAGGGGAGAGTTGCCGAAAGCATTGAGAAAGGAAGGAATAAAACTTCTATTCATCATCTTTAATAGAGGTCTCTGGAGGAGTATAGAATACCTAAAGACTTCGTGAAATCTATTTTTATTCCTATTCCCAAGAATATAGGAACGATGGATTGCAATAAGCACAGAACTATGAACTTGATTAGCCACGTTGCAAAGTTCCTAATTAACATAATATATAGAAGAATGGAACAGAAGATAGAGAGAGAATTAAATGAAGCACAGTTCAGTTTTAGGAGAAACAGAGGAAGCAGGGAAGATATTCATGACTTAAGTTTTTAAAGGTATTAACAACACCAAACAATTTAATAAAAAGATGTTTTATTAACTAACTAATTCAGCACTTAATAAAATATCTTTTGATGAAATTGTTTGGTGTTGTTAATACCGTTAAGAAATTAAATCATGAACAACCATGAACACCTAAGCTTATCTGTTAGACAGGGAAGATATTAGAGCACTACGGATATTGGGGGAAAGAATGATCGAGCAATAAGGATTTATATTTATGCTATGTAGACTATGAAAAAGCTTTCGATAACGTTAATCACTCTGTTTTATTTGATATTTTGCATAAAATACGAATAGATAAAAATACTATGAGAATTTTGTTCAGAATATACAAAACTCTAGAAAGCAGGGTCAGATTTGAAGGAGAGGATGCTGAATGGATTCCCCATAAGGAAGGGTATGGGATGTCCCCACTCCTTTTTAATGCCTATACTGAATGGATAATGAGGGAAGCCTTGGAAGATCTGAAGGATGGAAAAAAGATAAACGGACATCTGATAAATAATATAAGATATGCAGATGATATTTTACTTATGAGAGAAACAGAGGAAGGCTTGCAAAGAATTTTGAATACAAATGAAAAAATTAAAAATTAAGAAATCTTCTTGAAAGATTTCTCTCTCCATCATCTGTTCCATTCTTCAGAAGACAAAAGTTATGAAGATTTCAAGGATAGATAATGATAGGATGGAAATCGATTTGAACGAACAAAGAATAGAGAATGTAAAAAGTTTCTAATACCTTGGAGTTGATTAAGGGATGACAATAGATCTAATTATGAAATTAAGAACAGAATTTAAAAAATGCAAAAGCAACAATTTTCCAAATATACCACATATTAGGAAAAAGAAATCTAAATAAATAGTTACAAACAGATCATGGATTTCGGTATTATTATTATTATTATTATTACCCATATACAAACATGGAAAAAGAAATTTAATTAGCAATTACAGACCCATAGCAACATTACCAATTATCAATTAAATTATGGAGCGGATCATACTGAAGAAACTCACAGCATACACTGAGATCTTTAATATTATCCCCAAAACACAATATGGTTTTCAGAAATATAAGGGAACATATAGTTTTAAAGTGGTTCCAACTCCTGTTATACGTTGAAAGTGCTCCCAAGTAACCCCTACTTATCACGCCGAAGACAGTGATATAAAATTCAACGAGATCGGCTAAGAAGAAACCAAATTTTGAAGTGTTGAAAAGTCAACAGAGAGGACCGTGGTCAATAACGAGCGAAGAACAAAGAACGTCGCCATCTTTATAATCACGCCATTCTGCCTAAGGGAAAAAAGGTGAGTCATGAAGTGTATGAAATGCCTAGAGGATTTATCGTCCAACGGAAAAAATATAACCTGTACGAAATGCGGTACAATTCTACACATAACATGTGCCGGCTTTTCAGAAACAACCGGGTAACATAAATATAAATCCGATGTCACACGCGAGGAATGGAAGTGCGTATACTCTGTGGAAGAACAAAGAAACGCACCTAAAGCAGTCACCTACGACGCAGCCAATTATACCGCAGGCAAAATCAGACGACGAACGGAACAGACAAAAAAATGCAGGTGAGTCCTATAATTTTAACCCTTTAAATATACTAATAGGAAACGGTCTAGAGACCATAAAAGCCAGCTTAGTAGACCTTGTGCAAGAACTCTTTAATAAACAGAACGAACAAATAACAAACAAAATCTAGCAAATATGAAGATTTGGTAAAACATAATAATTTAGCAGTTATAGAAGTGTTGCAAACGGTAAAAGACATTAAAATGAGCATTAACGCACTAAATGACAGGCAACACAATTTGATGAAAGAGACATCCGAACTCCGTCAAGCAAGAACTTCATTCTCTAAAACTACAATACGAACGTTTAAATCAGCAACAACATAAAGAAGATCTAGTCATAAACGGTCTTCCTGAAACCGCACCTAAAGAAAACCTCAGAGACGTGATTTTAAAATTAGGCCATGCAACTGATATCCCTCATACAGCTTAACGACATTCAGACCGTAAATCGGATTTCTAGGAAGAGCAAAAAACAAGGCTTGCCACAACCTGCACCAGTCATAATTCGTCTTAAGAGCAAGTCCACAAGAGACAATCTCATAAAAGCCAGCAGGCAGAAAAAACCAATTGCCAAGGACTTGAACGCACAGCAAGACAATACACCAATCTTCGTATCCGAATATTTAACACCATTCAAACAGAATCTGTTGTACCAAGCGAGAAAAGCAAAAATGGAAACAAATTACCAATTTTTGTGGACCAGAGATGCCAAAATATTCATAAGGAAGTCACAAACTTCAAAGCCGATACAAATTAAAAGCACAGAAGACATAGAAAGGCTTCGACTGAGAAAAAAAGCCTCCTAAATAGTTCGAAAAGAAGCCCACAATAAAAAAAGAATGCGAACCATCAAGACAGATGCAATAACACAGGATATATCGGCAATTTCACTTGATCAGACCTTTCAGATCATTCATTTGACCTCCCAAACATCTGCCTACTTCCAACACAGCAAACAAATAAAAAAAAAAAAAAAAAAAAAATATATATATATATATATATATATATATATATAACCAGTATCACCCTCAGATAAACTAATTACAAAGCTTCGAGGGTGCAGTTGAGTTACACCCCAGTAGTAGTATTTATCAAACATTATTTACTTAACATCCTGTAATGAATTCTAGTAGTAAACAGAAAATGTGATAGTAATACTTCAGTTATATATTTAAATTTAAAATTATATATCTAATTTACATATTTAAATTTAAAAAATTATTATTATGTAAACTGCAACATAAGTAATATTGTTTAACTTGTGAGTTATTAAGTGTAAAGTATTACTATGATTATTATTAATGGTAATAATACACACTTTTTACTAGTGTCAATGAGAAAGTCTGCAAATGATAATGATATTAAGAGAAATTATAATTTTTACTGAACCATTTTGCAAGAAAAAGTTGCACTGTTTGCCTAAATTTTAGTATATTCATGTAATTATTTGAGAGGTAATAAACTATTATTATTAAAAGAAAAAAATTATTATCCGAACTATATAATTGTAAATTATTGTTATTTTGGAAGATAGCAAAAAAACTATGTTATCATCATTATTATGGAAATTTCATTATATGCAACATTTCGTGCTGACCTTGTAAAATAATATACTAGAATGATACTCAAGATGATAATTGAATATAAGTAAATATTTGAGAGATCAATAAAAAAAAATTATTACCCATATACAAACATGGAAAAAGAAATTTAATCAGCAATTACAGACCCATAGCAACATTACCAATCATCAATCAAATTTTGGAGCGGATCATACTGAAGAAACTCACAACATACACGGAGATCTTTCATGTTATCCCCAAAACACAATATAGTTTTCAGAAAAATAAGGGCACAACATCTCTCTTGGAAGACTTTACAGACGTAATTAATACCGCCTTACACAAAAACAAAATTGCCATGGTAGTCTTTATTGATCTAACTAAAGCATTCGATACACTTACACATCAAACCTTGTTAGAAAAGCTGAGGCATGTTGGAATAGACGGGCCTCTTCACAGGACCTTCAAAATAGAAAGCACATCACACGTATCGTAACCTGTGGAGTACCACAGGGAGCTGTACTCTCCCCAAATCTATTCAACATTTACACGCATGATATTAATCAGCTACCACTCAAAGGTAAGATATTCCAATACGCAGACGATACAGCAATAATATCCATTCATAATAACGCAAGCATAGCCCAATCAAATATGCAACATGGCATAAATCTGATCATAGACAGGCTCACGAAAAACTCCATACATCTAAACTCAGAAAAGACAAAATTAATGATATTCAGAAATGCACTGACTCGACCAGTTGATAATAAATATATAATCATCCAACATCCACTTTCCAACATAAAAAACACACAGAACAGCAAAACCACTACAATCACCCAGGTTGAAACAATACGATACCTTCGAATTTACCTCGATGCAGATATGAACTGGAATAGCCACATAAACCATCTACACAACAAACTCCGAACAATAAGTGGCAAACTCTACAGGTTAAAAGACATAGTTCCCATACGGCTAAAAACACTAATATACAAAGCACTATGCTAAAATATATTAAGATACGCTCTAACAACCTATGCTTTCTGTGCACCCTACAAATTAAATAGATTAATGTCGCTACAGTACAAAATGACAAAACTGATCTTTTGGGAACAAAGAGAAAATAAGGACCTTATATACATTGCAATGTCAGAACACAAGATACTGACAGCAAAACATCTATATCACTATGCAGCTTTGCTAAAACATTATTTCGATGCCAACTACAAGACAGTCAGAAATCCATACCGTATAACAAGACCTCAGACTACTAATTATATCACATATAAATACAAAACTTCTCTATCATAGATTTCGTAGCTTCCCAACACAGCCAAAAAAAAAAAACAATAAATAATAACCAATACGTACATTACATTAAAAAAGTATGCAATGTATGTATTATATATAAACAAATGTATGTAAAGTAAGTGTCATATGTAAACAAATGTAAGTAATGTATCATATGTAATCAAATGTATGTAATAACCGTATGCGATATAGAGTGATTACATCCATTGATCTTGTATATATGGAGTGTAAAATTGCAAAAAAACATCTGTAAAAATCATCGTTATGAATATTATAATAATATATGTTGTAAACAGTTATTGTTATTATTATTATTTAAAAAAAAAATTCATGTGCGAGAAAGTATTTGTAATGCATAATGTATGTAATTTATCTGAGAAATAATAATAATAATAAAAATATTATTATTATTATTATTATTAGTTTAGTTCTAGACTAAACTAAATAGAGAAATTAGTACTCATCCAAGATGTATCATATGTAACCAAATGCATGTAATGTACGTATCACATGTAATCCGAAGTATGTAATGTATGTATTATATGTAAACAAATGTAATGTATGTAATAACTGTAACAAACGTATGCAATATAGAGTGATTATATCCATTGATATTATATATAGAGAGTGTAAAATTGCAAAGAAACATCTGTAATAATCATCATTATGAATATTATAATAATATACGTTGTAAACAGTTGTTATTATTATTATTTAAAAAAAAAACCTTATGTACGAGAAAGTATTTATTATGCATAATTGTCTTCATATAATGCATGTAATTTATCTGAGAAATAATGAATGTTAAAGAAAAATTATTATTATTATTATTACGATACACTTCCAGGGAGTCAGAAACTCATCGAGGGAGGCCACATATTGCATTCACCAGCTATCATACTTATTATTGAATTCATTCCCACTGCTTACACTCACAACATCCAAAGGCTATCTATTCCAATAACCCACCATCCTCTGAGAGAAAAATCTATCCTTCACCTCCTTCTTAGCGACGTTCATTCTCTTGTCCCTCGCCCCATTCTCCATAAATTAACAAATTCCATCAATTGAAATCCTGTATGACCCTTTCATAAGCTTATAAGTCCCAATCATACACCATTCTTTCTCCTTTTTGCTAGTGACTGCAGTCTACAAATTCTCAATCTGTCTTCATAATCAGTATTCCACAATCCTGATATCATTTTTAACACTCTCCTTTGTACTCTCTCCAATATATCAGAATCACAATGGAAACCAGGAGACCAGACCTGCGCACAATAGTCAAAGTGAGCTCTTATCAAGGCCTTGTAAAGAGGCAAAATAACATACTTATCTTTACATGGGAACATTCATTTCAGCATTGTAATTATCTTTTGAGTTTTATTTGCAATCTTTGCCACATGGTCCCGAACTTCAACTTCCTGTCTATTAACATTCCTAGATCCCTAGCCTCATCAGTTTCTTCTAGCCTAACACCACCAATATAATATGACATTGGATAGCTAATCATGCCGAAGTGAATGACTTTACATTTACTCTCATTGAAATGACATCCATTTCCCCATGCCTGCAATTTCAGCCTATTCAAATCATTCGGAAAATATTGCATATCAGGAGCATTCCTGATTACCCTAGCCATCTTTGCATCATCAACAAATAGCTGTACGTCGCTTGTCAAATCCTTCCCAATACCATAAATGTACAGATTGAATAACAGTGAACCAAACTCTGATCCTTGTGGTGAACCACTAGTTACATTAAATCTTGACTCACATCACTCGTATACCACATTTTGATATCTCTCAGTCAGCCATTTTCTTATCCATGCTAATATTCTATATCCCAAACCCAATTCTCCAATTCTCCAATGTTAATAGACAGGAAGTTGAAGTTCGGGACATGGTCCCGAACTTCAACTTCCTGTCTATTAACATTCCTAGATCCCTAGCCTCATCAGTTTCTTCTAGCCTAACACCACCAATATAATATGACATTGGATAGCTAATCATGCCGAAGTGAATGACTTTACATTTACTCTCATTGAAATGACATCCATTTCCCCATGCCTGCAATTTCAGCCTATTCAAATCATTCGGAAAGTATTGCATATCAGGAGCATTCCTGATTACCCTAGCCATCTTTGCATCATCAACAAATAGCTGTACGTCGCTTGTCAAATCCTTCCCAATACCATAAATGTACAGATTGAATAACAGTGAACCAAACTCTGATCCTTGTGGTGAACCACTAGTTACATTAAATCTTGACTCACATCACTCGTATACCACATTTTGATATCTCTCAGTCAGCCATTTTCTTATCCATGCTAATATTCTATATCCCAAACCCAATTCTCCAATTTATGCAGCATTTTTCCATGATATATTCTGTCAAAAGCCTTTGCAAAATTCAAAAGTGTCATGGTGCACCTATTCCCCTTGTCTAGTTCAATGGCAACATTGTTATAGAATATGAGAAAGTTGCTAAAACATGACCTTCCCTTAGTAAACCCATGTTGTTTATTGCGAAGTCGAGATTCACTGGGAACCCATTTCTGAATGCGGGTCCTAACCAAATTTTCCAAAATCTTCACCACCCATTCCTGAGATGCTAATTGGTCGATAATTCGATACATCGGTCTTTGCACCACCCTTGTTCAATGGAATTACAATACATTCCTTCCATTCCTGCGGAAATTTCTCTGGTGTGAGACTCATTAAACAGCGAGGTCAAAGGATTGACCAGTTCAGCTGAACATGCTTTTAGCACATGCTGATATTCCATCAGTCCCTATTGCTGAATTCTTATCAATTTTTGCAATAGCACTAATACTTCGGCCTCACACACCTGTGTTGCTTCGCTAGTGAAGTAGTAACAACAAGCTCAATGTTGCGTTCACCAGGTTGATAGCATTTAACAAAATGGGCACTGATTAACTGAACGACCTCTTCTGCATCTGTAAGCCTCACGACATCTGGATTTAGAAGAGTTATCCATTAATATTCATTCTTTCTTTTAGTTGCAGCATATCGATAGAATACTTGTGGGTTTTCTTTAGCACGCCAGTTTCTTTTCATACTGAGACTTTGATTTCCGTGCAACAGATGTTACTGTTCTAGCCTGCTGCTTATAACGTTCATAACGGAAGTCATCCTTATGCAAACGGTATACCATCCACATCGTCCTTTTCTTACGAATCTCTTGCTTAATAAGATTACACATCCATTTGACTGTTACGCTATTTATTCTTCGAACTCTCAGGACACATTATGATATTTCATCATTTAAGTACTGTTTAAATGCTTCCCATCCACTGCGGCTATTCTTCTCATCCAGCAACTGATCCCATTCCACTGTACTCAGTACACTCCTCAGTTGGTCATAATTTCCTGCTTTTTAGTTCAGCATGTAAAACCTTTTCTGAATGGAACATTCATACACTTAGTCACTTCCCAAGTGAGTATCGTATGATCACTGTCACCAACCGGAGGCAGAATAGTTACGTCTTTAACTGAAATACCTTCTGACACTATAGTCAGATCTAGCACTCTTTGCCCTCGAGTTCCTTCTGTCACATGCTGCTTGAGGAAGTTGTTCCCAACAGCTCAATAAATGCATTAGCATTCTTCTTATGAGATTCAACTGCTACCCAATCAATATTTGGATACTTGAAATCTTCCATTATGATTATAATTTTCGTGCTCACCTTTTCTATTTGGTGATGCATTTCTTCATCACCAGCAACCGAACCACCAGGTCTGTAACAACACCCCCCACCATGTAATTTGTGTTGTTAGATTCCACCTCACACCTCAAGATGGCTTCAAACTCATTGACACGAAATATTGTTAGTAGTATTACTACATTCATATCTCTCAACTCTAACTGGATTTAAGTCATCCAATATCATTAGCAACACCCCCCCCCCCTCCTCTCCTATCTTCTGTATTTTTCCTAAAAATAGTGTACCCTTGACACTCGATACCAGTAAGTAGGTCTGATTCTGATAGCGAGGTCTCACTAATACCTACAATCTGAGGTCGCAACATATAGACTAAGGCAACAAACTCTACCCTTTGTTTCTGATACTCCTAATTCCTGTACAGGCATAATAATCTACCTGCATGTACCTTTTTATACTCTTGTCTACAGTCTGCATGACACAGTTGAACAACTTGCAGATATCTATTCTCTAATGCGTTACACATGTAGAATATCTTTGCACACATTTGATGGGTCCGAACCGGACGAACACAAACCCGAATTCGTTCTCTCCTCGACAACATTTCCATGGCAAAGCCCATTCGCGTCAATAAAAAAGTATACTAGGGTGATCTGAAAAGTTCTCGGCCTAATAATGAAAAAATGAATTTAGAATTTCAAAATTATTTTTATTTTTCAACATAATATATCTTAAGACTAATACATTTATTCCAGCGATCGATGCTCCAGCGCGATTATTCCGCCAGTCGTTCTTTGTAAGATCTGCAAATGAATTTCTTTTGGCGTTAAAACCTTCTTTTACAAAGAATTTTATAACCTCACGATACTCAGTTTTATCCATCCCAAGGGATACAGACCACATTTTTGCTTCACATACTGTATAAAACAAACTACTTGATAGAATGACTTGCAATTTCACATGGATGCTTATGGCAGGTGTACCAACTTAGAAAAAAAATCTCTTATCTATAGCGTTGCCCTCTATGGTAGAGGCCGAAAACATTTCAGCCCACCCTCGAATAACATTGAGGGTGGTCTGAAATAACTCGCATTCACAACCATACCTCCCTTTAGAATTTAGTTTCAATGACTCTCTCTGTATCCTTTCATTACTGTTCATTCATAAATGAACATTAAACAAGCAGCGTGGGAAACACAGGGACTGAAAAAAATCTGGAAAATAGAAAACAAGATGGACTTCCTTGTAGACTGAAGAAATTAAAAAAAAAAAAAAAATCAGAAACCAAGAAAACCGCATTTAATAAACATTTACAAGATAAAACTAATATGGTCAAATATGAAGAATGTAAAAGAATACGAAATGAAACAAATAGCAAGATAAGGCTCACACAGCAGAACATTTACGAGACATAAAATCAATCAATCAATCAAAGAAAAGAAATTTGTGAATACATCAATATACCAATCATGGAAAGAGAATAATGAAGAAAACTATTTTCTACAGTTAAGAAAAAATAAATAAAATGAAAGAAAGAAAAAGAAATAAAGAAAAAAGCGATATAATTTCACAACCCAATATTTATGTTTTTATTTTTTATTTTTTTTACTTAGAGATGGCTTTTGACAAAATCACATTACAGAATGTCCTGGAATATCCATCACTGATATGAGCATACCACTGCAAGTCATTGAAATGATCATAGATAGATATACACAAAAATGAATGTGTAATAAGATATCAGAACACAAAAATTCCTATAACGAAAGGGATCAGACAAGGCGATTCTTTAAGTACATGTGTGAATTTAATATACTCATTAATTAACACGAAAACGCACAAGGGATAAGTAATACCATTTATTTAAGGCTGTATATTTAAGCCTGAATATTCCAGGCCATCATCAGTGGCGACAGAAATTAATTACAAAGTAGAAGGCGAACAATGGACTGATTTGAAAAAACGTAAGAGCCCCGCGATGCTATACATAAAACAATGCAGTGGTATAACTAAGAGTATATTGCAATATTGATAATTCATTAGCTATTTAAAAAAAATGTTGATGTGTGATTAAAATAAGACTTTCCCATATCTTAGTTAGAGAGAGAGAGAGAGAGGCAGTCATTCCGATTTAAGTTCGGAGGGTGAAGTAAGGCCTCAGCACTTTTTTTTGAATAAAACTCAAATTTATATTGGCACCGATGAAGTGAAGTAATCATGTTTCAGGCCATGGGACGTTGTGGTTGGCATCTGTTCCGTACTGTGCCAAGCCAGATTTTTCAGAATTACTGTTGCTAATGCAAGACCGGTGTTCTTGTGTTATCGTTTCCATAGAGTGTCCAGTTTGTACAAAATAAGAACGATGACAGTCAAAAGGAATTTGGTAGACACCAAGGAGAATATTGATCATTTGAAGCTGGAGTAGGAAACACGCTTACTTCATCAATGTCCGCATAAATTTTTAATGCTTGTTTAAAGAAAGACTGCCTCTCTCTCTCTCTCTCTCTCTCTCTCAGATATGGAAAAGTCTTATTTTAATCACACATTAATAATTATTTATATTTTTAATAGTTAATGAATACTGAACACTGCAACGGTTCCCATTTATAACGTTGTCTTGTTTTATGTATAATATCAGGCACTCTTGCTTTTTAAAATCAATTCATTGTTCGCGTTTTTCTTTGTCATTAACTATTGTCGCCGTTGATGATGACCTTAAAGAGTTTTACTTATTCCTTGTGTTTTTTTGTGTTAACTGAAGAAACCTTCAATGCCACAAGTATCTGTTAAACTACAGTTAACATAATCATGGACGAAATAATAACACAGAATTTAAGAAACAAATTAAATTAAATAATATATATATATATACTGTATATATATAATAAATTTTAAATTTGGTTTGGATATGCTGCTTTTTATGATTTGGTTGGAGATGATGTAGCATTACTTGTACAAAATGACCCCCAAAAGTAATTATTCAAACTGCAACAGATATGTAGCAGTATTAACATGCATATATCCATAGAGAAACAATGGTAATTTCAAAAGAACCAATCAAGTGTAAATTAGAACTAAATGGAAAAATAGTGGAACAAGTAATGAAATTTTAATACCTAGGAATAACTGTCAACATTAAAAATATAACACAGCTTGAAGTAAAAGAACAATCCCTGAATTCTAATGAAAGATCAGGATGTCTAAATTCTGCTGCAAGATCTACAAAAGAAACAAAAGGTAAGAATATATAAATCAGTAGTCCGAACAATATTAAAGTGCATATAAACAAGAATAGAAACATCGAAAATACAACAGTTAACGAAAACCAAATTAGATAGAATAAGAAAATGAAAAGTTTTATGAAGAATGTCAATTACTATCCATAAACGCTCGGATTAGAAAGAGAAGATTGGAATGGAATCAATATGTTAATAGGATGGACCAAGAAGAATAATTAAAGCAACAAGAGACTGGAAACCAAATACAAAAAAAGACCAGTTTGTCGACCGAGAAAGCTCCGGACAGACTGACTGCATCAAAAATATTGGAGAAGCATCAAGATGAGCTAAAATCAAGAAGAAGAAGAAGTTCATCAAAAAGTCTAAATGCAGCTAAACGGATTCTTCACTTGATGTGGATCTCCTATTTTTAATAGATATATTACGTATGTTTATTAAAATATTACTCAGCAGTTTTGTGCTGAATCTTATTACTGCAGTGAACATAATAATAATAATTAAAAAAAAATTTTTTTTTATTGTTCTTTTAAATATTTACATATGTACAATGATCATCTATTCAGTATATTATTTTACAAGGTTCAGCACTTTGTGCTTCATATAATGACATTTAAATAGTAATGCTGATAACAGTTTATATATATATATATATATATTATATATATATATAACAATCATAATAATAATTTACAATTATATTGTTCAGAGTTACATAAGTTTTATAATATTACATGTTGTGGTTTACTATTTTTTTTTTCAAGTTGAAAAGGTGTGATTATACAAGGTATTTACACATATGCAATCTAAATATTATATTTCCTTATTCTCACAAACATACAGTGTAAACTCATGATTCGCATTTAAAAGAATTTTTTTTATTACGTTGCATACATTTGTTACAGTTATTATATATATTACATATATTTGATTACATATGATACATTACTTACATTTGTTTACATGTGTAACTTACATTACGTACATTGGTTTACATATAATACATACGTTACATACATTGGTATACATGTGATACGTACATTACATGCATTTGGTTACATATGATACATCTCGGATGAGAACTAATTGCTTTACTTTCATTCTCAAAGCTTATATGTAAGCTAATCTTATCTGAGGATGACATCAGTTGGTTATTATGAATTGATTTTTTTTTTTTTTTTGCTGTGTTGGGAAGCTGCGAAATCTGTGACTGAGAAATTCGCGCGCGCGCATTCACACATACACACACGCAAGAACAATAACTTGGAATGCATTGATGCATCGCTGAGCTGGAAGCCTGAACGAATATATTGTGTTTCATTAAATTTGTATGGTATTTTGGGTGCGTGTTTCTTGTTCATAGTATGTCCTTAGAGAAGACAATTACAATTGTCTTCTCTAAGGACTGAAAAGACCTTCTGAAAAGACAATTACAATTGTCTTTTCAGACTATTGTAATTTGTAAGCTTTCTGTATTCAAAAGGTAAATTATTTATCATGTCTGGGATGTAGAAGTTTCGCGTGGCCTTTCCGTAGTGATTATTGTATTTATATGTGATATAATTAGTAGTCTGAGGTCTTGTTATACGGTAAGTATTTCTGACTGTCCTGTAGTTGACATCGAAATAATGTTTTAGCAAAGCTGCATAGTTACATAAATGTTTTGCTATCAGTATTTTGTGTTTTGCCATTGCAATGTTTATAAGGTCGTGATTTTCTCTTTGTTCCCAAAAGATCAGTTTTATCATTTTGTACTGTAGCGACATTAATCTATTTAGTTTGTGGGGTGCACAGAGAGCATACGTTGTTATAGTGTATCTTAGTATATTTTGGCATAGTTCTTTGTATATTAGTGTTTTTAGCCGTATGGGAACTATGTCTTTTAACCTGTAGAGTTTGCCACTTATTGTTCGGAGTTTGTTCTGTAGATTGTTTACGTGGCTATTCCAGTTCATATCTGTATCGAAGTAAACTCAAAGGTATCGTATTGTTTCAACCTGAGTGATTGTAGTGGTTTTGCTGTTCTGTGTATTTTTTTGTTGGAAAGTGGATGTTGGATGGTTATATATTTATTATCAACTGGTCGAGTCAGTGAATTTCTGAATATCATTAATTTTGTCTTTTCTGAGTTTAGGTGTATGGAGTTTTTCGTGAGCCAGTCTATGATCAGATTTAAGTCATGTTGCATATTTGTTTGGGCTATGCTTGCGTTATTATGGATGGATATTATTGCTGTATCGTCTGCGTATTGGAATATCTTACCTTTGAGTGGTAGCTGATTAATATCATGCGTGTAAATGTTGAATAGAGTTGTGGAGAATACAGCTCGCTGTGGTACTCCACAGGTTACTGGTAGCTCTCTGCTTCGGTTTGACCCTGTACGTGTGATATGCTCTTTATTTTGAAGGTAGTTTGTAAACCACCTGTGAAGAGGCCCGTCTATTCCAACATGCCTCTGCTTTTCTAACAAGGTTTGATGTGTAAATGTATCGAATGCTTTAGTTAGATCAATAAAGACTAACATGGAAATTTTGTTTTTGTGTAAGGCGGTATTAATTACGTCTGTAAAGTCTTCCAAGAGAAATGTTGTTCCCTTATTTTTCTGAAAACCATATTGTGTTTTGGGGATAACATGAAAGATCTCAGTGTATGCTGTGAGTTTCTTCAGTATGATCCGCTCCATAATATGATTGATAATTGGTAATGTTGATATGGGTCTGTAATTGCTGATTAAATTTCTTTTTCCATGTTTGTATATGGGTGTGATTATGGCTGTCTTTAGCATACTTGATATCTGTCCTGTTTTAAATATTTTATTTATTAGTTTTAGTAGGAGAGGACTTAAACTAGTTGCATGTTGCTTTATATCTTTAGGTCTGATACCATCTATCCCTGGGCCTTTGTTTGATTTGATTTATTGCAGAGAGAAGTCTGCTTCTTTTATGGTTGGGAACCATAACGCCTGTTTTGATTGTGGTCCAAGTGAAGGGTCTCGTTTTGTGATTGGGGGAATATTTCTGTGTAGGTCTTGGATGGAGTCTGCAAAGTATTGGTTAAATTCATTTGCTGGTTGTTGGATAGGTTTTGCGTCTTTCATGAATCTGTGTTTTATGGTTTCGGAGGTGTAATGGTGTTATGGTATTGGGAACAAAATCTAGCATCTCATTGATCAGATGCCAGGTTTGTTTCATGTTGTTTTGTGCAGAGGTTAGTTTGTCTCTGTAGTAGCTTCTTTTTGCATTTCTGATTTGTGTTGTAAGGCGATTCCTTGTTATCCTATATTCAGTTTTTAAAGCTGTGTTATTTGGATATAGCTTTAATTCTTTCCATAAAGCGTTCTCTCTGGGTATTTCTAGATTAAGTTTTGTATTATCCAAGGATTTTGTGTTGTTTTTGAATGAATTCGGATTTTCTTTGTAGCTTTCTTATATATTTCCTTCAGTGTGAGTTTAATGCTGTTGTATTAGATATCTGCTGAATCTGATGTCAGGTGTTCCCAGTTTGTTTTTCTTATTTCGTGGTTGACTATTTCTTCTATTATTGTTTTTTGTCACTTTTCTTCTGTGGGATATTGCATGGCTATTTTCTTGGTGTGCAGGTTTAGAGCAGTGAAGTAATGGTCTGCTACTTTGCACTTTATGACTGATGCAGTGTAACTATTTGGTGGTGCTCGGACGTTTATATGATTTAGACAGGAGGCAGTGATAGTATTTCCGAATATTTCTTCTCTAGTACATGATGTTATTGTTGGTATTAGATTATACATTGATAGTGTGTCTAGGTATTGTACAGTGTTGTTCTGGTTTTCGTTTGCAATATTTATGAAACATGTTGCCAATTATCATTAGGTGTTCGGTTGAGCATATTTCTTGGCTTGAAAGCCAGCAATTGAGTTCCTGCAAGAATTTTATCATGTTTTGGTTTGGTGGCCTGTAAATAGCATTTAGTATTATGGGATGCTGTGTATTAGTGATTTCGAGGCAGAGGGTTTCAGCATGCTCAAACTGATTGGCCGTTTCTTTTGCTATTAAATTTTGTTTGATAAATATTAATATTCCACCCCCTCTTTTTGTTTGGCGGCATGATCTATGTTGTTGGAAGCCTGGAATTTGGAAAGTAGTCACTTGGTCATTAGTTATGGATACTTCTGTAAGAACCATTATATCAATAATATCAGTGTAATTCCTCAGTTAAGCCTGTAACAATAACCAATGTTTTCGGATGCTTCGGATGTTAATATGCTAGATTGAGAGATCACTCGCTTGTACTTTGTTTTTGTGTTTTGTTTCCATGCATCAAGCGATTGGAAAGTACAATTACTGAGGTATTCTGGTGTAATTACATCTATCTGATGGTTCACATTCATTTTTGTTGTGTTGTGATCTTCTTATTGAACTAAGTTGGAGTCTTTTGTTTCACCCTGTCACCCTATGTATATCTTCGGAGCTTTTTATTTGTATAGACTTTGAAGTCTGTGACTTTCTCAGGAAAATTTTGCCGTCTTTGATCCATAAAAATTGATACTTTTTTTCTGTTTGTTCTTTTCTTGCTTGGTACAAAAGATTCTGATTGAAAAATGTTAAATACTCAGATAGAAAGATTGGCGTATAGTCTTGCGATGCATTTAAATCCTTGACTACTGGTTTTTTCAGTCTGCTGGCTTTTATGAGATTGTCTCTTGTAGCTTTGCTTGTCAGACGAACTATGACTGGTGTAGGTCGTGGCGAGCCTTGTTTTCTGTTCTTCCTGGGAAACCGATTTTTGGTTTGAATATCATTATGCTCTAGGGGGATGTCAATTACATGGCCTAACTTTAAAACTACGTCTCTGAGACTTTCTGTGGATTCGGTTTCTGGAAGACCGTTTATGACAAGGTCTTTTTTATGTTGTTGTTGGTTTAAAACTTCGTATTGTAGTTTCAGGGAATTAAATTCTTGACGGAGTTCCGATGTGTCTTTTATCAATTTGTGCTGCCTGTCAGTTAATGCGTTAATGCTGGTTTTAATGTCTTTTACCGTTTGTAAGACTTCTTCGACTTTTAAATTATTAAATTTAACAAACTCTTCATATCGCTGTTTTTTTTATTTCTTTATTCTGTTTATCAAATAGTTCTTGGACAAGATCTACAAAGCTGGCTTTTATATTTTCTAAACCTTTTTCTAGAAATAAATTTACGGAATTCAAATTATAAGACTCACCGTTATTTTGTTGTCTGTTCAGTTCATCGTCCGATTCTGCTTCCGGTGTAATCAGTTGTGCCGTGGGTGGCGGCGTTTCTTTGTTCTCTCTACAGTTTAGGCACTTCCATTCTTCTCGTTTGGCATTGAATTTACGTTGCCAAGTTGTTTCTGAAAGTCCGGAACATGTAAAGTGAAGATTCCTATGGCATTTCCTGCAGGTTATATGACTTCCGTCGGACGGTAATTCCTTCATGCACTTGTTGCACTTCATGACTCACCTTTCTTCCTTTGGACAGCTGCAAAGATGGCGACGTCCTTTGTTCTATACTCGTTAGCAACCGCGGTGTACGCTTCAATTTTTTTAGCACACTCAGATTTTGGATTTCACTTGGCCGATTTCGATGAATTATATGTTACTGTCTTCAGCGTGACAAGTAGAGTTACTTTATGACACTTTTGAATTAAAAAACAGGAGTTAGCACCCCATTAAAACTATAAAACGGGACCGGCGATACGACCATGCAACCATATATAATAATAATAATAATAATAATAATTATTATTATTATTATTTTAAATCATATCCAAAACACAGTATGGCTTTCAAAAAAATAAGGGAACAGCAACACTCCTGGAAGATTTCACAGACCTAATAAACGCTGCATTGGATAAAAACAGAATAACATTAGTCATTTTCATTGACCTAACAAAAGCATTTGACACACTAATACACAAAACCTTGTTAACTAAACTAACGCATATTGGAACGGGAGGTCGTCTACTCCAATAGACGACCTCCAGTGATTCGAAGATTACATGAAAAACAGGAAACCCACCACACGTATAGGGTCAGTGTACAGCAAAGAGGTACCGGTAACCTGTGGAGTACCGCAAGGAGTCCTGTCTCCCATTATATTTAACACACACACACACACACATGACATAAGGTCATCTTCTCCTAAAAAGTATAATCTTCCAATGCGCAGACGACACGGCCATAGTATCCATACACAACAATGCAAATATCGCCTACACAAATATGCAACACGACATCAATCAAATCACTAGCTGGTTAACTGAAAACGGCATATATATAAACCCTGGAAAAACAAAGCTAATGATATTCAAAAACCCCCAAACCCCGCCCATAAAAACTAAATATCTCACGATCCGACATCCAGCATCCATCCTCTTATACACAAAGCGCTGTTCCGAAAAACTTCAACAATCATACAGGTGAAATCAACACGCTATCTCGGACTTCACTTCGATGCTGATCAAAGTTGTAATAGCAATATATATATATATATATATATATATATATATATGTATATATATATTATATATACCTACACAAGAAACTCAGGATAATAGCAAGCAAAATGTATCGATTGAAAAGTATTGCCCCGACACACACAAAAAACAAAAATACTAATCTATAAAGCATTATGTGAAAACATTTTCAGATATGCAATCACATCATACGCATTCTGCGCAGACTATAGACTTAACAGGCTACAATGGTTGCAAGATAAAATTGTAAAACTGATATTCTGGGAACAACCCACTCTTATGCAGGAAGCACGGACAAAACACAAAATATTTGAGGTGAAACACTTATGCCACTACACAGTCATGTTAAAACACTACTACAGCCCAACATATAGAGTAACCAGAACAACATATCAAATAACAAGACCACAAACTACATAACATATAAGTACAACAATCACTACGGCAAAGCCACCCGAAACGTCTACGTACCTGACATGATAAACAAACTGCCGTTCGACGACAGAAACCTAGGAACATACAGAGAGCTGAAACAGGCACTATATAAATATATAAATATTATAGCGATAAAGAAAGTTAGACAAATTCCTCTCTCTCTCTCTCTCTCTCTCTCTCTCTCTCTTACACACACACACACACCTATAGTAAGCCCTTTCAAAAAACACCATTACAAGGGCACAAACACACCATTTCCAAATCCAACCCCACTTGCGAAAAAGTTAAACCGTACACAAGCAGTAGCAGTCTTCTTATCACCTACCTACAAACAGTAAAATCATCGCCTGGCTTGCTACGGGTATAGAAACAAAACCACGAAACCACCGCCATCTATTATCTTCCTTAGTACAAAGCTTCGAAGAAGAAATCAGAACTGTCTCCCAAAGAAACAAGTAAATATTATAATCGATTTAATAAAAAATGAAGCAGTGTAAATTTAAATGAATCATTGCACATATGAATGTGGAAAAAGATGTAAAACACATTGTTAATATCATTACCTACGCAATTTAAATAAGATATTTTCCTAGCATTCTGTATTGAAAAAAATTATCTAGATAATCGTGTAATCTATCCTGCGTAACTGAACTATATTTGATTATAAAACTATTAAAAAATCGTTATTACTACTAATAATACACAAATTGTTGTACTTTATGACTTGCGCACTTTACGAAGTATGAGATAAATTGAAATCTGAACTGAACGACATGTGAAAAATCATAGTATTAGCTCTTAAATTGTATGTATTATATAAATATGTGTATTATAGATATTATATAAATTGTATGTTGTATGTATACGTATGTAAATTATTTGTATTTAAATTAAATTGTATGTATATGTATGTAATTTATTTCACAGATAATAAAATATTATTTGACATTTGAAAAAAAAAATATTACTGTCATCATTATCGTATCATCATTGATATTTATGTTCCATCCTGTTTAATTATCTTTAACTTTCTCTTATTAGTTATCTTAAGAGATCTGGATTACGTTTTCTTAATTGCAGATTTAATTAAATAAGTTGAAATGAAAATCCATTACTAGATGGAAAATTATACTCGTAAAAATGCAGCACTTCGTTTTATATTTTGTAAAACAACACGCGGGAAGGAATGCAAATCAAGATGTTCGCTATGTGTATGTGGGCATTTGTGCAATTAAACTTCGGTAGGTATAAAGAACCTAACTTCATATGCTCCCCTAAAGAGAGCTTCGTGGTTTTTCAACAGCCAGTTGATATTTAAATCACTTATCATATCCCCCCCCCCCATACACAAAGTTAGTTTTTCTTTTTTTTTTAATTCTATCCCCAGTGCATTGTAATTGTCATTTCTTCCTTGCATCTCTGAATCTTTGTTTCCTTTACTGTCCCTAACAGGAGTAGGATTTAAACGCTCTAGCAATCTGATGATCTACCTTCCGTGATTAGAATTCACCCGTCCTTTTTTCCCCCTCTCATTTTCCACGCCAATCTATTTTGACAACATTACAATTACCATAATATGCACTTCGGTATCATCAATACGAACATGATACTCAGATATCCGCACGGCATTTAGATTCCCCAGTTAATAAGTTCAGGTATAAGAGCCAATTCTTTAGTATATAAGAATTAGCATGTGATATGTTATTACAGTACTTGAAGGGGAATCTGAGTGTAACGCATAGTGAAGGAAGAGATGCTGTTTATTATAATTCTTATTCTTATTTGTTCGTTCACTAAAACTTATGCTTATCAGACGTTTCACTAGAATTATGAAGTTACTCCATTTTAATCAAAACGCAAGTTGCGGCAGCCAAGATAATGCCTGTAATCGCATTTATGAATAGGCAGGTGCATATCGCAAATGCTGCTTCCATTTTGTGAGGGTTGTTTTAGTTAGTTTTTTAAAAACTCGTAATGACTCTTTGACATGTGGCTTCTTTAATAATGTGAGTCATTAATTATCGTCAGCTGTTGAGTATATATAATGAGACTACATATGCGAGAGCGTATTAACTTTCATAGCTTAACTTATTAATTGGAGAATGTAAATGCCGTGTGGATTTCTGAGTCTTATGTCAATAATCGTTGACGATACCGAAGTGCATGTAATTGTAATGTTGTGAGAAGAGACTGCCTTTAAAAAAATGAGAGGAAAAAAAAGGGTGGGGGGAGTAAATGCTAATCAAGGAAGCTAGACCATCATTGCTAGGTCATTCAAATCCTATTCCTGTTCGCGATAGGAAAGGAAATAATGATTCAGGGATGCAAGGAAGAAATGACAGTTAGAATGCACTGGGAATAGAATTAACATTAACAGAATTAACTGGCATAGAATTAACATTAACATTTAAAAAAAGAAAAAATAACTGTTTGTGGGGTAATGATAAGTGATTTAAATATTAACTGGGAGACATTGTTCAGTGAACGTGACAACCAATGCAAAATGAAATGTAAGTACCTCTTAATGTCTAAGTACGGGGATATGCAATACTTAGGCGCTTCATAATAAACTTAGGTTATACATTTCAAGGTAACAAAATGCATATTACAGAAAGAATGTCAATCTGTCAAATTTGTTAATAAATAAGTTTTTAAGCAATATAATTAAAGATCACGAAGGGAAACTTATGAATTACAACTACGATGCCAATCTTAGCTGATTAATCAGCTTTATAAATATGTAGAGAAGCGTGTAATACATAAATTCTGAACTGTTTTGAACAATCATGATATGCTGTATTCATATAAGAATATAAGTATTTTGCATTTTATATGTGAATACTGGTTCAGGGCAGGAAACCCTCTAGGAGGTTCCCCCTCTAAAGTCAATTTCAGTTTGAGTAATTCTCAAGATTTCTGTCGTTACCAACTTGTCTCCTGTGGAATGTTAATAATAATTATACGCGCAGCTTGATAAATGGATTTTACAATACTGTATGAGCGGAGGTTAGTTCAAATCATCTCAGAGTGATAAAAACTGAAACTAAGAATAATGTGGGCACAATTGAACGAAAACTGACAGCAAATTTTAGTGGAAAATTTGCATTTTTATTAACGTTGATATTTCAAATATTCTTTTGAGACATAAACTTCTGTATAGTTTAATTTATTGAAAGCAATCACTAAATACAGCGAATGAGAGTGACCAACGATATGCTCAAGTGCATTGACTGAATAAATATTTTACTTCAAACCATTTTTACTTAATTTATTGAAATAAGTAACAGACATCATACACAACCTAGCTATTTGTAGCAGAGACGCTTTCCCGTCACTCAAAGTTTGATTTTTTTGCCATTCCAATGTTTACAGAATCGAATCCGCTTTAACCTGAGCTGTGGATGAATCTGAGAAATGCGCGATGAGTAACAGAGATTGACACCATTCCAAACTAATGCTTCCAAACAATTTATTCTACCATAGAAATATAAAGTTTAATAAGAAAATTCGCGGAAAAATACACAATTTGAATAGGATTAAAAATTGTAAATTATTGGTATGACTGGAACTGGATTCTTATTCAGTTTTCTTGAAGATCCAGATATCTTTGCAGTTCCTCGCGTAGAGGCAATTTCTGAATGCCTTCTGGGAGTTGCCATGCATTGTACAGAATTTGCCTGATCTCACATCTACAAAGATGAGCCAATTCTGAAGGACTTACGCATCGTTGATTCAACAAAGGTGTCCATCTGGCTGTCTTATCGAGAACATCGTCGACAGTCACTTCCCTTTTCCAGCGCCAAGTAAGACTTCTATTTTCGATGATGGATTCTAGACTTCGTTTAGAGAGTTGCTTGGTATCACGAAGAATGTATTGCGCACACGTGATTTGGTGCTGAAAGCGGTTCCGATCCTCCTCTTCAGGATTGTTGCCTTCGTAAAGAATTAAGTCTTCCAGAAAGAACACAAGGAGCCAAAACGGGCGAACTCTGTAAGTTTGTAAGTTGAAGGTAGCTCCACGTCTGAGCAACAGAAGCAGTAAATCGGGTTTAAATTTTAGAATGCTGTACAAGAATAAGGCAGGCATGCGATGACTCATGACGTCAATAAATCTTTCATTAGCTCTACCGAATAAGAGCTTGGTTTTGTTGGCAATGCGATGAAAATAGGAGACCGGTGATTCCTGAGGTTCTCTAGCGCTGGGATCGTCTTTCCCTTGCCATGCCCACAACGGTTCGATCTTTTCAGGATAACTTATCTCTTGTAAGGAAATTCCCAGTAAGTGGTCACAGTTGACTAGAGCCACTAGAACATCTCCTACGATGCTGGAGTCTTCGATATTCTTCCAGAAGCACACTTTGGCAGGAGTGTAGATCATAGTTTCAAATTCGGACTCCACGAATTCACTTCCGCTTTCTTCCTTCCACCTCAATAATAAATCGAGAAGAGTTCTGATATTTTGTTTGTCGACATCTGCTTCAGTATCTTCTTCATGCTTTGATGTCAGAATCACATTAACTGCTGACTGAATCTTCTTTCTTAAATTTGCAATGTCCAATGAGTGATTTCTCGTTAATGATTGTAAAGGACCCATTCTAGTGATGTGTAGAGTGTATCAACTAATCTTAATTTAATTGCCAAATGGGTTGCTGGTTGAAATCACCAGGTTGATGGATTATTTTAACAATGCGCACAACAAGAATGCATTTTTAATTGTGTTTGTGAATCGAGATTTTCATGAAGTTCCGGTTTCATTATTTCCGTTTGCGTTTCGACAATTGAATAAACGCAAATTGTTGTTGTAATAACTGCATTTAAATTAGATTTTATCAATCGCTTTTAGAGGATCGATAATATTCAAAAAATTGAATTTTAATTAAAAATTGAAATTATATTTAAGGTTAGCTGTTTTAAAATAGGATTACTGAATTGGGTATTGTCGTCATTTTCTGGAACGTATTTTGAGACAAAACGCTTAAATCTAAGTGATATTAATTTCTCAGCAGGATTATTTCTAACGTCAATAAAAAGAATTTGGGATTTATCTGCAGATCACTGAATATCCAAGCGAAGTTAGGCGCTGTTGGGAATTCTTTTTATTTTCTCGATCTCGTGTGTTGAATGATTCTGTTTGAAAGAAATTTTAAATTTTAAATTCGAAGGATTATCAGTGATGACAAAACTCCCTTCGTGAACAGCTTTAAAATATTTCGACCATCGTCTCATGGGTATTCACTCTGCTACCGGTATTCATCTCCCTCCCACCTTAATATGGATTTGCAAGCCTCTTTATATTGCTTGGGACCGTAAGGAATTTCAAATTGAAAGGATAATTTAGATGAAGACTGGCGTCCAATAATTGGTTTAACATTTTTTAACATTTATAGATATAAAATAAATAAATTAAATAAATAAATAAAATTTATAGTAAACCTCTCTAATAGTTGCATTAACTAAGCTCATACCTTTTTTTTTCACTTGTTTCTACGAGGTCGGTTTCTGTTAGAATGGTAGTAGGAATTTACAGAAGTGATATCAGTGACACCACATTACCATTCTTTAACTGTCATGACTATCATGTAGCGTATAACACTTCTATACACTACATAAATCATAGAAACTACAATGTCTATATTTCATCCATAAAATGATCTCTTTTGTGATTATTATATTATAATAAAACGTAATTAAGGAAAATAACATCATCCAGATAACTTGATTTTACGTAAATTAAATTTATGTTTTGATCATGCCCTTGTTCCTATTAGCATACTTAACTGTCTGCTCTTTTGCTTCTTTATCGGCCCGTTTTTCTGTTTTGCAGAGGATGCCCCTTCAGTTCTGGATTTAAAATCCTTGTCGTCATTGAATGAATCTGTTTAAATACACTTCTAATGATAAATATCGAAATTCGAATACAGGAAAATTCTTGCTTTTCTTCTGCCCCAAAGGCGCTACATAAATTTATTTCTTATGAATATATTTTCGAAATCGAAAATTTAATAGAAATGAACAACACATTTCGATTAAAACGAGGCATTAACTCTTCTAGTGTTCAGATAAGTTTTGAGCATCAAAACATGTAAAGATTATCGATAATCTGAACTTTTTATCAGTTCCTCTGTGTCTGTTTCTCTGATGTAGAAACCACACATACTTCTACATCGTACTACAGCGCGCGGTTCCAAATTTTAGTGTGTTCTCAGGCAACAGTCCATTTTAATATTTAAAATGATATTTAATTGCGAATACTAAAAGTCTTCTAGAAAAAAATAACACAAAAATTGCTGCTGTTATACCGGGTGGTTTAACTTCTATATTGCAATCACTAGACGTCTGCTCGAACAAACCATTTAAAGATCACATGCGTGAAGAGTGGAATACACCTGGTGAAAAATTATTTACGAACGGTGGATCTATGCGCCACTTGATATGTTGCGCAATTTTGTGATCAAAGCTTTAAATAAAGTAAAAGTAGAGACTGTAATAAAATCATTTAAAAAGTGTGGTATCTCTAATCTTATAGATGGTAAGGAAGATGATCTGTTGTGGGACACTGATGACGATGAAAACGAAATCAATTCACCGGATTCGAACTGGGATCCACATGACGATCATTTAAACAATGAACTATTTTCAACAGAGGATGAAGAAAATTAACATGAAAATTGAGGTTAATAATTATTATTATTTGTTTTTTAAGACTTACATCTATTGTAACATTTTAAATAATTTATGTAACAAAAAATTAATCTGATTTGTTTATAAACACTGCCTATTTTCTTATGTAACGATGTATTGTAACTACCTAAATGTTCATCTTTTTATACTCGCCGTATAATTTCGAAGGGTTTTCTGTAGTATTTGAGAGTGGTCTTATACCCCGGCATATACAATATTTACTAACTATAAATTAATATCATGATTATTGTTAATAATGATATGTGAATTTATTTTTATATGAATTATGCAAATTATATTATTTAACTGTAATCTGTACTGAACTACATGTAAGAAAATTCAGTAAGGGAGACTATTGGTATGGTAGCCTCAGACATGTCATGCTTCAAAGAGTTTTCTTCTTGATAATGTATTTGACCCGTTGGTTGATAGCGTCACCTATTTGTTACTTGTCAACTATTCGTGGCTAACCAACAAGAGGCGTGAAAGATAGCGTTCAATTTTTAGAGAAATGGACCATCCAGAAATCACATTAGGATCGTTACTAGCCACTAAAAGGAGTATTTGGGTTCGTAAAAAATTAAAAAAAAAATAAAATAAATAAAATGCAACTGAAAACAGAATTTTAAATCCTCTCGATTTTTTATGCCATTTAACCTTAAGGGTGTATACACCATAGTGGTATATAGCAGAATATTACAATGGATGATGATGACGTAACAATAGAAAAAAATTCTTGAATACGAAATGGATATAAAACATGTTAAAGCAAATATCGTTGTGGATGGCTTCGTATTTGCAATTAATCTGACTACTAAGGCTTTTTTCAAGACATTTACGGAGTGATTTCTTTTTCTTTTTTTTTATTTTAAGAAATTCGGTTACAGTTAAAAAATCAGTAAGGTTTTTTTTTTCTTACGTAACATTTCTGAAGGGAGAGCCCTTGTTGCTCAGTCGGTATAGACGAAGACCTTTGGTCGGAAAGACCGTGGGTTCGATTCTCATACGGAAGTAGGATTTTTTTAAACTATTAAACTCGAGTTTTTCGTCTCCCAGAACAGGCAAACCTGCCCTGTGAACACACGCATCTGAAGACATAGGACACTCCGGAAATTATGATTTACTGACCTATTCCGTGGGATTTCTGGTTTCGAATCGTAACAGGCCATTAGGCCTAATATGTAAAAAGAAGAAGAAGGTTTCTGAAGGAATACATCGTCAGTTTGTACATTAACGGAAGTCGCTTTCCTCCAGAATACCTTGTAATGTGTAATTACAAGGTTCCTGATTTCCCTTGAAAGGGAAAGGAGTTTAAAAATACCTAATGGGTTTCTGAACCTTTTGGAAGTTAACTGAGGATTCAAAATATTTATATTTCGAATCCTCAGTTTTACTCAATTACTCCGTTTTAAATTATTACAACATTACAACGCTCTCCTCCAAGTCTACTTCGATATCGTTCTTTGCGATTGAGCAGCAGAATCACCAAAATGAAAATACATAAATCACCGGAAACAAAACAGAAATAGCAATGAAGAACCTCGTGTCCGAGTAGAACTAGCAAACTATTATGTATACAGTTATGATACAAATATGATTTTATTCGGTATGCAACACAACAATTAACCGTTTTTAACTGTTTGTGTAACAGTTATCAGATAATATATATCTGATAAAATTATGCTAATTTTCTTAATATTAAGAAATGCATTTATCAAAATGTCTACTTCTCATTTTCTAATGCGAAGTACATTTCTAAAATTTTCGAGGCGTACGTGAGGGAGTCTAATCATATATTTTTGAGAATGGCATTGTATGAAGCTTACACGATGGTGCAATTGAGATTGGCATTAATTACCATTGGGCGATTACGATTTTGCTTTTCCACCTATCACTGCAATCAACAATTTACTTTTTGTGCCGTAGGAAAATCATTGAGCTTGTACAATGCGATGCAGAATGTCAAGATAAAGTGAGAGTCAGTCAGTCAGTCGACGAACTGTTTGTTTAAGGATGTATTTAGTATTGGCTTCACGACGATCCTTCTCCATGAGATCTTTAAGAGAATAAATGCGGAAATTATTGTGGTAGGAAACACAGAATTCCTTGAATAAAATGAACAGAATGAAAGCTTTTATACCCAATAAAAGAGAGAGCGAGAGAGAGAGAGAGAGAGAGAGAGAGAGAGAGAGCAGGATTTTTCCACCCCTGAAACTCGAGTTGTTTCTTCCTTAGAACAGGCAAGCCGACCCGTGAAAACACACAGTCAAAAACACGTACTTAAAATCCCTCATTCGAGGGCTCAGCCAGTCTTAAGGGGCGGATGAGGAAAATTGGGGAAATCCCACACAACGAAATTAATATTATTATTATTATTATTATTATTCTATTATTATTAGTTTCCTGGAATATATACAGGGTGAGTCAAAATAACGTGAGCACAAAATGATTTTTTGTTCTTAAAAATTTTATACTTTTTGAGTCCTTTTGAGTCATTTTGAGTCATTCAGTATATTACGATATCGTCGATTATTATTTTTAAAGTGCCATCTTAATTAAATAATAAATCACAAATATCAAAATATTATAAAATTAAAATTAACATAATCTAATCGTCATAATAGGAATACGTATGCAGTTTTTCAGTGCTGTAATTCAAGAAAGGATATGCTGATTTGTTCCCATGATGTTTATGTTGACTGAATATTTCAATATAAATTTATAAATGTTAATAATATAAAAATAACATGTATATTAATGAAAAAAAAATGCAATTGACCAAGAGAATGCATGAAGTTTACAGACAAAAGGACTGTTGGCGGCGGTAGATGGCGTTGTGTATACTGATGAGTGGTAGAAGTGTAGTGTAGCGTGCAGCTTGTGGACAATGCCGCTGCATGCGAAATGTGAATTAAGTGGACTCCTTGAAGGTGCCACTTTTCTAAGTTCGATATTAAATTTATTATATTATTATCTTACAGAGTATTCGCCCATGCACAGTTACAACATTATTATCACATTTACTGTTTGGTACAAAATATTAAATACAATATTTTGGTAAAATGGAGTTTTTGATAAAATCCATAATTATAGTGATTTTTCTGAGCGATGCTCTGCATTTCTTTTTCCTGTTTGTTCGTGTGACTTGTCCGTTGTCATCCTTGTGCTAAGCTTCGAGGATTAGTATCTTCCTCAGATATGCTAAGCCAGGCCTGGTTCGCCGAGTGATCAGCGTATCTGCTTTCCAGCCAAGAGGCTGCGGGTTCGAATCCTGCCAGTGGCATGGATGTTTGTGATTATCCTACTAACCAGTTACCATAGGTACTGCTGTGATTGGTGTCCTGGCGCAGTATGACCCTTGATGTCTATGCGCCATAAAAAAATCAAATAAAAAAATTAACACACACACACACACACACACACACACACACACACACACACACACACACACACACACACACACACACACACACACACAGACTGTGTTATGTATTCATCTGAAGATTCCAGTAGATTTCAGAACTATTACTATCTGAATATTCGATTTTATGGACCGCCCAGATGAGCCTTTGACTCAATGAGGTCTTGGGTAATCATCATCATCATCATCATGAGTATCAAGGATTTAGGCCTAGCATGGCCTGTTCAGGCCTTCGAGGTCATCGTTGAATCGTTTAAGAGGATGCCCTGGTTTTCTTTTTCCTAATGGCGTGTACTTTAAGGCTTGTTTTGGTAATCTTTCTGTTTTCATTCTTTGAACGTGTTCCATCCATTTATGTTTATATTTTTTAATTTTTTCTATTGCTGGTTCTTGGTTTAATTCTTTCATAATTTCTTCGTTTCTTTTGTGATCAAATAGGGTATACTTTGCAGTTTTTCTCATAAACTTCATTTCTGCTGTTATTAATCTTTGTTTGTCTTTTTGTTTTATTGTCCAGATTTCGCTTCCATACAATAACACTGGTAGGGCTAATGTATGGAATACTTTTAGTCTGGTTTGTTTTTGAACTAGGTTTTGGTTTAAATATAAAGTTAATTACACTTGTTATTTTTAAATTTTTATATCTTTTTCATTTTTATATGTGATCATACATCCTAGGTAGTTAAATGAATTCACCTGTTCTTTATTTATTTATTCATATAGAGTTTCATCCCTTTCCCCTCCCGTCCCTATTGGGGCGAGTTGAGACCCCCCTCATAGAGGGTTAAGTATTTATGACACTGTAAATCCGTGTGTGTTCACGGGTCCGGTTTGACTGCTTGCCCGATGAAAAACCCCAGATAAACTGGGGGAAGAAACCCTGCTGTCCACGCCCAAAACCGTCTAACTTGGCTATGGCTGAGGAAGATCCTTAAGCTCCTCAAGTCGGCCACGGGAATCGAACCCAGGACACTCCTTCCCCAGGCATATGGTTGCGAAGCGCAACGCCACTAGGCTAACCGTGCGGACACCTATTCCAAGATCTTGTTATCTATTACTATTTTACTTCTTGCTGGATCTTGTCCTTTAAAGGCCATAGTTTTTGATTTTTCTGTCGATATTATCATGCCATAATCTTTGGATATCTCATTTAGATCTAAAATAACTTTCTGTAAGTTATCTTCAGAATTTGTAATTATTATTTGGTCGTCGGCAAAGAGAAGAGTGTTCAAGTTTACTGTAGGAGAAAGTTTAATTCCTTGATGTAAATTTTTATTCCATTTTATTATTATTTCATGTAAGTAGTTATTAAAAAGAGTTGCTGAGAGGGGACATCCCTGTCGGACCCCTTCGTTTATCTCTCTCGTATATAATAGCTCGTGATTTAATCTTATTTGTATTTGATTATTTTCATATATACTTGTGATAGCTTTTAGGATATTATTTGGTATTTGTCTTTCTTTAAATATGTTAAATAATATGTTTCTTTTAACTCCGTCAAATGCTTTTTCAAAGTCAATAAAAGCAATATGTGTTTCTAAATTGTATTCTCTTGTTTTCTCTATTATTAATTTTAGGCAGAAGGCTGGGTCTATACATGATTGTCCTTTTCTAAATCCATTCTGTACTTCTAAAATAAAGTTTTCGGAATATTTCATTAGCTTGCTATTTAAGATTCTACTGTATATTTTGTAACAGGAATTTAGTTTTTAGGGTCATCTCTATTACCTTTTTTAAAGATAGGAATCACGATTGCTTTTTTCCATTCTATTGGAGGGAGACCAGTTGAATAAATTTTATTTAAAAATAATAAGAGTCTTTCTTTGAATCTTGTTCCTGCGTATTTATATAGTTCTGAACCTAGCTTATCTTCTCCAGGTTTTTTTCCGTTTCTTGTTTCTTTCAGGCTGATTTCTAATTCTTCTTTAGTTATTTCCTTTTCATTTTCATTAATTGGCTGCCAGTTGTCTTTTTTAAAATATTCGTCTGTTCACAATTATGTGTAGTAATTTAGAAATTCTTGTAATTTCAATTCGGTGTTTAATTTTATGTTTTCTTTGGAATCTGCATTTAAGTGTTTCAAAATCTTATATACATTGGGTCTTATTTTATATAAACCATGTTCTAAATTAGAAACAAATTTGTTCCATGATTCTCTATGTGTTTTTCTGACTTCTCTTTTAGCTATGGCTCTTATTCTTTTAAATTCTATTTCAACTTCAATATTTTACTGCTTAAACCTTTGTGATAGGCTTCTTTTTTCTTTTTGATTATTTCTTTGATTGTATCATCCCAGATCTTCCGTTTTTTTTCCTTTTATTGAATTTTTGGTTTCTTCCGAAGCTTTCATTTACAGCTGCATTTAGTATCGCTTTTATATTAAGCCATTCTATTTTAATTTCTTCATTTTGTTTTATTTTATATAGATATTGGTTAATTCATTGTTCATATAGCCATTATACATTTGTGTCATTCAATAGTCTAGTTTTATAAACAAATGTTTCAAATTTTCTTTCTGTTCTTGTTATTTGTAGCCATTTAGGTGGTAAACTTAATTTTATTTTAACAAGGAAGTGGCCTTTGCTTATTTCATATCCTAATAGTAGTAGTAGTAGTAGTAGTAATAATAATAATAATAATAATAATAATAATAATAATAATAATAATAATAATAATAATAATATCTCTGACGTATTTTTGACATTCTTAAAATTCTTCTAAACATATTTTTAAAAACGCAAAGCATATCAAAATATCTACAGAACATCCGAATATTACTATAATTGGGTTGTAGATAAAACTTAATGTTTTATCTTTTACCGTGAGGAACATTTATTTATGCTGATTCCATTCATGAAAGTTTATAAACCCATAGGTCATTAGTACCGCGAAATTCGTAAGGGGTAGATGATAGCAATAAACATTGAAAACGGGGTGCATTGCAGCGCTAAGAATCTGTTTTATTTATAGTGAATTTTGATAAATTTCAACGAAGTGTACCAAATGCCAAAAAAAAAAAAAAAAAAAAAATCGACGAATGTATTTAAAGCGATTGGGTAAATATCCAACTTCTTTGAGTCATATACTCTCAGATGATCGCCAAAACGTTTCCTTTCTTTAATTGGATACAAGAAACGGCTGAAGTTTGAGTGCAGGAAACATTTCCCAGTGTCATATAAATAATTCTGAAATATTGCAGTGTGGTCAAGGCAAACTTTAAAGGTTGAAGAAAGTAACGGAGGATTGTGTTGATTACATTCAAATTGAAAAATATTACTAGAAGATACAGATGATTAGTTATCTAAAAAATTGATAACTTTGGAAGAAGTTAAAAGTTAAGTCTTCCTAAATCTACAATCCGGAATAACAAAATCTATTTTGGATAACGTTTTAGTGAAAAAATCCGATGTGCAAGAAAAGTTTAATAATTGTGATTAAGTTTGCGTATTCCATGCAGATTTTGTATTCTATGCCGACTCCATACTCCAAACTTAGAGATAAGGTAATATTTTATTTTAAGTAGGTTAGATTACGAGAACGTTGTTAATGTATGTTGCATGAATAGAACGAGTGATCAAAATAAAGCTTTGTGTGAATAAACGCAAGCATTGCAGATTTTTGGTGAAAGAGTAACATCATTGGATATAATTTGAACAACGGGCTTTAGAAAAAGTTAATGAATGAAAAGTATTTTTGTTATATGTAAATTAACTTAAGGAATTATATTAGTAAGACAAATAAAAAATAAACATAAAAGATAAATTAAAAAATCTTCTTAGGAGTGATTAAGTTTGGGTTTTGAAGAAGAAAGGCAGCGTTATGATAAGAAAATGAAAATGAAGTTTGTTTTGTTTTTGTTAGGAGACCGGTGATTCCTAGGGGTTGTCTAGCGGTGGGATTGTCTTTTCCTTGCCATGCCCACAACGGTTCGATCTTTTCATATATCGTGTCTCTTGTAAGGAGATTCCAGAAAGTGGTCACAGTTGACTAGTGTCACTAGAACCGTTCCTACGATACTGAAGTCTTCGATATTCTTCCAAAAGCGCACTTTGGTAGGGATGTAGATCAAATTCAGACTCCACGAATTTACTTCCGCTTTCTCTCTTCCACCTCAGCAATAAATCGAGAAGAGTTCTGATATTTTGTTCATCAGCATCTGCTTTAGTATGTTTAGAATTAATGTGTCGATGTTAGAAGCACTTTAACTGCTGACTGAATTTCTTTCTTTAAATTTCTAATTTTTGATTGCTTTAATTGGTGATGGAATCATTTCATTTTCCGCAAAGACTCTCTCTCTCTCTCTCTCTCTCTCTCTCTCTCTTTCTGTCTGTTGTTAGTTTGAACACCAAACTGGGTATTCTTTTAAACCAGAATTGTTGAATGTTAAAAGCTACTTTAAACAACGTTTGTAATTTTGTGTGCAGATATTTGTCCAAATGTCTGTTGGTTACCTTTCTTTTGACAAATGAATGAGAAGATATTGTTTTTGTTATTGAAAACAAATGAAAACTTTGCCATGTTCCTGTGACTTATTATCGCTCTTTATTTATATATTTAGTTTTTCTTTGTTTAATTATAATATAATATATTAATCTTCCTGAGCGTGTTTTTGCTCTTCGAGAAAAACCACTCCACATATTTTGCTTAGCAGCCAAACAACTGCAGTTGATTAAACAATCCAATTTTTCTATTGCTGTAGCAGAATCGGTGGTCAGACTTTAAGATGTTTATTTATTTATATTTTTTTTATCTATTAAATGCAATGGATGGTCTTCATGCAAAACTTCTGAACAGGTTTACAAACTATTTAATTAATGTAAAGATTTCAATGCGTTTTCTCCATATTGTCTGGGTTTGTTTTTTACTTATTCATGCTATGCAGATTAGGTGAGTCTCATTAATCTTTAGATATATTTTGAAATACAGCAAAAATTGTTTATTTCCAATAATCTGGATACTGATGGTGGTGACTTTTATCTGGATGAGAGAGAGGTTCTTACCGACTAAAGTTCTTCACAGATAGCCATTCCACAGTGGGATTTGAGGGAACATCTCGTATACTCGAATGTTTTAACTGCTGTGTGTGACTTTGTCTGATATGTAACATCACTATATTACATGTGACATCTTTGACATGATGCATAAGAGATGTAACATTTATTATATGTGTTACAAGTGTTATACAGATTATGTTTCATGCTATGTAAAGTGTTTAAATTATTAACGCTGCAAGTTTAGTTAAAATCAGGGAATTCTACATCTTCGATGTGATCTGTCAGTCTTTCCTAATGCTGTCAGTTTCACTGATTGCAAATATTGATGCATCGCCATATCTAAATATGTCGTGATGAATTCCACATATATATAATTTTTATTCTTATAAAATAATGCGTGTCAGAGATCCAAAGTGCATTTGAGAATTATCAGAAATTTCAAGAAATTGTGAACAACACCTTCTTGCATCATCAAATTTTATAACAACGCCAAATGGAATCCTAGAAATCGTTATCGATGTGTTTGTTGAAAGAAATTTTAAAGATAAATGGATCTAGAATTAAAAAAGGAAGATTCCTAGAGAAATAGGTACGAATCACAAAGTATACAGGTCACATTTTATCCCGTAAATATGTATTAAACTTATCTTCAACCAAGCAGGTATCCGTAAGCCGTTTTGTGAGAGATCTTTTACAAAATTATAATGCATTCCAGGCTGACTGAGAAACTAGTTTTAGAAAATCATATCTTAAATCTTTCGTGGGTAATTTCTTGAGAAAAGATGTGATGAAATAAATAACGAAGATGCGCTTGATAAACCAGCATCAAAACGCATGGTATATAGTATCGTGTAAGAACATGGTGGAAGTGTGTTTTTTTTAATCTGATTAAGGGTCATTTAGAATTAATATACTTTCATAAATTGTGACAATTTTACATCATAACAGAGCTCAAAAGACAAGACGCTGAGTCTACTTACGTGTGGCTACTTCCTCCTTTTGTAGCTCCCTTAGTTTTCTGGGGTTGTGCACACTCTAAGAGAATTAGAGTTAGCACGAGCACGAGAAAGAGACGTTTACACCACGCACCCATCGTGGTGGACTCAAGTGTCTGAATCGCCAGAGATCGCAGTAGCAACAGGATACTCTTATGGTTTCCACACTAGATGCTGGACCTCCGTCTTACTCTGAACTCTTCAAAGAAGTACAGCCCTAAGTCTTAATGCTTTTGTGATAACCAATAGGAAGTGCTAAGCAAGTGGTGGGTGGAAAAGCACTAATGGGACAGGAAACAGGAGTCTCTATGATTTCCTCATCGCCGGAAGCGCAAAACGCTAACAGGAATCAACATAGAAAACGATTTATACAAATTAGTTATTACATCATTTGCGAGGTGCAGTCTTGTAATATTAATCTTCCTGAACATTTTATATTTCATAAGATAATGTTCGCTCTTTATATTTTCTTTTTAGCAAGCGAGATTTGACTTCAGATGGATCCATTATTTAATTTTGTCTTGTACAGAACATGAAATAAAACAGTACATTAAAATTGACAGAAGGATCTGTTCAAACTCCTTCGGTTTCATATAAATGAAGACGGAATGTTGAATTAGTCGAAATAATAAATTTGATAACAAATGCAATTTTATTAAATATTTCTCTATTTTATTTATCATTAGAAGTTCAATTCCAATAAGTTTTCTCTCATGTTTTTTTATCATATTGGGTATAAATAAATTTTTTTGTCCAGTGCAAGACCAATATTTCAGAGGAATGAAGTAGTGTGGAAAAGGACCGTGGTTGATCTATTGAGTAAGCTTATCTAACCGATTAGCCCACCCAAGTTGCTAATGTACTTAAAATAGGCTTAAAATCTTTTCAGACCAAATCTGTATAATTATATAAATACGACACATGTAAGTAAATAAAAATTGTCTGTTGTGCTTGTTGATGTATAGTAAGCGTTCTGAACATTGAGGTCTAGCTTTGTAACTCAAAGAACAATAACAAAATTGATATCGGGATCAAGGAATGTAGAAATTACGAGGATAGACGGGTTGATAAAAGAAACAAGGATGACATGAAACAGCGTTATAAGATATCGGTTGATGAAATTTATAAAGTGGGAGAGAGGATAACGGGACATCCATGGAAGATTAGCTTGTGGGTGGTTAAGAAAAGGACGAAGCGAAATTTTATCTTCTTCTTCTTCTTCTTCTTCTTCTTCTTCTTCTTCTTCTTCTTCTTCTTCTTATTATTATTATTATTATTATTATTATTATGGGAATGTCCATGGAGTACGTGGACTCATTTAGTTTCAAGAACAAACAATGTTGAACCCAAATACTGAACAAATATTTGCACAATATCTCTCATTCTTTGATTTAAATTCATTCATGATCGATGCACTCACAACTGACTCTGGCAATCCATTCTACTCATCATCCGCTCTCCAAGAAAAATACACATATCTGGCTCTCGCCAACTTGCTAACTAAACTCTTTTTTAATTTCTCCAGATGACCACTAGTTCTTCCCATACTAGTCAGGTAGTGAAAATTTTCATCCGTTCAAACCTATAATAAGTGTCAAACCTGACCTATTAGTATTTCTGGTGTGGTAGTGAAGATATTAGAGAAGTTAGTAAGAACTCGCATACAGAAATGGGTAGATAATCATTATATACTCTGCAGGGAACAGCATGAGTTTACTAAATGAAGGTCATGTTTTAGCAATTTGCTCATATTTTATAACAATGTTACGGCCGAGTTGGATAAAGGGAATGGATACATTATGATAATGTTGGATTTTTCTAAGGCATTTGATGGGATACCACACTATAGGCTGTTGTGTAAACTGGAGAATATGGGATTGGAACATAATCTATTGACTGATCAGGGGATGGTTGACAGACAGATATCAAAAATTGGTATAGAGTGGGTGTGAATCTGTCAGATTTAAGGTAACCAGTGGTGTACCTCACGGTTCATTCCTTGGGCCATTATTGTTCAATCTGTAAATTAATGACATCAAGCAGGGTCTATCATCAGATTTGCAATTGTTTGCTGATGATGCGAGGATAGGGAGGGAAATCAGGGATGCTACTGATATTCAGCAATTACAAAATGAGTCGAATAGACTGAGAATCTGGGCAAACAAAAATAGATGTCAATTTAATGTTAGTAAGTGTAAAGTTATGCACTTTAGCGTGATTAGAGTTCCAGCGGCATATTATATTAGCGGGGTTATGTCACAAGAAACTGAAGAGGCAAGGTATCTTGGTGTATTGATGGATAAGAATTTAAAGTTCGAAGGTCACATAGTAAAAGTTGCAAATAAACTCAGAGAATAATTTCTATGCTGAAGCGAACCTTGACATGTAAGGATAAGGAAGTCATTTTGCCTCTTTATAAGGCTTTGATAAGACCACACTTGGATTACTGTGCACAGATTTGATCTCCCGGGTTCCAAGGGGGATAAAGAAGCTGTGGAAAGGGAGCAAAGAAGAGTTACAAAGATTATATCCGGATTATGGGATATAGATTATGAGGACAGATTGCGAGTATGTGGATTACAGACTCTGGTTAACAGGAGAAAGATGGGTGATATGATAGAGGTGTATAAATTTTTGAATGGGTGTTATAGCATTTCAGAATTTCAACTGATGAATTTTTTCGTTATATGGAAGGCGGGGAGAGAACACGGGGAATCCCTGGAAGTTAAGGTTGTTCCCAGTCAAGAAAGCGGTAAGAGCTAGGTTTTTCTCTCAGAGAGCAGTGAGTGAGTGGAATAATTTGTCCTTATGGGTAGTGAGTGCATCTACTGTGAATGAATTCAAGGGTAGTTATGATAGCTGGGTTGTTTAATATACAGCCTCCCTCGATGAGTCCTTGACTTCCTGGAGGTCTCAAATAATAATAATAATAATAATAATAATAATAATAATAATAATAATAATAATAATAATAATAAAAGTAGCATTTATGACTCTATCATACCTTCTCTTTTTCTCCAATCCGCCAGTTTATGTAACCACCAAATCTTCAATCTTCCTCATAAAGACATCCCATAGACATTCCTCCATCTTGGTCATCCACTTCTGGATCCTTCCCACGTCTTTTTCCATCTCCAAGCAAACAAGGTGACCAGATCTGCACGCAGTAGTCAGTATGGGACAATATCAAAGCCTTATTAAGAGGTATGATGACTTTCTTATCTCTGCTTGTTAGTGTGTTCTTCAATAACCAGGTAACTCTATGAGTTATTTTAGTGACTTTTGCAAATAGGGCCTCTGAACCGTAATCCATCGCCAAAGTCTACTACCACCTCAAATCTCTAGATTCAGTAATTTACTGCGATTCAATTCCATCGATGCAGCAGGTAGCTGATAACCTTTTTTCCCAAAATGAGTAACCTTACTCTTTGCCACATTAAAATGGCATCAAAATTCTTCTTTGCCCGTAAGGTTAGTCTATAGAAGTTGTTGTGCAAGATCTCCACATCGTCCTTATTAAGTGTCGATCTACCCAGTTTGAGCCCACCTTAATTGGATGTAGGACCTCCTTTCGCCGCGGTGACTGCAGCAATCCTAAGGGGCAGATTTTCCAGGCGTACGACAGCGATCAATGGGAATTTTGGACTATTCTTTCTGTACGCATGTAATGAGGTCCTCGACTGTTGTGTGTCGGACTCCCCTTGAGCTCACCCGATGCTCCAGTTCATTCAGAAGATGTTCAATAGGGTTGAGATCAGGGCTCTACAGATGCCAGTGAAGTGTGATGACCTTCATGTCAAAGCACTTACAGCAGCAGCCTTATGGCACGATGCACTGTGTTTCTGAAAGAGACAATGGTCAGTTTGATAGTAACTGACTCAGATGCCTGTCGGAGTTCAATATTTGTGACACCACAAACAGAGGTTCGAGGACAAACCAGAAAAGGACCCTACAATTACACCACCACCACCATCATCGATTTTCATAGTTGGGACTAGAGACTCTGAAAAGAGAAATTCACGACATCTACCACATCCACCCCCTTCCATCTTCTCGGTAGAGGATGTGGCGTGCTTCGCCGCTCTTTAGTATAACTTTCCAAGTTTCCACTTCCCACTGTACATGCTCTTTGCATCACCGAAGACAATGCTGAATGTTGATTCGGATAATGTCGGGCTTGCATATTGCATTCCCATCATGAAAACCAATATTGTGAGCTACGGTGGCGCTGAGTGCCCGGAACTCGATATTCAACGTTTTGCACGACGATTTAAATATTATTCTTCATAGTAACTTACGGTCACTTTCTGTGAGTGTGGTAGGTCATCCACAGCGAGTAGCACTTGCAGTTGACTCCCTGTGCTTACATTTCAGTATGGTATCACTGATTGTTGACCTGGGATGGGCCAATTTGTGAGTAATTTGCCGAACAGATAAGCCTGCATCATGACATCCTATCACAACGCGTCTTTCAAATTTCAAAGTATGTCAGTTCCCCTCTCGTTCAGTTCACTTGGAGACAGTTGCACTGACTTGGGAACTATTAATTGTTAACTTCTCTGACAGATGTATTGATTGCTTGACTCTTTTTCCCTTTGTGTTTATGTCTGTGAGTGGGCCGTGTAGGTTGAGTGCTCGGTCCACTCTTTATGATTTTTTTTTTGCAGTGGTTTTTACTTCGTTCGCTTGGCAGGCTGTCGGTCTTCAATGTTTGAAGTAGTCTGAGGATTTGTTGGCGATGCCTCTAATGTAAGTTTGGATGTTCGGTAATTTGGCCTGTCTGTGGAGTTGGAGGTTTCTGACAAACCAAGGGCTGTGTAATGCCAGGTTTCGGCATGTTCTGGATCGTTTGTAGTTATTGTATTTTTCTTTGGTGTTTCTTTCAGTGGTATGTCTCCAGGCTGGTGAGGCGAAGGTTGGTTGGGGTATTATTACTGGTTTGTAGAGAAGACTTTTTTGTTTATGTTTAGGTAGCTATTCATATTCAGGAGTGGGTATGGATGGTCTGTGGTCTGATTGGCTTTCATGGAGACGTTGTCTACGAGCATCTTGAAATGCAGACTTTTGTCTAGCTGTACTCCAAGGTATTTTGTCGGTTTGTTCCAAGGAATGGTTTTCCAAACATGATACTGTCGGTTCTGCTTTCCTTCTTGTTAACAGGAGGACTTCAGGACTTTTTTCTGTATAAACTGAGGTGAGCTCTTTGCTTTACCATCTCTGGAGTTCCTGGTGCTGTTTACAACTTGTTGGAGACTACTTCGGGTCGGAGGGATCTGGGATGTAAAATCGTGTCCACGGCATAAAGGAACTGACTTGGAAGCATCCGTATTCGTCCAATTTATACAAGCTACAGACATGTGACTCGTTATATCGCACTATGCAACTTGCCCATGGGGTGTCCAGCGACTTCTTTTCCGCGACCACTGAATAATTGTTAGTGTATTAATTCTCACAAATTCTGTACTACTTATATCCTTTTTTTACATTACATATAAATTAGTAACGTTTTACATACAAGTAAATATATTTACATTTACATTTTACATATATATACTGCTGTTTCCTACAAAATTCTAAGAGCCTGTGTAGCTCAGTGGATGTGGCGTTTGCATACCACGGCGCTTGGCAGCACGAGGAAGACTTGGTTTCGAGTCTAGTCGGCGAGTAGAGGAAATTTTTCTAAGCCTTTTTTCGACCGGTTAGTCGATCTCTGGCACCGGCAAGCGGGTTTTTCCTCCCGGAAACTCGGGTTTTTCGTCCTGTAAACTCAAGAAAATCGACCGTAGAACCCACATTATTTCAGACATTAAATATATTGTGTTAGGGTTAGGGACCACGAGATGGCGGCACATTTGAGCCGTCTCTCTTCACTGTGTACCGCTTAATTAGTGATAGCCTTGGGCCGGCTATCTCTGATTGGCTGCCAGTGGAGATTGAACTGTCCACTCAGTCTCCAAAAGTTAGATAGGACTAAATGGCCTCTCCTACTCCCCGTATACGGGAATAAAAAGGTGTTAGCTGATTTTTTTTTTTTTACAAAATTCTATACTGATTACTGTGTTAATTACACAGTGAGGTGTGTAATCTAAATGTAACTGATCAAATGATCGGTCTAAGATTCATATATTGTTATACTGTATCCATTTACATTGAGTAAAGAGGAACGTTTCTTGATTTTAGTTTTATTTAATTTATTAATAATTGTTAGCTATTATGCTCTTAATAATGATCTATCGTTTTTTAAATGAGATTAGTTATGTATCAATAATAAATACGTACGTTGAGCAAGATACTCTGAACTTCATTAATGCTTGTCTAGATAAAAGTGAGCAATGCGTCCTTTATGGCTTCAATAAATATTTTTTATTCTCTTCTAAAGACTACTTTCGATTTCTCATTTCTATGATCTCTTCCCCCCCCCCCTAAAAGCGTTAGAATTTTGGTGCCAGAAATGCGAAATGGCTCTACAGGAAACGTTTTCTCGTGGGGTATCTGGAAAAGTAGACCATCCTGCCTGAGGGAACCGATGCTGGCCATTGAGGCTAATCCAATGTTTATTTCTATGTAAGAAGATAAGTATGCTATAAAAGTACATGGCTGACATTGAAGAGGATTAAGATAGTGTGTTAACTGCAGTATGATTAGAATGGAAGATTTTATTTAATATTGAGTTGTGTAAACTGATAATTTTGTATGCTTTCTACCAGCTACAAATTCCATGCCAAATTCTTGAATAGTCTGTAAAAATTTGTGAGATATTCCAAGCGTTCAATTATGAAATCTGTAAATGTGTGCCTTAGTTTATTTGTAACTGCTTGAATGTGAGGTTTCCATTCCAAATTATGATCCGCCACGTGTATGCTCGGATACTGGTAGATGTAAGCCCACTGAATAGTTTCGCAACTGCGATCACTTCCGGGATCGCAGAAAGTGGTATGACATTTAATTGGCGGTATTACTTCTCTGCCTTTCAGTTAAAAAAGGGTAAATTTAGTTTCCTGGGTGTTAGTTTCGATCTTTGTTTTCACTAAAATGTGTGTGCAGGCTTAATAAAATCAGATTCCATGTCACCTTCACTGATTATCATCAGTGAAGTTGATTAGCTACCCTTTCATTCCATCGAACAGAGATCTTTTATTGAGATGAGGGGAAAAAAATAGATGCTAGAACTGTGCCGGGAGAAACTCAAGTTTTGACAAGCTGGTATTCGCTCGAGGTGCTGTTTAATTTGAACTGCTTGCCACCTGTTTTCTAAACAAGTTTGAAACCAGAGGTGACAGTTCCCTCTAATTTCGAAGGTGTGCACTTTTTAATGGCATAGCATGATCACTAGTGTAAAATACCTTCTCTACGTCTATGTAAAAAGTTACTGTCGTAATGTCCTACTGTTGTTGTTGTTGTTGTTATTATTATTATTATTATTGACGCTATTATTATTATTGAAGCTACGAAATCATAGATTTCGTAGCTTCCCAACACAGCAAAAAAAAAAAAAAAACCCAATAAATAATAACCAAATGGTGTCATCCTCAGATAAGCTTACATAAAAGCTTCGAGGATGAAAGCAAAGAAATTAGTTCTCATCCAAGATGTATCATATGTAACCAAATGCATGTAATGTACGTATCACATGAAAACCAATGTATGTAATGTATGTATTATATGTAAACCAATGTACGTAATGTAAATATCACATGTAAACAAATGTAAGTAATGTATCATACGTAAAACAAATGAATGTAATGTATATCATAATTGTAACAAATGTATGCAATGTAAAAAAAAAAAAATTCTTTTAAAAGTAAATTATGAGTTTACACCGTATGTTTGTGAAAATAAGGAAACATAATATTTACATTGCATATGTGTAAATACTGTTGTATAATCACACCTTTTCAAACTTGAAAAAAAAATGATAATAAACCACAACATGTAATATTATACAACTTGCGTAACTCTGAACAATATAATTGTAAATTATTATTATGATTGTTATTTAAAAAAATAAACTGTTATCATCATTACTATTTAAATCTCATTATATGTAGCACAAAGTGCTGAACCTTGTAAAATAATATACTGAATAGATGATCATTGTACATATGTAAATATTTGAAAGAACAATAATAAAAATAAAAAAAAAATTATTATTATCAACAGACCCCAATGGAGTCAAGAGAACTCATTATGGGAGGTCCTTCTTCCACTGTCTGTGCACTATCAGTCAATGCATTCCAATCATTCACTACTCTCTATACAAAAAATTTACACCTGCTTATAGAAATCTATAAAATATATCCTTATTAAATCTATATGCATATTATTCTATGAAAAATCTCATTAATGTTCATCTGAAAATTATCCCTTATCAACTTATAAGTCTCGATCATGTCTCCCATATTCATTCTATCTACTAGGCAATGTAATTTGCATTCTCTCAATCTGTCCTCATATTCCAGAGACCACAAACCAACTCAGTCAATCGTCTCTGAGCCGTCCGCAATATCTTGCCATTCTTTTCAAATCCAGGCTACCAAATCTGCACAGTAATCTCTATGCTGCCTGGTCAAAGCTTTCTGCAATGGAATCATAATATCCTTACTTCTACACGTCAGTGGTCTCCGCATCATTACCATAATTCGCTGCGTTGTCCTCACAATTTTCGCAAAAATATCCACAAAATGTCAAGTCCCTATGCACCATCGCCCCACCAGATCTTTCATCTCTTCTACCTTCTCTAAAATATCCCAGCCGATCCAATACTCAACATTCCATCTTCGCTTCCCAAATTCTTAAATTTTATACTTTTCAACATTAAATCGACATTCCCACACGCTCTTTCATTCAAACATTCTATTGAAGTCCCATTGCAGGGCTACAACATCATAACTTTCTCCAACATTGCATCATCTACAAACAACTGTATATCACCATTTAAGTTCTTTCTAATATCATTTACATACAAATTGAATAATAATGGCTTCAAAAAAGGGCACTTCCCCGTACACAATCTTCTGATACCTATCAGAACAATCTGCTGATACCTATTTACTTATTATAACAAGGTGACGAAGACACCTTGTTATAATAAGTAGGCAGGTTACTAAAACACGACCATCCTTTAGTAAACTTATGCTGTCTATTAAGGAGAACTCTATTGCTGTTAACCCAGTTCAAAAGTGAATTTAAAAAGTTTTAGACAAACTTGTTCAACGTTGCATTTTATAAGGAATTCGTACTGATTCATTGAATAAACTACTGAAGAAGTTAACTGAATTAAAAAGAAATAATAATAATGCGCTTTTTTTTCATTACGAGTTCGAGGATTTTTGAGAGAATTGGTGGAATATAGAATTGGTCTGTACTTAATGTATTTGTCAATATCGCCCCCTTTTTATAGATGGATATAACTGTTGCTTTTTTCAGTTATGTTAACAATTCACCATTTGAGAATGATCTGTTTATGATAAGCAAAGCTGTATGGCGGGAATCCAACTAAATAATTAAATTTTTATGAAATAATAGGAAAATGATCCAAAATGCAATCCGCTTTATATAAGATAGTTTAAACTTATAAAAACATGTTTAAACTTATAGATCTGAGAGATGGGTTAGAAATGAAACATTTGATTAAAGAATGGATACAATAGATATGAGAGTTCTGAGAAAGATTAGGGAAATGAATAGATCGCGATCCGTAGTGATTATTGCAGTTATATGTGATATAATTAGTTGTCTGAGGCCTTGTTATGCGATATGTGTTTCTGACTGTCCTATAGTTGGCATCGAAATAATGTTTTAGCAAAGCTGCATAGTGACATAAATGTTTTGCTGTCAGTATTTTGTGTTCTGACATTGCAGTGTATATAAAGTCGTTATTGTCTCTTTGTTCCCAAAAGATCAGTTTTATCATTTTGTCCTATAACGAGATTAATTTATTTAGTTTGTAGGGTGCACCGAAAGCATACGTTGTTATAGCGTATCTTAGTATATTTTGGCTTAGTGCTTTGTATATTAGTGTTTTTAGGAATTATGTCTTTTAACCTGTAGAGTTTGCGAGTTATTGTTCAGAGTTTGTTGTGTAGATGGTTTGTGTGGCTATTCCAATTCATATCCCCATCGAAGTAAATTCCAAGGTATGGTATCGTATTGTTTCAATCTGAGTGATTGTAGTGGTTTTGCTGTTCTATATGTTTTTTTATGTTGGAAAGTGGATATAGGATGGTTATATATTTGTTATCAACTGGTCGAGTCAGTGGATTTTTGAATATCATTAATTTTGTCTTTTTCTGAGTTTAGATGTATGGAGTTTTTCGTGAGCCAGTCTAAGATCAGATTTATGTCATGTTGCATATTTGTTTGGGCTATGTTTGTGTTATTATGGATGGATATTATTGCTGTATCATCTGCGTATTGGAATATCTTACCTTTGAGTGGTAACTGATTAATACCGTGCGTGTAAATGTTGAATAGAGTTGGGGAGAGTACATCTCCCTGTGGCAATCCAAAGGTTACTGGTAGCTCTCTACTTCGGTTTAATCCGATACGTGTGATTTTTATTTTGGAAGTAGTTTGTAAACCACCTGTGCAGAGGCCCGTCTATTCCAACATGCCTCATCTTTTCTAACAAGGTTTGATGTGTAAGTGTATCGAATGCTTTAGTTAGATCAATAAAGACTACCGTGGCAATTTTTTTGTTTGTCTAAGGCGGTATTAATTACGTTTGTAAAGTCTTCCAAGATAGATGTTGTTTCCTTATTTTTCTGAAAACCATATTGTGTTTTGGGGATAATATGAAAGGTCTCTGTGTATGCTGTGAGTTTCTTCAGAATGATCTGCTCCATAATTTGATTGATGATTGGTAATGTTGCTTTGGGTCTGTAATTTTGATTAAATTTCTTCCTCCGGCGTAATCAGTTTCGTCGTGGGTGGCGGCGTTTCTTTGTTCTCTCTGCAATTTAAGCATTTCCATTCCTCTCGTTTGGCATTGGATTTGCATTGCCATGTTGTTTCTGAATATCCGGAATTACAGGCAACAAGTTGCAATTCGGTAATCTCTTCAGGTTGTAAGTTGTAAAATTCCTTCAGGTTGCAAGTAAAACGCTAATTCCTTCAGGCACTTGTTGCACTTCATGACTCACCTTTCTTCCCTTGGACAACTGTAAAGATGGCACGTCCTTTGTTCTATGCTCGTTAGTGACCACGGTGAACTGTGTTCAATGTTCAGCACACTCAAATTTTGGATTCCACTTGGCCGATTTCGATGAATTATATATCACTGTCTTCAGCATGAGAAGTAGAGTTACTTTATGACACTTTAAATTAAAAACAGAAGTCAGAACCACATTAAAACCATAAACAACGGGACCAGCAATACAGCCATACAACCGTTCGTATGCCTGCACAGCGCCCTCTCCGCATTAGTAATAATAATAATAGTAATTTATTGATGCAGCAGCAAATGAAAGCTTAGGAAAGACCAAAAAATTCAATAAAAGAAAAAAAACTGAAGATCTGGGATGATACAATCAAAGAAATAATCAAAAAGAAAAAAGAAGCCTATCACAAATGGTTAAGCAGTAAAAGATTAGAAGATGAAATAGAATATAAAAGAATAAGAGCCATAGCTAAAAGAGAAGTCAGAAAAAGACATAGAGAATCATGGAATAAATTTGTTTCTAAATTAGAACATGATTTATATAAAATAAGACCCAATGTATATAAGATTTTGAAACACCTAAATGCAGATACCAAAGAAAACATAAAATTAAACACGAATTGAAATTAGAAGAATTTCTAAATTACTACACAGAATTGTGAACAGACAAATATTTTAAAAAAGACAACTGGCAAACAATTAACGAAAATGAAAAAGAAATAACTGAAGAAGAATTAGAAATCAGCCTGAAAGAAACAAGAAACGGAAAAAAACCTGGAGAAGATAAGCTAGGTTCAGAACTATATAAATACGCAAGAACAAGATTCAAAGAAAGACTCTTATTATTTTTAAATAAAATTTATTCAACTGGTCTCCCTCCAATAGAATGGAAAAAAGCAATTGTGATTCCTATCTTTAAGAAAGGTAATAGAGATGACCCTAAAAACTATAGAGGTATCAGTATACTAAATTCATGTTACAAAATATACAGCAGAATCTTAAATAACAAACTAATGAAATATTCCGAAAACTTTATTCTAGAGGTACAAAATGGATTTAGAAAAGGACGATCATGTATAGACCCAGCATCCTGCCTAAAATTAATAATAGAGAAAAGAAGGGAATATAATTTAGAAACACATATTGCATTTATTGTCTTTGAAGAAGCATATGACAAAGCTAAAAGAAACATATTATTTAACATATTAAAAGAAAGACAAATACCAAATAATATCCTAAAAGCTGTCATAAGTATATATGAAAATAATCAAATACAAATAAGATTAAATCATGAGCTATCATATACAAGAGTGATAAACCAAGGGGTCCGACAGGGATGTCGCCTCTCAGCAACTCTTTTTAATATCTACTTGAATGAAATAATAATAAAATGGAGTAAAAATTTACATCAAGGAATTAAACTTTCACCTACAGTTAACTTAAACACTCTCCTCTTTGCAGACGACCAAATAATAATTAAAAATTCTGAAGATAACTTACAGAAAGCTATTTTAGATCTATATGAGATATCCAAAGATTATGGTTTGATAATATCAACGGAAAAATCAAAAACTATGGGCTTTAAAGGACAAGATCCAGCAAGAACTAAAATAGTATTAGATAACAAGATCTTAGAACAGGTGAATTCATTTAGCTACCTAGGATGTATGATCACTTATGAAAATGAAAAAGATATAAACATAAAAATTGCAAAATATTTAAAAATAACAGGAGTAATTAACTCTATATTTAAACCAAACCTAGTTCAAAAACAAACCAGGCTAAAAGTATACAATACATTAGCCCTACTCTTAATGTATGGAAGCGAAATCTGGACAATAAAACAAAAAGACAAACAAAGATTAACAACAGCAGAAATGAAGTTTATGAGAAAAACTGCAAAGTATACCCTATTTGATCACAAAAGAAACGAAGATATTATGAAAGAATTAAACCAAGAACCAGTAATTGAAAAAATTAAAAAATATAAACATAAATGGATGGAACACGTTCAAAGAATGAAAACAGAAAGATTACCAAAACAAGCCTTAAAGTATAAGCCATTAGGAAAAAGAAAACCAAGACGTCCTCTTAAACGATTCAACGATGACTTCTAAGGCCGGAATAGGCCATACTTGGCCTAAATCCTTGATACGTATGATGATGATGAATTTATTGATTGCTAAAATATTTACACATACAATAGACATCTTGAGTGACATTGCAACTTATAATTTTACAGAATTCAGCTCTAAGTGCAGCGCTGCATTTTCTTCATTGATTTCAACTAAAGTTTTTAATATTTTTTGCCTCTATATTATGTATTTACAACACATGTTTTTCTAATGTTAACAATGAAGATTATTCAGAATTTTTTGTATTATAATTTTTTTGTTTATATAATTTTTTTAATTATGAGAATAATTTATTACATTATTTATTCATGTTACATAAGTGTATTATATCAATGATATTATCACATAATAATCGGTATCTTCAGTATCTTCTTTATTTTTGTATACTTTACTAACTGTTTTATTTCATAATCTTCATCTTTCTTTATAAGGATTACGTGTGGTTGAGTGAAGCTGGTTAATCCCAGCTACTTCGAAGCTTGGGTAAGCTTTTGTGAAGAGAGTGGGATTTAGGCTTCACTATTTATGTTGTTGCTACTGTTTATGTATGGGATGTTGGCATTGGATGCTGGTGATTTGTGATGTGTATATTAGTGTTAATGGTATATTAACTTTGTTGGTATATTTTACAGAGTTCATGTTTTAATGTTCTGTAGTTATGTATGTGTTTTAAATTTCTTGGTAGGCTGTTGAGTTGCGTGGGTATCTGATGTGATCTCACAAAAGAACCGTATGAATTGTTGAAGGGTGTAGGGATGTAGAGAGTTGTTGTGGGTCGTGTTATACGATATGTGTCTCTGTTGTTTCGATAGGTGATGTTGAAGTAATTCCTTGTTAATGTCATGTAGTGTTTCAGGTTTTTGTTGCTCAGAATTCTGTGCATCGCCATGTGCTTGTCGGATATTGGTTGTTGCGTGTAAGGTGTCCAGATCACTCTTGACACGATTTTCCTGTGTAGTATTTCTAATTTTGTTAGGTGGCTGTTTGATGTGTTTGCACAGACTGTTATTCCATATCTGAGTAGGGATTCGCAGATACCGTGATATAGGAGTTTCACGATATAGGCGTTTTAAAGCATCATGTTGGATGGAATAATGTCTTTAACTTAGAAGAGTTTTGCTGCGATGATTTGGAGTTTGGTGTGCACGTATTCTATATGTTTTGTCCATTTATGGTGGGAATCTATATAGAGACCAGGGTATGTTGCATGTGTTACAGGTTTGATTTCGGAACACTCGCATTTATTTTTGTTGTTAATGCAGTGGTATGTGTGACAGTGTATCGATAGTGATGCGGGGCGTATGATTATTGAGTTGTGTATTATCTAAGTCTGTGTTTTTGTGCGTTGATTACAATTGCGTTTTGGTAGAAGTATGTTGTGATTTAATTTAGGTCTTGTTGTGCTTTGGATAGAGTCGTGTTGATGTCTGTGTGGATTGCTAGTAGTGCAGTGTCATCTGCGTATTGAAATATTTGACTTGTTATGGATATGTTATGAATATCGTTAATGTATATGTCGAATAGAGTGGATGATAATATTGCACCTTGAGGTACCCCGTGTTTTACTTGTATACCCCGACTGTGACATGTACCTATTTTTGTTACATATGTTCTGTTTCAGAGGTAGTTCTTGAACCAGTTATGCAGCGTTCCTCTTATACCTATTGAGTATAGTTTGGTGAGTAGTATGTCATGTTCAAGTGTGTCAAATGCTTTGGTTAGGTCCAGCAGTATAAGGACGGCGTACTTGTTTTTGTCGAGCGCTTTGCTTTATTGTGTCGGCGATGCTTCTAATAAAGTGATGGTGCTTTTTGTTTTCTGAAAGTCGTATTGGTTTTGTGAGATGATATACTTCTGTAAATAGTTCTGTAGGGTGGTGTGTGTTATTTTTTTCTAGAATTTTTGAGATGACTGGTAGGATAGCTATTGGTCTGTACTTAGTATCGTTTCTTTTGCCGTGTTTGTATATTGGCGTAATTACTGCCGTTTTTAGTTGTTGTGGAATACAAAGTAACAATTAATGTTCCTATCGCTTTCCACTGGTAATCGTAACTAAAAATACCAAGAGACTACCGGCGTTCTACAGAAATGTGATTCTTTAAGTTGTGTTGCTCAGGAAAAATGTGAAAATCATTTAAAGAAGCTTGCACTGAACTCTCTCTAACTTGAATTCGAGCGATTCTTAAGAGATGACCTTTCCTGATATTATCAAGAAACGCTTAACTCTTGTGTATGTAGTTATTAATCAGTTCCTTCTCTTTTCTTCTTTCAGTCCAAAAGGCTCTTCATCATACCAAAATTCCTTTGTACAGACTTGTGCACCGCACTTTTTTAAATAAAAATCGAACCATTTAAAGAACGGAAAATTATGCACTGAACTGCGCCTGTTTAGCGTTTTCTACAAATTACTGAAATAATCTAATCTGAACTGTGACTGACTTATTTTCATTTTTTCTTTTTGAACTTTCATTCATGCAGGAGGTTTCCGTTTCCGCATCATATTCCTACCAAAGTGACATTTTAAACTCTTAAATCTTGCACGCCATTTCTCCGACCAGTTAAAATATATAAATAATAAATATACGCATAATATTTCCTGCAATCCGCTACCCCATCCCCTTCTGTTTGATTGTAGTGGGAATTAAAACAGAATCTCGGTGTACAATTAAATATTCAAGTACTGTGGGCGAGTTCATTAGTTTTTCAGATTTCTGTTTAAAAGCACTCTCCGATCTATTGCGACTGTCTTATCAGGAAGTCTGAAATGCACGAAACCATTCATGAAACGGATTTCTCTCCAGGCAACCTAATTAGCTGTTATCAGCTGCTGCACGTGTGGCTGGTTATTGGAATAACTTGATATGATATGGTTCACACACAGATGCGGAAATGTTGGCCTCCGCAATAAAATATCTACAGCAGACATTCGCGGAACGTTTGGTAGCAAGAAATTTACTGCGATGGTCATTTGATCCAAAGTCTTTCAAAAATGATACAAAAAATATTCTCAGTGAACAAATATTTAAATAGTTAGAGAGCATGAAAGTGCTCTCCATGGAGGTTTTTGTAATAATAATAATAATAATAAATATCCCGAATATTTATAAATTAACGAATATTACGTTACTTCTGTCAATATACTTCGTTATAGGGACTGACAAACCATTCCAATACTTGTGTTTTCAAATTATTGGGACAGCGTAGAGAGAGTAAGCATCATTCATATCTAGTACTAATGCTAATACACAAGTGTCCAAAAGCTAAGGGCGAACTGCATTTTTATCAGTACATGAAAAAATTTCATGCCTACAGTCAAATGTGGACATAAATTTATTGTCACCATACTAATAAATTATAATCACATGTGTGTCATAAATTTCGTACAAATTAAATTGCAATACGTTTTTTTGGTAAAAGTTGCAAATTTTCTAAGGACGTAGTTAAGGAATTAGTGTACGGTGCTTACAGAAAACTATGCGCAGAGACATTTCAGTATGGAACAGGTCTACTCCAGTAGACCTGTTCCATACTGAATTGCTGTTCCATACTTTCAGTATGGAACAGCAATTCACCTCTCACAACGTCGAACCATGCTTAGAACAAGTGATTCATGAGTTATTAAGGCAAACGAGCCCATTCCTCCTTCAGAGCAAGAATAAGGCCTTGTTTTGTTTTTCATGAGGAGGATTTCCAGCAGCAATATGTCTCAAATGTTCTATAGGGGTTGAGATCCGGAGAGCGTCATGACCACTGATACGATTAATGTCCTTGTTCTCCAGAAATATCCCGCCCGATGTAGTATCGTGCACGATGTGGTGTGGCATTGTCATCCATAAAAAGGAATTCTTCGCCTTCAGCACCAAGGGACAATCGAACATTACTTTGAAGAACTTCGTTGCAAGGTCATTGTCCTTTTCCAGCACTTGTAGCTCGGTGCTTCCATTAAACACAATGCCCCCCCCCCCGATCCCAGCGTATCCATTCCTTTCAAGAACATTCCTGCGATGGTAAATAGTATCACTTTCACTCGAGATACAGGTGGGTGGTCTACAATCGGAATAAAGACTAAAATGATTCTCATCTATAGAGAGTGAATTAGACGATCGGCGGCTTCTCCAATTTCATGAGTCCAACACCACTGAAAACGTGCTCTACGATGAGCTGTGGATAAAGTGATGCAGACTACAGACCCTCGGCGTATAGGCCTTCTTATCACAGACGTCTTGCCACAGCGTTTCGAGTTATCTGCGTAGCTGCTTTAATGAACCCGACTTGCAAGCTGATCTACCGTAGCTACGTTTGCTGTTACAACAAAAAATCTGATTTCATGCTCCATAGTAGAGCGAGGGCGATCTATTTGCAAACATCTGGAACACATTCTATTAGTTTGAAACGCTGCCCAGAGCCTGGATACAACCTCATGGGGGATTCCAAACTCTCTGGCAATATCAGTAATTCTGTGGTGTTCTTCAAGCTCTCCGATAATTCTTTCTCTCGTCAAATTATCTTGATGATGTCTTGGAGACATTACAAGACATCGAAGAACGTTATTCCTTTACGAAAATCCCTTGCTTCACACACAATTCTCTTAGCGCAGCCTTTTGCCCTTTATCCTGTTGAGTGCTACCACATGACCCCTTTACAAGAGATTCGAAAATTTGAATGCGTACCCGCTTTCTTCTCGAAATCGTCAATTATACAAATTACCACAAGCTAATTCTTCTGAATTTGAGGTTTTAATCTTCAGTAATGTCCTTGGGTTTGGACACCAGTGTATTATCTCTACTACCAATGGTATAATATGCAGGTTCAACTGTGACAAAGGACAGACTCGATATATAGGGAATCAGTGATGAAGATTTAGAACAAATTCCTAGGGGTTCTGATTACATTGAGTTCAAATTAATTAATTAATTTGAACTCAATCAGTCCAGTTCTAAAGTAATTAGAACTGGAGTGTTTACATTCAGTCCAGTTCTAATTACATTGAGTACAAATAAAGATATAAAACATTAAAATCCTATATAAATAAAAATTATATTTCCGGTGGAAATCTAAGCTAATATCAGTGGATCTCAAGCTGATGAACTTTGTAGCGGAGAAATAAATATTTCTCTTCACGTTTAGCAACTGATAAATGTTTCTGAGATGTGAAATTGTTTCTTTCTTCCTTAATCAATTCAAAGCCTCTTTTCAAATGAAGTTCTAGGCATGAGAGATTATATTACTTTCCCGTTAAGACGAAATCGAGTGGGACACTGTCAACTGGGCGAAGGAATAAAAGATCAAACGTGCAATTCTATTCTGTTGATCTATTACCAGGTAAAATGAGTTAAAAACGGTATAAACATAAAATTTGAAAAATCTTGCTTATAATGAAGTTTATTTAAGGTTTTTTTATTGTGTAGTTAGGTTAGGTTAGGTTAGGTTACTACAAATTAAACTCCAAATTATGTTTGCTAATTACCAAATAACATTACTAAATAAATTAAAAACTGTATTTTTTCTTTATTTTAATATTATACCTTTTCATTTTTAAATCATTTTCGGAGAACTCTTCTTAACCATCCCTTTCTTAAACGATCCTACACATTTTGATATATGATATAAACGAAAATATATAATATAAATATTTATTAAGTAGCGGACTCATTTTTTGTATGGGAAATTTCAATATGACTTCTATACAATTCGTAATTCTACACAATAAAAATAAACTTAATTATAAGCTAAATATTTCAAATTTTATGTTTATACCGTTTTCTTAACTCATTTTTACTTGGTAATAAATCAACGGGATAGAATTGCATATTTGATCTTTTATTACGTCGCCCACTTGGCCATCGCCCACCTGACTGTCACCCAGTTGTTGTGTATCCGTCACGGTGTACCATTCAATGTTTGTTTGTGAACATTTTTATCCGGATATGTTTGGCTTTGTCTCGGAAGACAGTGCGATTGAAAAGCTTGAAAAGGACTTTAACATGCTGTGCATCGAGTACAGTTTTAGAAAAATATATTCTGCTGTGGTATTGATATTTGTCTGATGTTCTACGACTGAAGTGTTTTAAAACACAACATTTGGATCTTCATAATTAGGAAGAAATTATACGATTAGTTTGGGATTAATTGATTCATTCAAAAATATTATTTCACCTCAGCGTAATAACGTAGACTTCAGCTAACTCTAAACAGGTCAAAGCATGATCGGAAACCGAACGTGTTGTTTAATTCGGAAGAGGAAGGAACACAATACGAACAATTATAAGTGTTATATTGCCTAATTAAGTAGCAGGATTTCAGAGGTTTGAGGAAAATATCCAGTTCTGCAGTTTACCTTTTTATTACTAAGCCCTAGATCCAGGTACAGGATTCTCAATCTGTACACAATAATTCTTGTACTCAGACGAGTTTTGACGAGCTAATTCATTGCCCACTCCCATATTCATGATAATCCGCACAATGTGTTCTTAGGCTTGATAGTATAGTATCTGCTTTGGAAGGGAAAATACTGTCGACTCCATGATGAATGGGCATTTTTCCCTTTCTGCCTTCATTTCTCTGTAGTAGAGAAAAGGTCGTTCATTTCAGATGAATCTGAAAAGAACAGAGCCGAGATCAATCCAAAGCGCAAGCCGCGCATAGTGTTGTTCTTCACACTACCATTAAGGTATTAAAAGCAACAAAATGAAAAAATGAAAAACTTTTAATCTTCCGAACAAAAATCGTTGTCGTTCTAAAGAAGCAAACCATTCGAATTTGCTATGTTTTCATCGTAAAGTATTAGATATTGTTGAAAAAATACTGCGGACTACTACTAAATTCTTCACATTAAATAAAACTGAATCGATTAACCGAAGATCGGTTAATCTCGACCGTGTTGAATATCTTTGCCCAGCACGTGTCATCACCTTCTGCGCCATGAATTGTAGGTGTATTGTCGGATATTATGCGAAAATGATTCTAACTGGTCGTGTGATGCATAAGAAATGTTCACAGATCGTTACTGAGCCACTGAAATATCACGAAGAAGGAATTTTGGTGGAAAAATTTACTTATATAATTGATTTTTTGAATAACATTGCATATTACTACTAATTAGTTATTTCAATACAGCAAATTTAGTGTGAGTTTATTTAGAGAAATATTTTATTCATCTAATTTCTCTTCGATACATGCATGTTATTTTAGTCGGGCCCTCCAGCGAAATCTCTGCAATTTTAAGAAATTCTTTGACTGAGCTGATCCCCTTTGCTCATCCTCAATTCCATTACTTCATCTCTGTTAAGAAAAATCATGCGATTTCTTAAGGGAGTGTTTATTAACGGCAAGATTACAAAATATTTTCGGAAATCATCATTCGCACTTATGATTTTTGCTTAATCTCCTCTGGTAAAGTAAAGGCGTCAAAAAGAAAAACAAGTCTGGACTGATGTCGCGTCTCGAACCTTCTGATAGTGAAGAAAGAAGAATAAAATGATCCACAGTTTAAAGACTCTTTGTGTAAGCTCTGCACTGTTTGGGCAATGCACATCCTCGCAGTGTTTTTCTACAAGAACACCTTGCATCGTGGTTAGAATTTCTCCAAAAATTGCCCCATGCCGTCGACTGCATTTTTCTTCAATAACTTCCTCTTGGCATTTCCGAAATTTGCGAAGGCCACTACAATTAGGAGAGAATAAAATAGATATTTATTGTGGTGCCATCTCGTGGATAAAACGACCAACAATTTTGTTTGATGTTAGGATCATTGCAATCAAACTAAATTTATAGACTGTTGAAATTAAGTTTCTTTCCACCTTATGTTTAGTTCATAAATATGAATCCATTTCACTAGATGATTTTTGGGATATTTGAAGGTCATAGACAACTGTTAGAAGTGTAAGGGTATCAAGTGAGCATATGCGCAGTTAATGCATTTCTTATGTCTCTCAAAAGATGGCGCCACTAATACTTCACCAGTGGAGAAGGAATAGAAGACGGCCTTTGAAACGATGAAAGGAACTGTTCACTTGGCTGCTAAACAGACATCTACGTGGTTACCTTTGGAGAATATGCTTTGGGCTAATAATGATGTTTAAATGTTAAAAATTTCTCTAACACTTCAATATCTTTATATATATTCACTGCATATTACATAACCACATTTTATTATTATATTAAATGTATGAAACAGCAGTCCGTGAATTCTTCAAGAAACGCTTAACATTAAAGTAAAAGGCAGAATTCAGTGGAATTCTGTATTTAAAATACCAGATATAAAATATATTAAAGTCTCTTAAAGACAAAATAAACCAAATATTATGAAAACAGTTTTAGACAAGAAAAAAACTGATTCCATAAAGGCAGGTTCGCACCGACACCTTTTTCACTCTCAATCTGCTGATAGAAAAAAGAACTCAATTTAAAGACCATTTTTATTATTCATCGATTATGAATTTGATCAAGGCAATCGTAATAAGCTACTGGAAATTTTAAGATACGACAATATTTCTAAACCAAGTAAAGCAATTTTCAATATATAACAATAACCAAATTAAAATGAAAACAGCCGCACAAAAATCTCAATCATATATCGTAAATGCAGGTGTACGAAAAGGATGTTGTCCATCGCCACTCCTCTCTAATATTAATAATATTATAAGAGAGTGGAGCGAAAAACCAGTTTTGGCATTCAAATAATAACATCGATACAATTTTATTCGCCGACGATCAGATTCTAATTGAAGATAACGAAGTTTCACTACAGCGAGCAGAATCTTCATTAAATGAAATAGCAAAAACATACAATATGGAAATCTTCACTTCCAAAAGCAAAGTCATGGCATGTAAAGGCCGAGACCCAATCAGAAGCAAAATGTGCATCAACGATGATATTATAAAACAGGTTAATACATTTACATATCTAGGCTACCACTTATCTTATGAAAGAAAGAAAGACATATAACATAAAATAACCAGCTATATAGGAATAACAAAACTATCAATCAGATATTCAATCCAAATTTAATAAGCAAGAAAACAATAATAAAAACCCATAATTCAAGCAGATAGAAAAAGACTGATAAGCTCTGAAATGAGATTCTGGGCAAAATATCTGGATATAATAGACTAGACTTCAAAAGGAATAGCGATATCTTAAAGGAACTTGAGATGATATCTGTCTTTGGCTACATCGATCTTTACAGAGTGAGATGGAGACAACATACAGATAGAATGAGTCAAAGAAGACTCCATAGAGTTACAAAGATATCGACCTCAGTGAAGAAGGAATAGAGGACGGCCTTTGAAAAGATGAAAGGAACTGTAACAAGCCACTAGGCTTCTTACTGGAAAGGAAAAAGAAGATTTTATCGGTACAAGTTCACTATTCAACCCCTTTTGATAATGTATACCTATTTAACTCTTTAACCTAAAAAACGTGACACCACACAAACCATGTTGGCACATGATAATCAAATTGCTAGTCTACGGGTTCTTAGTTCTTCATTTACTTTTTTCATTCGAGATATTTACGTTTAATTTTTAAGGATTAGGAAAATGAAAACCAGGACACCCCCTTAAACGATACAAACGATGACTACTAAGACCGGAACAGGCAATCCTTGATACGCATGATGAGTTTTTAAGGATCTATTTAATCAAACAGATATCGTAATATTTAGAGGGTTCCAATTGGTCATGCTGTAATTGTTTGTAAATTTGTAGGGTAAAAATTTAAGTCTTTTATTCAATATTTGTGTAATATTACGACTTCCACACTTATACTGAGAAGTTTTGGAAGTATTTTTTCTGGTAATACGATCTTTCTATTTCTTTGTGAGGAGGATTTGCTATAACCAGCAGTTTTGTTCTCCTTTGGTATTGTCGACACCAAAACTAGTGATACACAAGTTAAAGAAAATTCAGTTTTTCGAAAAATAGCATGTCATAGAGTGAAACCTTTACACAGAGCAACATTACCTCACAAGAACTTAAAATGACGAAGGTATCGAGAAGGAAATTCTGTGTGTGTGTGTGTGTGTGTGTGTGTGTGTGTGTGTGTGTGTGTGTGTGTGTGTGTGTGTGTGTGTGTGTGTGTGTGTGTGTGTGTGTGTGTGTGTGTGTGTGTGTGTGTGTGTGTGGTTCTATAACGTTACGGAGCAAGATATGTTTCCCCCTCACACACTGGAAAAAACAATTAGGTGACTGCGTGAAGTGGAATTAACAAATCAGTGGGCTTTCAGAGAAGGATCAATTTTAAGTCTCCACTTTATGCCGCTCTATCTCTTTTTGTGGCAAATTGCGACAGAAAGGCGAAGAGAATTAAATTTCTGAAGGCAAGTGTCATGGATGTTTTTTAAAACATTTTTAAAAAATTAAAAAGAGAGTTAGGACTATATGTTGTGATCTGGCCGACAAATGTTGCTCATATTGCGAAAGGCCACGATGAGGCCCGTTTTGTAATAGTAATATTACAGAATACTCTGATAGTAATATTAGATCAGAATGAACATTCTAGAGTAGGGTTACATGAAGAGAATTATTTACGTAGATGGCAGAGAATAGTTTCTGTTCGTCATCTGCTGCCAGTACAAGCATTTAAGATGTTAACAAGAGCTCAAGCAGCGCTGGAGATGGTTCAGAAGATTATCCTGGTAACTTCTTTCGAAGTGACTTGTTTGGTGCACACGAAGTAAAACGAAAAAAATAAAAAAGGGACAAACTAAAACTAATAAGTTAAATAGTGAATTTGAAATATTTAAAATTCCCTTGTTGATATTTTTAGAACTGTGTCCATCATTTTGTCTAAATAATTATACTGCTCTGGAAGGAATATTTTTTTTTTTGGATCGATGATTATCATTACATTATTAATGGAAAACAACAATGAATATGCTTCTTACAAAAACTGCTAAAACTGTGATTAGGAGTCGATCCTTATTGACCTCCTGCAATATTAGATTTAAATTTCTCCAGTGTTTCATGTGTCACATGCCATTAATATTGCTTTCGTCGTCGCGATCGTTTTCATTTTGCAACTGTGTCGTGAACAGGGGGTATCTCGGAAAAGAAACAGACGGCACTTAAGGGTATTGTTCACTTTTCTGACTGAACTGTGGAATCCCGAGTTGTACTCGTGTAAGAGACACAACCTCAAGGCACGATCCATTATTATTCATAAGAAAGCTTTTCCTCTCTCTCTCTCTCTCTCTCTCTCTATCACTCACTCACATACATGTACATCTCAATTAAAAGTGTCCCTCGTAGAGAAGGAAGCGCGAGGCTGCAATAAAGGAGGCAATTAATTTCATTTCGCAATGCAAACTGAATTTCTAATTAATTCCTCAGAACACCTGCAGCGCAGCCTGGCTCTTGTGAAGTTCTCTGCGCCAGATGCTTCTACTCCCTCGAGAAACGGAATTAGAATAACGCACTTAACAATCAGAAGGTACTTCTCATTCACTTAAACACTCAAACATTTCTCAAATGCATCCCGATTACTATTTAACCACAAATTCAACTTCCTGCAGCATTGGTTGTTAGTAAGTGATTTAAAATAAATCCCTTAAAAAGAAGCATTTCTCTCGCTTGTTCGTTCTTGCGATTATGTGTGGAGTGATTAAATGAGTTGCTGCCCAAGCTATTAAACAGTCAACACTGGCAAGATCTGCAAATTTATAAATAGAATGCCGACATTATCATCATTATTATTATCATCATCATCTTTCTCTCTTTCTTATTGGTTATTCCTTCCAAATTTTCAACCTGTTCACGGTATTTCTCTCTCTCTCTTTCTATCTCTCTCTCTCTGTGTGTGTGTGTGTGTGTGTGTGTGTGTGTGTGTGTGTGTGTGTGTGTGTGTGTGTGTGTGTGTGTGTGTGTGTGTGTGTGTGTGTGTGTGTGTGTGTGTGTGTGTGTGTGTGTGTGTGTGTTCAGGGATAACGGAACAATCAGTGCTTGAATTTCTTGAGTCGCATGCAAACACATACACACTACACTGGTATTTGCAAAATACAATTTTAAAATGTAATACACTTGCATCTACCAGTTAAAATATAATTTAACTGGTAGATGCAAATGATTATATTTACAAAACTTTTACTATCATCATTATTCAGTCACTCGTATCTAGCAGAATAGAACACAACACGGTAAGAACAAGAGGATTCTTACCAGCAAATGCTATTCAAAACACGAGTTCTGTCAAACAGTTGATTTCGGAGCTCTTCCAGACTGGAATAAAGGACTTCAATGCAAGTGGAAGATTGGAACTGAAGAGAACATTCAGGAAGCGTGGCCATCTCTGCAAGAAAAATATTTGACACTAAGAAATTCATACTTGAAATTGATGGTTATACTAAAATAAAAACATAATTTGGTTTCCACCCATTTATTATTTACTAGCTGAGAAATGTTTCCACACAATTTATTTTCGACTGTTCTTCCCTATGGTGTAGCCCCCTATTTTTTCTCCCTTTCCAGTAGAAGAAATTATTAATCAGACGTTTCTGCTTTTTTGCTCGATGTCAAAGGGATAGAAGAAAATGATGGATACAGGAATTTTTGCAACTACTCATGACGTGACTGGTTACAAACCCATAACATGTTATTCTAGGTTTGCAAGGTAGTTGCAAAGTACATATTTTTCTTAAGAATTAAAATTTAAAGTATATTAGTGAATTCCGTTCTTCAAGCCGAAAACATATTGACGTTAAAAATGACTGTAAGTATCTGTTAAGTAATAAGTAAATTATAAGTATTCAAAATTCGAAGTATACGTTGGTCAAACTACGCGAGAAGAGAACAAAGGAAGTCGCCATATTAGAAATTACAGCAAGATCGTCAAACAAGAAATATGAAGTACTACAAATGCCATGAATACTTAACGGGGGAAGAAAACTACATAACATGCAGGAACTGCCAGAGAAACACGCATTTTTTTTGTCCGAGACCACTTGGCAACGAAACTCAAATACGAAGCGTGACGAGTGGAAATGTCCCCCATTGTAGAGATGGAAATGTCCCCCAAAGGTGGGAAATAGACAACGCAGAAAACAACCGCAGGCTGTAAACAGCTATCAACGTCTAATAACATCTAACAGAGGGAATGAAAAACAAAGAAAACAACAACAGAAAACCAGGTGAGCCAACTTTGAATGCATTACTTGAAAATAGACTAAAAAACCTAAAAGACTGTTTAATCGATATTGTTGGAGAACTATTTGAAAACATCCCATACAGATTATCGAAAAATTCAACCAATATGAGGAATTTATTAAATTTGATAATAACTCGGTAGAAGATACATTACAGACCGTCAGAGAAATTAAAAATTGCGTTAAAGAGCTGACGGAAAGACAGCATAATTTAATTAATTAAGGAGACAAAGGAACAACAACAAGAACTAAACTCTTTAAAGCAAAAGTACGAACTCGTAAACCAACAGCAATATAAAAATGATCTCCTGATAGATGGTCTCCCAGAAATTGCTACGAAACATCTAAAAGACACAACTAAGCCAAATAATAGGTGCTCCCATTGAATCTAAAGATATCCAGTCAGTACATTGGTTACCACAAAAAAGGAAAAGAGAAAATAATTCCCCTCTTACTCCGGTCATGGTGCGCTTCACCAACAGCCCAACAAAAACAACACTTATAAAAGCTAGCAGGATTAAAAAACCAGTAGTCAAGGATCGGAAAGGAGTCCACGAAAATACCCCAATATACTTGTCCGAATACTTAACGCCATATTATCAGAAACTATTCTGCCAAACAAGGAAAGTAAACACAGAAACAAATTAGTTTATATGGATAAGAGACAGCAAAATGTTCCTTAGAAAGACACAAAACCAATCGAAATAAAATCCGTAGAAGACCTCAACAGGCTGTCACATTGAAAAGGATATTGACAACTCGTAAAGAGTAAGCAGCACACTAACCTACATGAATGTAGACCATTAAGCAGACGTAATCACCAGGAACATGATAATTGCCACATTCTGAAATCAATAAAAGAAGGGAAACAAGTAACTATCCCCAAAAAGGACTATCTATTCTCCACGTCAACATTAGAAGCAGTCAAAAATACTGGCTGATCCTTCAAGCTTATCTGAAGGAAGATATAGACAACTTAGACATTTTAATACTGACTGAAGTATCTACGACAAACGAAGAGGCATCCACCTACCGAATGCCAAACAACACAAACACTGCAGACAAAACAAACGAGGCGGTGGTATAATAATATTTACCAAACATAAACTAGAAGTAACAGAAATAAACTATAAATTAGAATACGCAGAAAACATATGCATCGAAATTAAAAACATCAAACAAAAAAACTCCCTGATATTAAACGAAATAGACAGACCACCCAACTTAAGCACCACAAAATTTCCAGATGAACTAAACAGATGGCTTTCAGCCACGAAAGTAGGCACCTCAAAATACTTGATAATAATAGGAGACATTAATATAAACATTAGGAACATAAATAACAACACAGAACAATACCTAGACCTATTATCGGCATATAACATAACACCATCCATACAGTCGTATACACGAGAAGAGATAGTCGGAAACACAACAACCTCAACCTGCATTGATCATATAAATATAAGGGCCCCCCCAAACAGCCACACAGCAGCCGTCATAACATGCAAACTAGCAGACCATTATTTCACAGCATTGCAGTTACACACTGAACCAGAATCCATAAAAATCACTGAGACTACAAAACAGTATCATAGCATTGTAAACTAAGCAATAGTGAACGACGAAATCAGAAAAACAGACTGGATGCAGATAGCATCTTTAGACTCTGCTGAAGCTATATATAATAATCTTAAACTTGCATTTAACAAAATATATAACAAAGCATTAACAAAAATAAAAATACGCCCCCAAACGAAACAAAATCCATGGATAACAGACAACATACTAACAGACATACAAAGAAAAGATGCCCTATGGAAACAACTTAAGAAGTCGCCGAACAATATCGCTTTAAAAGCTGAATACAAAAGAAAACGGAATATCCTAAACAACACAAATTAGAACGGCAAAAAGAAACTATTACAGCAACAAATTAACAACAGCGCAGAATGACATAAAAGAAACCTGGCACTTAATTAATGAAATGCTGGACAATATACACAGAACCACTACCTCAGAAACAACAAAACACAGCTTTGCCTGCGACCACAAATCCCTCAAACAGTTGGCAAACAAATTTAATCAGCAGTTCGTGAACTCTGTCCAAAAGCTACAAGAAAGAACCTTTCCTCACACAAACGAACATTCTCCACTAAGTCCACGAGCAACGCACGCACGCACGCACGCACACACACCCACACATGCAAAAAAAAGTAATAATTAAAAACCTATGAAAAACCCAACTCAAAAAACACCACTACAAGGACACATCCAAATCCAACCTTACTTTCAAAAAAAAAAAGAGTTAAACTGCGAAATAGCAGTTGAAGTCTTCCAAACATGTACCAACACCCGGATTGTGACTGGTACAAAAACATAACCACGAAACCGCCCCCATCTGTTTTCTTCCTCAGATAAGCTCTACAAAGCTTTAAGAAAGAAATCAGAAATGTATCCCAAAGAAAAGAAACAAAGAAAATTATTATTATTATTATTCTAAACCAAACAAAGGCCCAGGAATAGATGGTATCAGACCTAAAGATATAAAGCAACATGCAACTAGTTAAAGTCCTATCCTACTAAAACTAATAAATAAAATATTTAAAACAGACAGATATCAAGCATGCTAAAGACAGCCATAATCACACCCATATACAAACAAGGAAAAAGAAATTTAATCAGCAATTACAGACCCATAGCAACATTACCAATTATCAATCAAATTATGGAGCGGATCATACTGAAGAAACTCACAGCATACACTGAGATCTTTCATATTATCACCAAAACACAATATGTTTTTCAGAAAAATAAGGGAACAACATATCTCTTGGAAAGCTTTACAGACGTAATTAATACCGCCTTAGACAAAAACAAAATTGCCACGGTGGTCTTCATAGATCTAACTAAAGCATTCGATACACTTACACATCAAACCTTGTTAGAAAAGATGAGGCATGTTGGAATAGACGGGCCTCTTCACAGGTGGTTTAAAAACTACCTCCAAAATAGAAAGCATATCACACGTATCGGGTCAAACCGAAGCAAAGAGCTACCAGTAATCTGTGGAGTGCCACAGGGAGCTGTACTCTCCCCAACTCTATTCAACATTTACACGCACGATATTAATCAGTTACCACTCAAAAGTAAGATATTGCAATACGCAGACGATACAGCAATACTATCCATCCATAATAACGCAAACATAGCCCAAACAAATATGCAACATGACATAATTCTGATCATAGACAGGCTCACGAAAAACTCCATACACCTAAACTCAGAAAGGACAAAATGAATGATATTCAGAAATCCACCGACTCGACCAGTTGATAACAAATATATAACCATCCAACATCCACTTTCCAACATAAAAAACACACAGAACAGCAAAACCAATACAATCATTCAGGTTGAAACAATACGATACCTTGGAATTTACTTCGATGCAGATATGAACTGGAATTGCCCCATAAACCATCTACACAACAAACGGAACAATAAGTGTCAAACTCTACAGGTTAAAAGACATAGTTCCCATACGCCTATAAACAATAGTATACAAAGCACTATGTGAAAATATACTAAGATATTTTAAAACAACGTATGCTTTCTCTGCACCCTATAAATTAAATTGATTAATGTCGCTACAGTACAAAATGACAAAACTGATCTTTTGGGAACAAAGAGAAAATCACGACCTTATAAACATTGCAATGTCAGAACACAAAATACTGACAGCAAAACATTTATGTCACTGTGCAGCCTTGCTAAAACATTATTTCGATGCCAACTACAGGACAGTCAGAAATACATACCGTATAACAAGACCTCAGACTACTAATTATATCACATATAAATACAATAATCACTACGGAAAGGCCACGCGAAACTTCTACATCCCAGACATGATAAACAAATTACCTTTTGAATACAGAGACCTTATAAACTACAATAGCCTATAAAGAGCTCTAAGGCCATACTACGAACAAGAAATACGCACCCAAAATACCATACAAACTTAATGAAACACAATATATTCGTTCAGGCTTCCAGTTCAGCGACGCATCAGTACATTCCAAGTTATTGTGTGTGAGTGCGTGCGAGTGTGCGCGCGCGAATTTCTCAATCCTAGATTTCGTAGCTTCTCAACACAGCGCAAAAAAAAAAAACAATACATAATAACCAACTGGTGTCATCCTCAGATAAGCTTACATATAAGCTTCGAGGATGAAAGCAATGAAATTAGTTCTCATCCAAGATGTATCATATGTAACCAAATGCATGTAATGTGCGTATCACATGAAAACCAGTGTGAAACGATTTGCAGAACTACTTCAGCCCAAAGGCCAAGAACCACCAATATAGCCGGCCAGAGGGCACCACCAGGACTTTAGGAAAACGTTAGCTTCCTAGCTTCAGTTCTCATTTACTGTTATGTAGTAATTGTGTTCACGTGTCTTTGTATTAAGTTCCCAAGAAGATGGCAGCTTGACGTTTGCCGAAATATCGGAAAGTATATATTAAAACTTATTTAATTTATATTTCTAGTATACGCTGTCAATTCCTTAAATATTAGTTATCATATTATTATTATTATTGTATAAAATTTAATTGAAAATTATTAATGAAACACAATATATTCGTTCAGGCTTCCAGTTCAGCGACACATCAATACATTCCAAGTTATTGTGTGTGTGTGTGTGTGTGTGTGTGTGTGTGTGTGTGTGTGTGTGTGTGTGTGTGTGTGTGTGTGTGTGTGTGTGTGTGTGTGTGTGTGTGTGTGTGTGTGAGTGCGCGTAATCATCGAATTTCTCAATCATAGATTTCGTGACTTCCCAACACAGCAAAAAAAAATAAAAATAAATAAATAATAACGAACTGGTGTCGTCCTCAGATAAGCTTACATATAAGCTTCCAGGATGAAAGCAGAGAAATTTGTTCTCATCCAAGATGTATCAAATGTAACCAAGTGCGTGTAATGTACACATCACATATAAACCAAAGTATTTAATTATTATATGTAAACCAAAGTGTGTAACGTAAGTATCATATGTAATCAAATGAATGTAATGTATGTAATAACTGTAACAAAAGTATGCAATATAGAATGATTATATCCATTGATATTGTATATAGAGAGTGTAAAATTGCAAAGAAACATCTGTAATAATCATCATTATGAATATTATAATAATATACGTTGTAAACAGCTATTGTTATTATTATTATTAAAAAAAACTTTATGTACGAGAAAGTATTTGTTATGCATAATTGTCTTCATATAATGTATGTAATTTATCTGAGAAATTATTATTATTATTATTATTATTGATATTTATTCATATTTATGATATTTATTGATATTTATGATATTTATTGATATTAAACATATTTATATATTATTTATATGATCATATTATGTATGTATATGATCATAATTTGTCAAACTTCGAAAAAAAATTTATATTTTAACAGGCAATGTTACAGTTTACATTATAATGTTAACTTTAACAACTGTACACGTTAATTATTGCGGTACTATTATTGTTACCTATAATACATGCATTATCCAGTATAGCATTTGCGCATTATGTAAATTATAATGATAAAAAAAAAAAAAAATCAGCTAACGCCTTTTTTATTCCCGTGTACGGGAGTAGGCGAGGCCATTTAGCCCTATCTAACTTTTGGAGACTGAGTGGGCAGTTCAATCTCCACTGGTACCAATCAGAGACAGATGGCCCAAGGCTATCACTAATTAAGCGGTACGCAGTGAAGAGAGACGGCTCAAATGTGCCGCCATCTCGTGGTCCCTAACCCTAACACAATATATTTAATGTCTGAAATAATGTGGGTTCTACGGTCGATTTTCTTGAGTTTACAGGACGAAAACCCCGAGTTTCCGGGAGGAAAAACCTGCTCGCCCATGCCAGAGATCGACTAACTCGGGAACCGGTCGAAAAAAGGCTTAGAAAAATTTCCTCTAGTCGCCGACTAGACTCGTATCATTACTTAAATTACTTAAATTTCATATTATATGTATGCAATTTATCTGAGACAAAATAAAATATTAAACTATAAAAAATTATTATTATTATTATTATTATTATTTTATTATATTATTATTATTTTATTATATTATTATTATTATTATATTAATATTATTATATATATCGTATGCTTACACATGGAGCTGTGTAGGCACATTAACAGGTGAAAGGTGATATCGCTGCTACAGTTTTTTATAGTTTTAAAGTGGTTTCAAATACTATTTTAATTTGAAAGTGTTCCCAAATAACTCTACTTAGATGAAGAAGAAACCAAATTTTAAAGTGTTGAAAAGTGAACTGAGAGGACCGCTGTCAACAACGAGCGAAGAACAAAGGACGTCGCCATCATTACAATCACACCACAGTTGCTTAAGGGAAGAAAGGTGAGTCATGTAGTGTATTAAATGACTGGAGAATTTATCGTCTGACGGAAATCATATAACATATACGAAATGGAGTAGGATTCTACACTTAAAATGTGCTAGCTTTTCAGAAACAACCTGGCAATGTAAATCCAATGCAACATACGAGGAATGAAGTGCGTACTCTGCATACTCTGCAGAAAGAACAAAGAAATGCATCTAAGGTAGACAGACACCTACGACGGAGCCGATTATACCGGAGGCAAAATCAGACAACGAACTGAACAGACAAAAAAATGCAGGTGAGTCCTATAATTCCAAATCTTTAAATATACTAATAGAAAACGGTCGAGACACTATAAAAGCTAGCTTAGCAAATCTTGTGCAAGAACTCTTCGACAAACAGAACGAACATATAACACAAAAATCTAGCGAATATGAAAATTTGGTCAAACACAATAATTTAGCAGTGATAGAAGTGTTGCAAACTGTAAAATACATCAAAATCAGCATTAACGCATTAAATGACAGGCAACACAATTTGATGAAAGAAACATCCGAACTCCGTTAAGAACTTCATTTTCTAAAACTACAATACGAACGTTTAAATCAGCAAAAACATAAAGATCATCTTGTCATAAATGGTCTTTCCGAAACTGAACCTACAGAAAACCTCAGAGATGTACTTTTAAAATTAGGCCATGCAATTGATACTACCCTACAGCTTAATGACATTCAGACCATAAATCGGATTCCTAGAAAGAGCAAAAAACAAGGCTTGCCATGACCTATATATCCGTCATAGTTTATCTAACAAGCAAGTCCACAAGAGACAATCTCATAAAAGCCAGCAGACAGAAAAAACCAGTTGCCAAGGACTTGAACGCATTGAATGACAACACACCAATCTTCCTTTCCGAATAATTAACACCATTCAACCAGTATCTGTTGTACCAAGAAAGAAAAGTAAAAACAGAAAAAAATTACCAATTTTTGTGGATCAGAGATGCCAAGATATTCTTGAGGAAGTCACAGACTTCAAAACCGATACAAATTAAAAGCTCAGAAGACATAGAAATGCTGCTACAGTGAAAAAAAGTCTCCTGATTAGTTAAAAAAGAAGGCCACAATAAAAATGAACGTGAACATCAAGACAGATGTAATAACACCAGAATAGACATGCAATTTCGCTTTGTGATCAGACCTTTCAGATCATTCATTTGACCTCCCAAACACCTGCCTACTTCCAACACAGCAACCAAATCAATGATAAAAAAAACAATACATCTACCCGGTGTCATCCTCAGATAAGCTTATTAAAAAGCTTCGAGGATGCAAGCTGAGACATTACATCTCAACCAAGATCAACAGAAAGAAAGAAAAAAAGAATTACTTATTACATTGAAGTGCTGTAGTTACAGTGGTTAAAAATATTAAGCGCAAAACTTTTAAAATGTATATAACTTATTGTTATCCTATAAATGCTGTTAAAAATGTAATCTTATCCAATTGCAAACCATAAATTACCATCTATAATAACGATTATGAACACATTATACAAAAAACGGAAAAATTTGTATGAAATTCACTATAAAAAAAAACTAGACGTCATGTTTTGTAAATGCGTAATATGCAATCATAACTTTAAAAAAAATGATTGAATTAAAAAAATACTATTATCATATGTATGTAATTTTTAAATTTTGTAATTTCTATAATTTTCTAATGTAATTATTATATGTATGCAAGACATAATAAAGTGAAAAAAATATTATCCGAGACCTCCAGGGAGTCGCAGATAATATTTGTCACAGAGACCTCCAGGGAGTCACAGATTGCGAGAGACCTCCTCGCAATCTGTCCTCATAATCCAGATCCCATAATCCGGATATAATCTTTGTAACTCAGATAATTAACCTGCACTGGAAACAAATCAGACCTTTTTAAAACAGCATTTGTTACTAAAAAACAGAATGAAGTTCTCAGACTAGCGATGAATATCATCTACCAACTGAACAGATGTTCATCAAGTTCCCAGTCCTTTGTGATTCCTGTGATTAAGATCCTCTTCTGTTGTCTATCCAATCATTTATGTCAGCAGTTTGAATAAATAATAAAAATTTGATTATTAAAAATAATTTATTTTTTAAAAAAAGATATCTTAAATAACTTTCAAATACAGCGACCATTCTTATCGATGATTAAATATTCTTCGCAACAGTTCGCACCTAAGAAGACAGGGGGCGTGTTTCTAAAATGTTGAAAACAAATTCGACGGCTGACAGTTCCGCCGCATCCATAGCAAGTAAGTTCTTCGTAGCGATCTCCGTATTGTATTCAACATCATTAAGTGCCGGTAAGTAAAAATGTACGAAGAAAATAAATTCTGCCTTCAGAAAGTTCAGTGCAAAAGTTCCGAAAAAGTGGATTGAGTTGACATTCACCCTTTCACCATCGTTATTTTAGAAGGACACAACTAATGAAGCATTCACAAATTAATGACATCCTAAAATTTCAGTCTATTATACTTCAGCTGACGGATGTAATCAGTTAAATTGTGGAAAAGTGTTCACAATATGCACTTTGGTTTGGAAGCATAAATCTTAAGAGGCTTCAGCTTTTCTTTGAAGAAAAATAGACTCTCCTTCTTTTAGTTATCCCGTAACTTAAGATTTAGCTTTATATAATAAACCCTAAAAGAAGCCCAGGAGAAGGAAAGTTTATTAATATGATGCGTCTTTATACCGCGAATATAAACTGGGCACGTTTGTCTTTTTTTCAGAAGTAAGAAAAAATCAGCATTTTTAAAAAAGTAAAAGATTATTCGGCTAGTGTAATACGGTCTAAATTGATTTTGTCGAAAAACGCAAGCGATTAGAGTATTAACGGGATTATTTAAATGCTAATTTATCTCAATGCGATAGGTTAAAGGTAGCATATAAACCATCCTTCATACTGTCTTGCTGTTCTTAGAGAGAGTATTTTCTTAACATTTCTGAACATTAGTGAGCTACTGCTGCAGCTTACAGGAGAACGAAGCCTAAAGATACTAATAAAAAACAAAATAAATACGACTTTCTTAGGAATTGATTTATTTTAAATTGCTCAATACTCAGGTTACTCGTGGCAGGGGTGAAATTGCTGCAATACGGCTTTAACTAGGAATATTAGTCCTAATCGGACGATAATTCGCTTGTTTTATTCTCATGCCCGTGTCAAGTGAATGTCTTCGGCTGTTTTTCTTTTGTTGTCAATGAAACACGAAGTAAATAAAACCCTGTTTTTGACTTGCTGTTTCATTCCCAGTTTAAAAAATGTCGTTTACTTTTCTCTTGTCTTGGAGTGAAACCGTTTTCTAAACATAAATTGGTCTTGAAAGCGCTACTGTCCAGAAAAATAATTAATTTGTTCCTCTTTCATTAAAACTTGGATAAGTCCGGAGAATAGAAAAGTCAAACGACCTTTCTTGAAGACGGAATATCTGTGCCTTCACACATAAGCATGCTACAACATATAAACGGAGCACGCACTTTGCAAACTAAACTGCTCACTTAGTTGCCAGAGTGGACAGTGTCGTCGTTATTCAGACAATAACTCATCTGCAATGCTACTATATGATAGTTCTACAAACGTTTCTGGGAATGACAATCACAAAAACTATACTTAAGACATTAGTGTTATGTCTTAACTATAATGTCTTAACACTAATGTCTTAACTATAGTCTTAACTAACTTTTCAAACTGAGGAAAGGTAACTGGGAGAGTTAGTTTGCTTCTTGAAGTAGACACACCAACATTTCGTTTGGAAGGAAGACATCTATAAATGTCTTTATGTATTTCTATATTTCCACCAATAGGAAGTAGTCTGTGTATAAAGTAATCTCAGTCAATAAAAAGCCGTGGGAAAAGCCACGATTCAGGAAAAGGCAAACGAAACTGGAAGAAGGAACACATAATGAAAATCACAAGTTGGAATGTAAGGAGCGTCGCACACAAAGAAGAGGAACTTGATGAACAACTACCGAGTTGGGGCGAATGGTTAGCGTGCCCGCTCTCCAACCAACAGGTCACGGGTTCGAATCCTGCCAAGGGCATAGATGTTTGTTATTGTCTTTAAGTGGAAGATGAATTTCATCGCCACGTCTGAGATCACTGCCCACTTATTCGGAGATCTGAAATGGCTTGAAAAAGTTCGATGTTTGGTGTAGTGTTTCCCGACTGTGTAAAAATAAATAAATTATATAATGCCAAATTTTATACATATAAAAAAAATTAGCTTACTCTTGGTACAAAGTGTAGTAGAGGTACACTTTGTAAGCTTTCGTGGGTGGGAGCAACATTAAAAAAACAGAAACAAAGAAAACCAAAAAAAGTAACAAAGAAAAAAATAACTATATACAAGTCAGCAGTGTAGTTAAAAATGAAAAAAGAGCAAAGGGAGGTATAAGGATAAAGACACACATATATCTATGAAGAACAATATTGTAACCTAGATTGAAACACTAAGAGGTCTTAAAACAATAATCGGAGCAGTTGCACCAGAAGAGGACAAAGAAAACAAGTAACACCTTTCACAGAGAAAGTCATAAATAAAACAAACAAAACAGAATATTTAATACTAGCAGGGGTTTTAAATGCAAGAATAGGAAACACGAAATTCAAAACGAACATAGCGAAATTCGGTGAAGATATTTGTAACTTATATGGACGCAAACTGCAGATTTTGTCATTTATAATAATATGAGAATAATGAACTCGGTATTTGAACAAAAAGAAATAGAGAAATCTACATGGTCCGCTCAGCTAGTGGATGTAACTCAGTTATTGACTACGTTATCGCAAATTTTAAATTAACGGAGTTAATCCTAGATGTAAGAGCACATAGAGGCTCTGAATTAAACTGTGATCATTTTATAGTATTAGCAAAAATTGGATGTAAACCAAAATATCTTCGTTAAAGATCCACGTACTCTCTCAGAAATGCACTGATTAAAACAAAAAACATGAATCAAATAACACAGAAGAGGAAAATCTGAAACAAATCTTCCCAAAAGCAGCAACAGAAAGTTTAGGAATAAAGAGTGAATGGAATACAAACAGAGTTATATACATTTGTTATATATAAACATATTTTATTAGCTACATCAGAAGATGACCTGTAGAGAAAAATCTGTAATAAAACTATTAAATGAAATTTCACTTTAAAAAAAAAATGTAATATGAGAATATCAAAAGTAAAGACAAAAATAATGACTTTTAAAGCAGAAAAGCGAGTAAACGGGTAAGAAACTAAATAGTGATAGATAATAAAATATTACAACAAGTAAGTACTTTCAAATGTCTGGGATGCGACTTATACGAAGATGAAAAAGATATATCTTTTAAAATATCAAGTTTGTTAAAGTAAACGGCATAATAATGATGACTTAATATATTTAAGCCATCCTTGCTACAAAAACACACCAGAATAATAAGTCTAAATAATCTTTATTATATGAAAGTTAAACATGAACCATAAAAAAGAATGAAGAATGGATTTAAACAGCGGATGAAATTTTCCCGAAAATCAGCTGGATATACCGAGTTGGACCATAAAACAAATGAAGAAATTTTATAATCCCTGAATATAAAACTAAGTAAATCAAACAAAAATGAGTAGTACATCTAAACGGAATGGACAATACCAGATGGCCAAAAATACTACACCGGCATAAAATAAAAGCGAAAAAATGGGAAGACCAAGAAAGCGACGACATGACATCAGAGCCTAAAATCACTGATAAAAACAAGAAGAAAACAAAGTATAATAATATTTTGCTTAGGCATACATGTCCTTAGGATAAATATAGACGTTCTCTTAGTTTTGGCGGTTGTATTCATGCTGAATTACTAATATCATTCCAAGCAGTGCGACACTTCTCATAATCTCAAAACTTCTATAAGGACATTCAAAAACTATCAAATTAATTTTTGAAAGTCATCTTGTCTTCCAGTTATTTGAGATTCGTTCTAGTTTAGAGGAAAATGTGATCTGATGGTGTTTGTCAGCTTTTGAATCCTCTTTAATTCTCAAACTATTGTAGAAATGTCCGACTATCGGATGGTAATGAGGGTCTTGGTCTTACCCTTCCTTGCGAATGTTTTCACTGAGGACAGATCAAATCCGCGTTTTGTGTATTTATTTAAATAAACAAAGTTGAAGATTGAATACGTCTTCAGTGAAGCGATATGAAACCGGCGATTAAAAACGAAGCTGCGATCCGAAAAGAACATGCAATCTTAAATTATTCTGAGGTCTGCTTGGATAAGATGAGGCATTGAAAACAAAAGTTCTGCAGATTTACTAATGCACGCTGTAAGGATTAAGAGATATAAACATGCGATTTCTGATAGAACTATGAAAAGACGCACTTTCCTCACCTGCTAGAAAGGATTCGCAAAGACATAACTCATTCGCCGTCCTCTCCACTCCTTCTACGGCAAGTCGAAAGAGAAGAGCATCTCCGGGGTCCCATTGCTCCAGAATCGCATCTGTGCAGGCCAAAGATTCCTTTAGAGAACTAGTTAAAAGAGAATAATATCTTTTGACATTTGGATAATATTGTTACGGTCTCATAACTGTTTAATTTTGAATTTTAGCGAACAACGAAACATCTTGATATTAATAACGAGCCCCTGATTTCGTCCTACATTCATTTCTTTCCCTTAATATGAGGAGCACAAGACGTTCTAAGGAAAGCATTTGCGGACAAAAACAGTTTCAGAACTTGTCCACGATAATGTTACTGGAAAACACTGTTAGTTTAGAAGAGAATACCAGAGGAGTAGCTGATGTTCCCCTAGTGGGGAGGACAGCGAACATCTGTATTTCCGACAGCCATTTTCAAAATTAGATGAACCTCGAAAAAGGGAAAATTTCTAGTCTGTGGTAATCTTCATCATCGTATATTCAAAAATGTACATAAAGTTGCCGAAAGGCAATTAAGACAAAATAAGTATTCGAGATCATCTTGGAGAGTAAGACATGAATATGTTGGCATTGTGGTGGAAAGTAGAATGCGAGAAAGCTGTGACTGTTTCTTATATATGTATTTATTGTTTTTCTCTAACAAGGTTTCACATATTTTGTAGAATTATTTTATTTTTTTTACAAATCTTCGCACTGAAATGCAATGCTACATAGTATGGTCTACCAGAGCAAAGGCCGATGCCTTTTGTCCAAATAAGCCAGAACGACCGATGCCAAAATACATCAAGATTCATCACACGTCGGTACGAAGTATTCTAGAAGTCATTTGTGACCACGTCAAGTCACCAGGGTGTCATGTAAAGCTCTAAGCAACAAGATCGTAATGTCTGCCGAAGTGATGGATATAGAAGTCAAGCCAATCTCTGTCTAGCAAGATCTATATTTTTTCCATAATACGGGAGCTTGTTCCTATTACTGACAACAAGAGGGCATCTGCTACCCGCTATCTGTGCATCAATAGCACAACTCTTTCACCCATCTTTACAATTAAATCGAGCTCTCTAATACCAGCTGCAGTCCTATAGTGCGGTTCAACCGCAGTTTCCAAACTTTTGTTTTTCAACCGGTTATTTAATATGGCATCATGCCTCTTCATCCGAATACCATGAGTTCTAAAACAACATTGGGCAATATGAGAAAGAATTTCACTGTAGCAGCAACCTGCCCTACAACTTATGTCACCTCTACGGCCGCCAGTTGTGCGGACCTTGTGGGCAGGGAATTGATCCTAGCCTTGATTAAGTCAATAAATTCGTAACCAGGTAAACGTTTAGTACCCTCCCGCACCCATTGACGTGGGGAGGAGCCAGATTAGATCCATAAAGTGATGCACCATCGAAAGCCTCTATCGGTTGACCTTGATCCACCTAAAATACGCCGAAGGTCTTCCTGGGTAACAGGACAATGAAATGCATATCTGCAAATTTCAGAAGTGGCTATTTCTAATTTCTTAATTGCATTATAACGGAGGTGTGGGATTGATTAGCCAGCAGAGGGCAGGGATACCAAGACAGCCGTCCTTCCTTGGCATGAAAATAGGCAACAGGAGTATCTAATGGAAACCTAAGCCATGCACGAACCCCCGAGCGAATAGCCCTATCCATACGGGACTGTGCTGAGACAAACGTATGCCCTAGAGAGCAAATAATTTGACAGGAGGAAAAGCCTTGCTGGGTTTGAGAGGAGCTTTTCTTAAAGATAAAAAAGCATTCCTAAAGAGAAAGGAATAGAAAAACCATCCTTTTAGTGTAAAGAAGATACCAAGGTACCATTCCTCCAGGACAGCATGGCAATGCAATGACCTATTGTGCAGATAAAACTCAAGATTTTCAACATTTGGCTTCTTGTCATGTCCCAAAAGGACAAGTGCTAATGAATAGAACTTCTTCACATTTATGTTAAGACCTCTAACATGAAAGAAGTCGACTGCCTGGTCAAGGAGTTTCTGCAGACCTACCTTAATTGAGGCCACGTGAATAAGGTCGTCCGTAAAGATCATAGCATTAAAAGAAGTATCAAGAGTAACCAATATGGTTGGGTAGAGAACGAAGAAACTCAACATTGATACAGTTCAAGAAAAGAGGGGAGACAAGGTTGCCTTGGCGAACACTCCGAACTGCGGGAATAGAAGTCGTACAGGCCCCTATATTAATAGTTACAGAATTATTAGAGTATAACTCTAAAACATATGAAAGGAAAGAATCAAGACAGCCTGCAATAGCGAGTGCTCTAAAATAGCAGGAAGGCAAACAGAGAATTTTTTTATTTAAATTAATTTTATTTTTATCCATTTTGTATCCACTACCTGGCTTTGTGGACAGAATAGGAATGTATTAGCGAAGACTAGAGAATGGCAAATTTATAATATTGCTTAAAAGCAGGATTTATTATTTTCATTACGCTCACTTTCTTTTTTCTTCACTGACTAAAAGTCTGCTGTATGTACAATAACCACAGAAAACGTTCCGCTAGTTTTCGCGTAAATTATCATCAAATCTTTGGATTACATTATTTGCAGTCAGAAAACAACACAATAAAATTTGTTCATCCCCTCCAGACAAGAATATTAATTAAAATGACGCATCAAAAACAGCTTTCTTTCCAGTCTCGCTTATCGTTTGAGTAATTGATGTATCTGGACAGACGGTGCACCACCTGCTGTCGTTCTCACCAAATAACGAATAATCTAAAAAACTCAAAAATAAAAGAAACAAATTAAAATGAAATCCGATTAAATAAAACTTAATTTTTCGCTTTTTTTATTGAGAGAAAAAGAATGAAATGTAAATGAGTTTTCGCTCTTTCTATAAGAGAATTTAACGATTTCCATTGTTTAAGAGGAATTACACTAAAGTGTTTCTTGGCTTCGTTCCTGAGGGATGGAATTTCGCTTTAACCTTTAATTTTATAGCTCTAAGGAAACCACTTCAATAAAATGATAAGAAGCGTATTTAAATGGCAAGTTCGTCTACACAGTTTTCGGACAAACACCAGAAGTGATCTGTAATATTTCTCTTGTCTATAAAGAGTAAACCCAGGCACGGACACTGGATAGACTCACTGCTTTTTATTATGCTCTCAAGTGGGTTCATATTATTCGCGACATCATTTGCTAATATTTAAAATCGGAAAGCTTTAAAAACATATTCCTATTTATTAAGCAATTCGGATTAAACATCTTTCTCACCTGGTCCTATTGCTTTCCTAGAGTACGATCTGAAATAAAGCTGACCTATTTTCACAGGTAATGAGCAGGGATGCTCTCTTTTGTTTTCTTGCGTAAATGCAAATGAATTGCTGCGACTGTAGCAGAGTTGAGTATCACGAAGTTAGAGATTAGCCATAAGGAGCAAAGAAGAAGAAGACTGCTTTTTTACAAGACTGAAGCTGGAAAGGCCTATAAAGGTTTTGTCTTCATGGACTGAATCCGAGCCTCTCGAACAAAAGGATGTCCTCGATACAGACTAGTGTATAATGACAAAATCATACACTAGTCTGTATGATTATGTTTGTATGACATTGTGTCATCATATTGCATTTCATTGCACAATTATTAAATTGTGCAAGTCTCCTTCAGGTCCTCCCTTTCTAAATGAAAACCAGATGCGTTAGAATTGGTCAGTGAATATCTTTATTTGCAAATTATTCTCTCTCTCTCTTCGCTAGGTGGCCAAGGTGTTGCACGTGCGTTCATACTGCTCCTGCCTTCTCCCACCTTTTATACGTTTATCCGCAAGGAAGGAGTTTGTTTTTTATATAGATATATTCTCCAATCTGAGAGCTATCCGCTCATACTAGTCGTGTACGCTTATGTGTAGTGATAAGTGATTTACGCCAGTTTTCTTCTCCTGGTGTATGAGTTCCGATATATCCTCAACTTTGCCGCCATAATTCTTTCGCCACCTGCACTAGCTGCATTCCACACCTGCGGCTATCGCCAGCGAAGGATTACCTCCAATGGCAACAGCACATTCCTGTACCACTACTGACATAGAAATGCAAGGACTCCCCCACGACTTCGGACCCGGAAGGAAGAGCAAAGTTCACGGGAGCTACGGACAGAGAAAACAGGTCAGTCAATTCCAAATCTTACGCTAATGTTGTAGCAAACGGATATATCCTATCGTCCCCCAAAACACTGATTTCACACGCGAATGCCATATCAGCCAGCAGTAAACTGATGAATACAAAAATAATTACCGCTGTTAGTAAAGTCATTTCTCGAGAAAATGGAATTGTTATTTTTGCAACCAAAGAAAACATCGCACTAGAAGAGCATCTGACGGCTATTGCCAAAATTGTACCCATAAACGCTTGCCGGTTAGCCGGTACGCTACAGGTATATTTCAGCCATATCTCATGGGCACAAACGGTACTGCAAAAAGGCATCGATATCGGCGATTATCACTTTGAAGCAGTCCCAATAGCACTGGCCCCAACAAAAGTAACCGAATCAGTTTCCCTTGAAATTCCACATCAACTGATCAGATCCATGTTATCATGATACGGTTCTCTGAGAGGAAAAATACGCACATTGTCGGCAGCCACGAAAAAGCCCAAATTCGCCCATGTTAAAAGCTTTCGAAGACAGGCATTAATGCACTTTCCAAACAACGATGCACTACACGACCTCCCAAAATTAACAAACACGGACATAAATGGAATAACCTACACTTTCTACTTATCCTTTTCATCACAGTGCTTCTTCTCTCACGAAGAGGGTCACATTAGGAAACAATGTCCCTATACTACCAAGGATTCATCAATAAATATCCCAGCCCAGAACAGGAAAACCAGTTGAACGGAACAACATCGTACGCCAAGAAAATCCAAGCATAGGAAAAAGTAAACCAAAAATTCTCTTCCAATCAGGAATTTCAGAAACAAGAAAATTCCGAACTGGAAAATATGAGGTTCAATCGACTAATGAGATACAAAGCTCTGATAACGAAGTCTCACAGCACAAAGAGCATGAAAACACGAATCCTTCCAACAGAGATGACTCACATGAAGAAATTAAAAGCAATCCCCCGACACAACAACCAGAATCACCAACCCAGCCTCCAACTAATTCAACTCCTCATCGATAAAATAAACTACTCAAAATAGCCTTACCTTACATCACCTGCAGCCAGCCAAGAAGAAAGAGAGTTCCCAAACGATGATGAAACTGTACTCCCACATGACGACCTAGAAGAGGAAGAAGCAGAGGGGGAACTTCCCCACTCTGAGGGTCCCTAACTATGAAGAAGGCCGTCATCCTTCATAAAGAAAGTGCGAGGCTCACCCCACAAATTAACCATGGCCCTTAAATACACCACAAGAATACCACAAGAATACACCACAAGAATACCAACTTAAGAATCTACACTCAAAATTAAAAGGTAAAAAGGGCAGAGCAGAGGTTAAGAGGAGCAAGCGAATCTACTACCTGATTGATGGGATACAAACACAATACCAGGACCAATATTAGATTCAACCTACAATTAAACTCTCATAAACATAATGTCTTTGAGCCTTTTCTCTCTCATTGCAAGAGGATGTGCCTCTGCTTTACTCAACAGATTTGGTCCTTGACCAGGTACAAAAACATCATATAGACCTATTACTTCTGCAGGAAACAAATATAAACTCCTCATCCAAATTATCTAGAAGATGGGCAGAGTGGCCCTATGACCTACAGCATTCTGCATCCCAATAGCATGATGGGGCAGGAGTTAGCTTACATGTACATCATCTATGTCCCTACAAATTAAAAGTGATTCCTGATATACCAGGATATGCCTTGTATGCATATCCTGGTATATCAGCACATAAAAGCACCCAACCATGATACCCTGCATGTGTTCAACATCTACAAACCAGAGCAGGATGCTCTGGCATCGCAAATGCTAGATTTCGTTCAAAACCATCTCTCTAGTATTGACCATGAACATATCATAATAGCTGGAGACTTTAATTGCACTCTTGACCAAGAAAAAAGAGACAGACTACTGTGCTGAACATCGTAGCTCAATAATAAACCAATTTTAAACACTGGTAAACCATAATGAACTCATCGAAGTCTTTCGGCATCAACATCCAGATAAGATGTCCTATGCATGGAAGTCAGCAATCACAGCAACTAATAGGCTACTCTACCAAGCAGGACTGGACAGATACTATATTTCCAAACACACCTTTCCTCTCCTTAGAAATATCTCTCACATTCCTTCACAGATCATTGCTTCGTCAAGCTGCAATTTTCTTTATTTTTGGAAGCATCCAAATCAGGAAGTGCCCACTGGATCTTCAACAACGCTCCTGAAAGATCCAGATTGCATAAAAAGCACTCAAGCTTTACTAACCAACCTCACTCACTCACTCCAAGGTGGATATAGAACCAATGAAAACATGGTAGCCCCACCTAAAATCCCAAATAATATTCTTTACGCAGATCTACAGTCACCAGAAAAATCAACATAGGAACATTAGAATCCGACAACTTCAAGTACAGCTCAAGTATCTCCCAGAAAAAAGCCCAGAATATCATTCTGACTTCGAAACCATGCAAAGACAGGCAGAAGTATCGGTAAAAGGTGCCCTACTTAGATCGCGGTATACACAAATAAGTCTTTCAGATGCCCCCACAAAATATGTTTTCTCTTTGGAAAAAAAATGCCAGGCAGCAAACTCCATCTCTGCTATTAGACTTCAAGATGACAGCATCACAGAAGATCCAAGTAAAATCAGAGGTGATTTTACTTGGATTTTATTGTAGGAAATTTTAAGTAAAATCTCCTACAATACTACAAGAATGCATACAACACTTCAGGAACATCCATTCACGAAATACTGAAAGAAACAAAAAAAAACCTCTGCAACAAAATCAAAATTAGGAACCACTTAGAAAACAAAATCAGGCTAGATGAACTGAAAACCACATGCACATCTTTGCCAAAGAACAAATCTCCCTGCCTTGATGGTCTCACGTCAGACTTTTTCCAAGTCGTCTGGAATCAACTCGGAAGACTTCTCAAAACACTGCAAGAAGCCTACCTCGATGGGCTCCCACAATCCGTCACGACCTCAGTAGCACGATTGATACCAAAGACGGGAGACCACACGGATATCCGAAACTGGCGTCCAATTTCCCTAATTAATACCGATTGCAAAATCATTTCCAAAGTTATAGCAAACCAAATAAAGTCAACACTGCCTGAAGTTATTGGCTAACATCAAACGTACTCTGTTCCAGGAAGATCAATACATGATAACCTCCATTTAATAAGAGATCTCATCCACATCGCAAACAGCCAACATGAAAACCTAGCACTCCACAGCCTTGATCAGGAGAAGGATTTCTACAGGGTAGAGAACGAGTACCTTTATTATTATTATTATTATTATTATTATTATTATTATTATTATTATTATTATTATTATTATTATTATTAAAGAGAGACCTCCAGGGAGTCAGAGACTCATCGAGGGAGGCCAAATACTACACATACCAGCAATCATACGCACCACCCTATGAGAGAAAAATCTAGCCCTCAAACTTTTTGGCGGCCTTCATTCTCAGCTTCCAAGGATGCCCTCTCGTTCTTTCCCCACCCTCCATAAATTGAAAATTACCATCAATTGAAATCCTGTATGACCCTTTCAGAAGTTTGTAAGTCTTAATCATATCACCCCTCTTTCTCCTGTTTGCTAGTGTCTTCAGTCTACAAATTCTCAATCTGTCTTCATAATCGGTATTCCGCAATCCTGATATCATTTTTAACACTCTCCTTTGTATCCTCTCCAATATATCAAATTCACAACGGAAACCAGGAGAGAGACCAGACCTGCGCAAAATAGGCGAAGTAAGGTCTTATGAAAGCCTTGTAAAGAGGCAAAATAACATCCTTAACTTTACATGTGAACGATCATTTCAACATTGCAATTATCTTATGAGTTGCATTTGCAATCTTTGCTACATGAACCCTGAACTTCAACTTCCTGTCTATTAACATCCCAAGATCCCTAGCCTAATCAGTTTCTTCTAGCCTAATCTCACCAATATCATATATTGGATATCTAATAATGCCGAAGTGAATGACTTTACATTTACTGACATTGAACTGACACCCATGCCCACAATTCCAGCCTATTCAAATCATTCTACAAAGACTGCATATCAGCAGCATTCCTGATTACCCTACCTATCTTTGCATCATCAGCAAATAGCAGTAAGTCGCTTGTCAAATCCTTCCCAATATCATTAATGTACAGATTGAATAACAGTGGACCAAGCACTGATCCTTGTGTTACACCGTTTGTTACTTTAAACTTTGCAGACTCGACTCAGATCCTTCGTATACTACTTTTTAATATCTGTCAGTCAGCCATTCTCATATCCATTCTAATATTGTATAACCCAAACCCATTTTCTCCAATGCAGCAGTTTGCCATGCTGTATTCTGTCAAAAGCCTTAGCAAAATCCCAAAGTATCATGGTGTATCCATTCCCCTTGTGTAGTTCAATGATAACATTGTTATAGAATGTGAGCAAGTTTCTAAAACATGAACTTCCCTTTGTAAACCCATGTTGTTCATTGCAAAGTAGAGATTCACTGTCAACAAATTTCTGAATGCGAGCCCTAACCAATTTTTTCCAAAATCTTCACCACCACTCCTGAGATACTAATTCGTCGATAGTTGGATACATCGGTTTTTGCACCAACCTTGTTCAATGGAATTACCATACATTCCTTCCATTCCTGTGCAATCTTTCCTGTTCTGAGACTCGTATTAAACATCCTGGTCAAAGGAATGGCCAGTTCAGCTGAACACCCTTTTAGCACATGTGCTGATATTCCATCTGTCCCTATTGCTGAATTCTTATTCAATTTGTGCAGCAGCTCTAATAACTCGGCCTCAGACACCTGCGTTTCTTCATCTAGTGAAGAGGTAACAATGAGCTCAATGTTGCGTTCACCTGGTTGATAGCGTTTAACAAAATGATCACTCATTAACTGAACAACCTCTTCTGCATCTGTAACCCTCACGCCATCTGGATTTAGGAGAGTTATTCTTTCGCATTCATTCTTTCTTTTACTTGCATCATATCGATAGAATTCTTTTGGGTTGTCTTTAGCACGCCGAGCCAGTTTCTTTTCATAATCTGAGTTTGCTTTTCGTACAACAGTTGTGGCTATTCTAGCCTGCTGCTTATAACGTTCGTAAGAGACGTCATTCTTATGCAAACGGTATTCCTTCCACAACGTCCTTTTCTTACGAATCTCTTGCTTAATTAGATTACACATCCATTTGACTCCTATTCTATTTATTCTTCGAACTCTCGGGATACATTCTGATATCGCATCATTTAAGTATTGTTTGAATGCTTCCCCTGCACTGTCGATATTCTTTCCATCCATCAACCGATCCGATTCCATTAAACTCAGTATACTCCTCAGTTGGTCATGATTTCCTCCTTTGCAGTTCATCGTGTAACCTTTTCTGGATGGAATACTCATAAACTTAGTCACTTCCCAAGTGAGTACCGCATGGTCACTGTCGCCAACTGGAAACAGAATAGTTACGTCTTTAACTGAAATGCCCTCTGACACTATAATCAAATCTAACACACTTTGACCTCGAGTTCCTTCTGTCACATGCTGCTAGAGGAAGTTGTCCCGCAACAGCTCAATAAATGCATTTTCAATTTTATCGTGAAATCCTACTGCTACCCAATCATTATTTAGATAATTAAAGTCTCCCATTATGATTACTCTTTTGGCGCTCACCTTTTCTATTTGGTGATGCATTTCTTCATCACCAGCAACCGAACCACCAGGTCTGTAACAACACCCCCACCATGTAATTTGTCTTGTTAGATTCCACCTCACACCTCAAGATGGCTTCAAACTCATTGCGGCACGAAATATTGTTAGTAGTATTACTACATTCATAGCTCTCAACTCTAACTGGATTTAAGTCATCCAATATCATTAGCAACATCCCCCCCTCCTCTCCTATCCACTCTATCCTTCCTAAAAATAGTGTACCCATGACACTCGATACCAGTTAGTAGGTCTTATTCTGATAGCCAGGTCTTACTAATACGTGCAATCTGAGGTCGCAACATATTGACTAAGGCAACAAACTCTATCCCTTTGTTTCTGTACTCCTAACATTTGTGTACAGATATAATAATCTACGTGCATGTTCTTTAGTACACTCTTGTTTGCAGTCTGCCTGACACAGTTGGACATCTTGTAGATCTATATTCTTCTCTAACGCCTTACACATGTAGTCATCTTTGCACACATAAGATGGGTCGGAACCGGACGAACCCAAACCCCAAATCGTTCTCGCCTCGTCACCATTTCCACGACAAAGCCCATTTCCGTCATTAATACTGTTAGATAACATTGCCGCTCTTACACTCACATTCACATCATTCCTCCCTTTATAATTTAGTGTGCCTGACTCATGCCAGTGTGAGGTCTCATACCAGTTATTAGTTTTTCCAGCCTCCTGATACCAAACGCATTCAGCTGTAGGTCATCACTCTTATACAAATCTAGTCTTCCCTGAAACTCACTCCATACATCTAAATTCTCGCATCCATTCCTTCTACACAGCCTACGCATCGAATCGTTTGCCATCATAGCCCTTCTTTCTAATTCATTTTTATCATAGCGAGGTAAAATACTAACGAGTTTCACTTTCTCACTCTCGCCTCTTCCAGCAACCCTTTCATCACCTCTCTCATACTGAACTTATCGCCAGTTAAATCATTCGTACCCACTACAACTACAATTTCATTTACTTTCTTTTCTATTTTTGAATTACTCTAGTTATATTTTTAGTTTTTGCTCCAGGAAAACTTGATGTTATAACTCTCTCATCAATAGCATGTTTTATTATAGAGTCTCCATACCAAATAATTTCTTTCTTTTTACTAAGAACGTCACTTACCTGATTTTCATTATTTTCTGACTTACCTGTTTCATTGCTTTCTTGTTTCTTATTTTCCTCTTCATCTTTCTTTTTCTCCCTATGCTCATTTAAACGTCTCTCAACGTTTTGCAATTCCCACGTTGTCTCTCTGATGATCTGCTTCAATTTAGCAATTTTGGCGGTTAATTCATTTTCGTTAGCCTCCTCCATTTGCACAACAATCTCGTTGGCAGGCTAATCTCCTTGTTATCGGCTGCGGTGATTTTTTTAGAATTACCTTTCTTGCTCTTTTTTGGCGCCATTTCAAACGTACAACAAATATCAAAATATCTTAATAAAAATATATGATAAAATACTAACTACGCTATAAAACACTAAAATCTACACTAGTATACTACAAAACACTAATTTTCTAAGGGAAAAACACAATAAAAACAGACAAAAATCACCAACTTTATAAAGTCCTAAAGGCATTTGGCTATGGTCCTCTCATCATTGAAATAGTGCAATTGCTTTACAGGGATGCACACTTCTGTTTATAAATCAACAACAGGCTCACTCGCACTTTGTCATACTCTCGATGGATCAAGCAAGGATGTCCCCTCTCCGGACAATTATACACACTGGCCATAGAACCTTTCTTAAAAAGAGTGCACGAAACCATCATCGAAGAAAAGAACAAGCATACTAGAGCCACATCAAAAAATTACCCTATCAGCATATGCCGATGACGTCACTAATAGTCCGAAATGAAGAAGAAATGACAGTAACCGAGGAAGCACACAGACTATATGCCTAAGCCTCAGGGGCCAAATTAAATTCTGCAAAAACGACGGGCTTGTGGTCAAGCAGATGGCAGGCTACAAATGATTCTGCGATCGAATGTACCTGGTCAAGCGAAGGGCAAAGATACTTAGGTGTACACCTTGGCAACACCAAAATATATAACACACTGAACTGTACACAGCTGCACAACCATTTTAAATGGAACAGCGTTCGTTCCATGTCTTCACTTAGGGGAAGAGTACTAATAGTTAACCAGATGGGTGCGAGTGTCTTATGGCATACCCTCAAAATATTCACACCTCCTGAAGAATTTCTCTACCACATTCAAAAGGAAATCAAACATATCCTCTGGAACAAAACTCACTGAACAACCTACCCTCAACTCTGCAAGCCACTTAGCAAGGGAGGTCAAGGCCTGATTTCCCTTGAAAACAAGATTAGATCCTTCAGGATAATCCTCCTCCTAAAGACACTTTAATGCAATCACACTTATGTAACCACCTTCGATTACATCAGGAAATCATCCACCAGAGGACTTACACTTTCCACAATCCTCCGAATGGCCAGTCCTGCACCATCTCCTCCTAAACTACCTCATTTTTACAAAGATGCTCTACAGCGGTGGAAAAACACAGAACTTTATCACACACTGACAGAATCAACAGAGTCAGCTGTACTTACAGAACCACTATTTTCGAACAGAAACATAACACGTCTCGCAACTGGCCAGCCAAATCTTTTCTCTACATGGAATTGGGCAGGAATAAGAGTCATAGCACCTCCTAACCCAGACCCTAAAGTGGAAAACATTCACAAGCCTACCAATGAAGAACCCAAAAAATGAAAAGCAATATCAACAGCTGCAAGCCTCCATTATAAAAGCATATCCAGATATCGCTACACCTAAGGAAATCCGTATTCCTTCTAGAAACTGCTCGGGGCCGATATTTCATCTTGTACAATCTGAAGCCTCACTTCCAGTTCTTCCTTCCAACTACAAGAAAATATACCACTTCCTCATGTTAGTGTCTCCAACCTTACCCTTCTTATATTCATCCTTAACCCACTCATCTACAAGGCTGAATATGTCACTCAGTTTTTAGTGGGATTTGCCATATAAATCAAAATGTTCCAAACCAGATTTCGATATATAGTGGAGAGTATGGAATAACATGTTTTTTATTTTTTCTAAGCTCTACAAATTTCAGCTAAGAGAAACGGATCTGTGTCTAATCTGTGACGTTTCAGGTACCTTGGAGCAAACTTATTTAACCTGTCCCCCAAACAAAGTGATGATCACCTATGCCCTGAATACTGCCTCTAGCACCTGTAACTACGCACACAGCCAAGAAGACTACTGGAATTTAGTCCACACAGAAGAAAACAGACACAGAACATGCAATTTCCTCTTCATCTGCGCTAAGGCCATCATCTACAGCTTCTATCTAAAACAGGCAAGAAATAACTAGCACCCATCCATTACTGAAACTGCACAAATCCTTATGTATATTATCCGTCGGAAACAAAAAAGGAACTTGAGTACTTCAAAGAAACAAGAACTGTCGCGAAATTCATAGAGGAGTGGAATCCAACTGGTACCCTCTTCTGGATTGACGACGACAATACGCTTCATCTGAAAGATAACTCAGACTGAAATTGAACTGTAATTTTGAATTCATTTATTGCATTCTCTATTGTATACCCGAAAGGAAAATGTTTCTTTCTCTGTAATATATATACTTATATACTTATAATATGTAAATAGACCTATCTTCTAATGTATATTTTAACAAGTTAAATAAAAAAATAAAAATAAAAATAAAAATCTATCTATCTATCATACTCTCCTCAAAATAACATCACGGATTTTCAGAGTTTTAGTGCACCATCCAAATATGGGAATAGTACTCCATGATAGCGAATATGATATTCGAACAATCTAAAAAACAATGTATTATTAAATATTAAAGAAAAAAAAGATCTGATGAGGCGAGATTCTTGATATGCAAGATTATAAGAGAGAAATATACTTAAATCGATGATTTAAGGTGACTCGATTGATGAAGCGAGGTGCATTTGAGCTGCTAATAGTTTTAGAAATTCTTTTGATAGTTTATTTTCGAGCACCGAAAGATTTCTCAATTAAGAAAGAGTTATGAAGAGTATCCTCATTGAACTGCGGATATCTTTGACACCAACAAGGGTCATTGATTCTGCAGACCCAGCGGCAATGGGAAACGAAAGTGACCATTCAAACACGGACAGAAGAATGACTGTAAGAAGTGTGTGTCAGAGGATAGTTTTTAGTAATGTCTTCTGTGCTAGTAATTTTAAAGACAAACTAGACTCAGTTTCATTATGTGGGAATATTATGAGTTATTATTCGAAGTTTCCACATCATAAACTTTCCGTAAAAATTTCTTCACATGCTTGGAAATAAGGTCATAAGCCATTGCTCATTCGTGTGAAGATTTTTATTACAAGTTCTTGATGGATTCAGAAATATCCCGAGAAGATTATTTATTACTTGATTGGCTGTTGCTATGATACATCAGCACATCGCTGAAAATGGATCTTTTTTTAATACTCTCCAAAATAAATAAAATAAAATAAAATAAAATAATAATAATTTATTTTCGAAACAAAACAAAACACACACACACACACACACACACACACACACAGAGAGAGAGAGAGAGAGAGAGAGAGAGAACACTACTGCTTATTCATACTGACGGAACTCTTGAGTGACCGAAAACACACACGGAAATCCTTGAAGTAAAACGGGAAAAATAAAATCCGAAGTCAGTAAACGGAAGTACGGAAATGCAAGAAATGCGAGAGAATATCGGTTTTGAGAAGCCAACAGTTCGGTTGTTTTGAATACCCGCCAAAGCAACAAATGATATTTGACCACATCAACCTCGAAGCATTGCGTGCTTTCATTGCTAACAAAAAAAAAAGGTGAAAAAGCAACCGAACGACAAATATTGAGTATTCTTGCTACTCTGAATGCAAAAATATTGTAGAAACGAGTGCCTCCACCCCTTGTAGTATTTCAATGCTACTGGTTTGTTTTATAATCTTGAGTATTATATAGCAAAATAAGATTTTCTCCTCCTCCTACCTCCCCCCCCCCCTCACCAGCAAACTAATCAAGAAAATTCTGCTCTCCTAGCATTAGCAACGCAACCGTTTTTGTTCATCATTGGTTGCTTCCTCTCTCTCTCTCTCTCTCTTTAGTGATAGGAAGCTGTCACAAAAATATTTGCCTTTAATAAGGATAATCCCTCGACAAGTGAGGGGAATGAGGAAAGCTAGCAACGTATGTGTGTGTGCACTTTTGCCAACACAAAACTGCAAATCTGCGAAGAGATCGATAAAACTTATCTGCTTGCTTATTCTTGTTTCTCTCCACGTTCCAAAGTGTAAAGCAGGTTTCTTATCTGTAACTAAATTACTCAGAAGCTGAGATTAGATTTAATAAGCTACACAGTATTACTTCAATGCGACGTTTAATTTTTATAATCATTATTGACATTGGACGTCATATGTAAAGAAGAAAATATGTTTAGGAAGTTAAACTAACCCTGAGATGAGTTAATTAAATATTAATTTGCGTTTAATTAAGTCGAATAGAATAGCGGATCCTTTCGATACGCTGCAGCCAAATGTGGGTATTAAGTAAGAATATTACTAATTTATTAAATAACGAGAATTGCAAACGCAAAGGAGAAAAACTTAAGTTACTCAAATATTTTCGATGTATAATTAATTATAAGGTATGATCCCAGGGTCAATAAGTGAACTTCTGATCATCTTTGAGGGAGTTATCTCAATCCAGGAAGCCAAATCATTGGCCAAAGTGAAAAAGTGTGGGCTGGTGAATTTATTATTATTATTATTATTATTATTATTATTATTATTCACAAGGTAATGGAGAACTAAGCGATCCTAGCCATAATATTCTTGACAGAGATCACTTTTGATCAGGATTTACTATGACAAATCAACTCATTTTTTATGTTGAGGTCATCAGTGAATTTGATCAAAATAACACAAGTTGAAATTTAAATATTTAGAGTTAAATCTCTCTCTCTCTCTCTCTCTCAAACGCACGCACGCACGCACTTTGCTAATGGACTGATGCGGATTGGAGAACTCGATGGCTTTAATGACAGTTAGGAGGAGGAAACTGGAGATGAAAATTTAAGATGAATAAATGCAAGTGCAAGATTCGATTTCGTAACAACATGTTATTTCATGGTTATTAGTTCAATGAGCAGCCATTAGGAAGAGGTTAATAATGACACAAGGATTTCAGCATTTTGTTTGAGATTGCTGCGGAAATGAAGTTCTGAAATGATGTTGATAAAACAACTAGTAAAGCTCGGTAAAGACAATTAAATAAAATTTCACTTTTAAGAGAGGAATTTATGATACTGTGTACAAGTCTCTGGTCCACATAATAAAGTGGAATATTATTTGCAATTTTACTCGTTAAGATTTTTTTTTTTAATGTTGGAGACAGAGAAACGTCTCTAAGCGCAGGAGATAATTATGATACGCATTTTGATAGTCATTAGAAGAATTGGCGGTCAGCTACAAACTAATGAATTCATCTAACTCGAAATAGTTTGCTGGACAAAAAGTTTAAAAGACAGAGATTTCAGTGGTTCAGGGATCATATATAAAATGCCTTTCATGTGGGGTGATCGTGAAGTGGGTAAGGAAGCTGGGAATTGATGCCATTTTAAGAAATAATGATTTACTCTGGTTGAAGCACACGCTGAAGAACTGACTTTAATTGTGTTTATGTGTTTGCGCATAAATATGTGTGCAAAAATCAAATAAAGAATGTGTGTGTGTGTGTGTGTGTGTGTGTGTGTGTGTGTGTGTGTGTGTGTGTGTGTGTGTGTGTGTGTGTGTGTGTGTGTGTGTGTGTGTGTGTGAGAGAGAAAGAGAGAGAGAGAGAGAGAGAGAAATTATGACTGTGAATATAGGATGTGTGTTTGGTGAATCTTGTGTTTGTTCTGTCCATCGATTCAGCCACACAGATCATAATGACTGAGTATACATTCCCGCCCCGATGATTAACCTTTGTTTATTCTTTTTTTCTCTGCATTCAGAGTCAGTGTCAAGCGGTGACTGTACAAAAGTGAACTATTTTTCCATGCTTAGGGTCTCATCTCCTAAACATAGATCAGATGATAAACAAAGTTTTTTGTGATTATTCTCGTCAAGACACGAAGTAGGAATGTGTAGACGTAATTCCTGTTGTCAAATTTTAGCTTTTCTCATCTTATGCATTAAGTCTCTTCAATTTATAATAGAATCACAAGCATTCCGTGAGATACAACTTTATTAAGTAATTTTCAAGATGTTTCAAAAACATTTTTCTTGGAACAAACTTATTTGCTTCCGCTAACTTACTACGGAATTAAACCAGATAAAATTGTTTTGTATTGCTAAATGTGGTGCCGATAAATCGCGTGAAGGTATGCTTATCAGAGGATGTGTGCGTTGCATTTTTTTATTTGTAAGTGTATCCCTTCCGAAATGGGTTTCCTCAGGAACTGAAATGTTTCGGTTTCGTGCATCGGGGAAATGTGCGATTAGTGATAGCAAATCTTATTATGCAACACTGAGCTAAGTTAAATTTCTTGATTGGTCAAACAGCTTGGTCGCCGGCAGTTTTCCGAATAGTCAGATTCAGACCGACACTCAGATAGAGTTCAGAAGTTTGACAATGATTGATGAATTGCACGGTTCGTGCTGATTTGCCTAGAACAAAGTCGGTCAACAAAAGAAGACATGAAAGTTTTTTAAAGCTTTTCTTTCAAAGGAAACAGCTATTCTTATAAATCGATAAACAGATTTCACATGAAGAGGAATTAAAAATAAAAGTGCTCTGGAACTAATTGATACTGAACAACATACCATTACACTTCTCTAACGTTAGGTTCATAATAATAATAATAATAATAATAATAATAATAATAATAATAATAATAATAATAATAACACGTGGACGGAATATATTACATACAATATATCTTGCACGTTTTCAGTACTTTGCTCGAGACTGCATGACCCTCATTTAAACTGCAGCAATGTTCACGCACTTGCAGACCTGCAAATTCACTAATTGTTGACTCTCAAACATCCAGGAATAATTCATACTTTATTGTGAATTTATTAGAAGGCTGACGGAAACTAGTGATCGGTGATACAAAATTTTCACTTTTCGAAATCTTTTGACCTGAAAACAGTAATTTCTGAGCAAAATGATCGCAATGTTAAAACATTTTTTTTGTGGTCAACATGCAATCGCTTTGCTTTTCTGGTCCGTCTGAAACCCCAGTCGGTAACACTCCTGGTTGGTCATATAAAACAAAAATCCCTAAATAACATCACCTACCTACAAAACATTCGAAATTCTCCTTCACTTGTTGGAAAAGCGATTCCGAAATCATGTACGAATGCCGTGAAACATTCATCTATGGTCGAATTCTGGAAGGCACGTCCCTGAATCAGAAAAACATAAATCCACACACAGCGTTCTGTAAGAAACGAATACAACTGATTAGCATCTTTCCAGTTCAACAAGTACGACTTTTCTTTTAAGGAACGTGCTTGTGTTAATTCCACAATGCATACTCACTGTCAAAATTAAACACATCCATTGATTTCCGCTCGTTGTCTGTTTATCACTAATCTTTTTATACTGTGATGAAGCTGTAGGAGCTCCATTCCATTGTTGATGCAACAGATATCTCGAATCTGGTTGCTAAGCGATTCAAGTGGTTGACGAGTTCAAGTGGTATTGCAGATTTACGAGAGCACTTTGTTTTGTCATGTTCTCTATTCCTACTCTGTACAGAGAAACATAAATGTTCGTATAAAGTGCAGACAACCATTATTTGAAACTGTCTGTAAAATCTAATTAAATATTTATGCAAGGCGAACGGCCAGTAGATTTTACTAGCAGATGTTTGGCAGCAACAGCTTTCTAGTTTTTCTTATTTTATGTTTCTTTAAAGATCTAATTGGTCAGATTACAAAGGTCTGCGTCCGATTGTGGAACTTTTTGTTTCATAATCGGCCTCTTCTTTCCTTTAATTAGTTTCCCCAGTGCATCTGTGCCAGTCCTTTTAGAGTATGCCCCTAAGAATTTCATTTTTTTCTTCCCAATCTCATTCGCTTAAGCTTCTATTTTGATTTGTACTTTCAAGCACTCGTTTATTTTAACCTTTCTATCGATCGAACTGATCTGTTTATGTTTAAATTTTTATTCATTCCTTTCTTTTCTCTAATTATCACTGTTTTGGTTTTTTCTGTTTATTTCGAGTCAGAATTGGTCACGGTTTTCTGTTAGCCATATTTTGCAGGTTCGTTCTCTGCGATTAGCAGCGGGTCGTCTGCAATATTATCATTTCCTTCTGTGAATTAAGATCCTGATTGCATTTCGATTTCTTGAACGTCCTTTCCTCAGAAGGTTCCAAAATAGCTATGGTGATAAAGCGCAGCACTGCAGGACTTGTTCCATGATATTTATTCATTTTGAAAGTGTGTTTTTATTCAGACTGCTAATTCCAGTATTTTTTTTATTTCTTTTTAAGTTTTCATAAATCTTTTGAGTACAGACCAGGGTTTTCTACTACACCTATAAGGTCATCGTAAGAAACAGTCTCATGGGCGTTTTCTACTTCTGAAACATATTGTTCTTAGACATCATTTTATTCATTCTATTCAAATTTATTACAATAAAGGATTTCAAGGTATTGCTGACCGAAGTAATTGTTCGGTGATTGTCGCATCTGAATGAATTTGAATTTTTTAAGTATTATTATTATTATTATTATTATTATTTAGGTGCGTTTCTTTGTTCTTCCTACAGAGTACACACTTCCATTCCTCGCGTGTTACAGCGGATTTATAGTTATGTTGCCCGGTTGTTTCTGAAAAGCTGGCACATTTTAAGTGTAGAATCTTACTGCATTTCGTACAAGTTATATTATTTCCGTTGGACGATAAATTCTCCAGGCATAGGGCGCTGTGTTGGCATACGAACGGGCGCATGGAGATATCGATGCTCCAGTTTTTTATAGTTTTAAAGTGGTTCCAACTCCAGTGTTAAGTTGAAAGTGCTCCCAAATAACCCTACTTATCACGCCGAAGACAATGATATAAAATTCAACGAGATCGGCTAAGAAGAAACCAAATTTTGAAGTGTTGAAAGTGAACAGAGAGGACCGTGGTCAACAACGAGCGAAAAACAAAGAACTTCGCCATCTTTACAATCACGCCATACTTCCTAGGGGAAGAAAGGTGAATCAAGAAGTGTATCAAGTGCCTGGAGGATTTATCGTCCGACATTAATATAACTCGTACGAAATGCAGTAGGATTCTGCACTTAAAATGAGCCGGCTTTTCAGATTATCGCATCGTCGGTTGCTTCCTCTCTCTCTCTCTCTCTCTCTCTCTCTCTCTCTCTCTCTCTCTCTCTTTAGTGATAGGAAGCTGTCACAAAAATATTTGCCTTTAATAAGGATAATCCCTCGGCAAGTGAGGGGAATGAGAAGAATAAGAAACTACGTAACATAAATATAAATCCGATGTAACACGCGAAGAATGGAAGTGAATACTCTGTAGGAAGAAAAAGAAACGCACCTAAAGCAGCCACCTACGACGCATTCGATTATACCGGACTGAACGAACTGAACAGACGACGAACTGAACTGACAAAAAAATGCAGGTGAGTCCTATAATTTCAACTCTTTAAATATATTAATGGGAAGCGGTCTACAAACCATAAAAGCCAGCTTAGTAGACCTTGTGCAAGAACTCTTTAATAAACAGAACGAACAAATAACAAATAAATCTAGCGAATGTGAAGGTTTGGTAAAACAATAATTTAGCAGTTATAGAAGTGGTGCAAACGGTAAAAGACATTAAAATGAGCATTAACGCACTAAAAGACAGGCAACACAATTTGATGAAAGAGACATCCGAACTCCGTCAAGAATATACGAACGTTTAAATCAGCAACAACACAAAGAAGATCTTTTCATAAATGGTCTTCCTGAACTGCACCTACAGAAAACCTCAGAGACGTCGTTTTAAAATTAGGCCATGTAATTGATATCCCCTACAGCTTAACGACATTCAGACCGTAAATCGGATTCCTAGGAAGAGCAATAACCAAGATTTGCCACGACCTGCACCAGTCATAATTCCCATTATGAGCAATTCCACAAGAGACAATCTCATAAAAGCCAGCAAGCAGAAAAAACCAGTTGCCAAGGGCTTGAACGCACAGCAAGACAATACACCAATCTTCGTATCCGAATATTTAACACCATTCAACCAGAATCTGTTCTACCAAGCGAGAAAAGCAAAAATGGAAAACAAATTACCGATTTTTGTGGACCAGAGATGCCAAGGTATTCTCAAGGAAGTCACAACCTTCAAAAAGCGATACAAATTAAAAGCTCAGAAGACATAGAAAGGCTGCCACGGTGAAAAAAAAAGCCTCCTAATTAGCTCGAAAAGATTGCCACAATAAAAAAAGAATGTGAACCATCAAGACAGGTGCAATAACACAGGATATATCGGCAATTTCACTTTGATCAGACCTTTCAGATCATTCATTTGACCTCCCAAACACATGCCTACTTCCAACACACAGCAACCAATTCAATAATATATATATATATATAAACCAATGTCAACCTCAAGATAAGCTAATTACAAAGCTTCAAGGATGCAGTTGAGTTACATCCCAGTAGTAGTATTTATCTAACATTATTTACTTAACATTCTGTAACGAATACTTGTAGTAAACAGAAAATGTGATAGTAATACTTCAGGTATATATTTAAATTTAAAATTGTATATTTAATTTATATGTTTAAATTTAAAAAAAAAATATTATTATGTAAACTGCAACATCAGTAATATTGTTTAACTTGTGAGTTATTAAGTGTAAAGTATTACTATGATTATTATTAATGGTAATAATACACGCTTTTTACTAGTGTCAATGAGAAATTCTGCAAATGATAATGATATTATGAGTAATTATAATTTTTACGGAACCATTTTGCAAGAAAAAGTTGCATTGTTGCCTAAATTTTAGTATATTTATGTAATTATTCGAGAGATAAACTATTATTATGAAAAAAATATATATATATTATTATCCGAGCTATATGATCTCTGGCACGGGATAGCAGGTTTTTTCTCCTGTAAACTCAAGAAAATCGACCGGCGAACCGACACTATTTTCAGACATTAAAAATATTGTGTTAGGGTTAGGGACCACGAGATGGCAGCACTAGCTTACCGCCTTCTTCACTGCGTACCGATGAATCAGTGATAGGCCAGCTATCTCTCTGATTGGCCACCAGTGGAGATTGAACTGCCCACTCAGTCTCCAAAAGTTAAATAGGGTAAACGTCCCGCCTACTCCCTATACGGGAACAATTAGGCGTTAGCTGATTTTTTTTTTTTTTTATAATTGTAAATTATTGTTATTTTAAAAGATAGCAAAAAAACTATGTTATCATCATTATTATCGAAATTTCATTATATGCAGCACTTCGTGCTGAACCTTGTAAAATAATATACTGAATGTTACTCAAGATGATAATTGTATATATGTAAATATTTGAGAGATCAATAAAAAAAAATAATAATAATAAATATATTATTATTATTTTATTCACATAATTGTAAAAATAAGATATCATATAAACAAAAATTTGACTGGTGATAAAGAACAGTTCAGATTCTACCCAAGAATCTAAGAATAGTCCGTCATGTAGCGTCGTAAAATATGGACTGTTCCAAGTAATGCTGTTTTTTGTAGGTCATATGGGGTCACTTCGTTGATGTTTAATTGCTGTAAATAGTTGGATAGCTTCTTTGAATTTGCACCAAGTGCACTGAAAACTATTGGAAACTTTAGTGTGTTTAAGCCACAGTCGGCAAACTTCGATTGCCAGATCTCGATATTTAGTAATTTTTTCCAGTTCTTTGTTTTTAATGTTGTTATCACTGGGTGCTGAGATATCGATAATCCAAACCCGTCAATGTTTGATAATTGTGATGTCAGGGCTATTGTGGTCCAAATGCCGATCAGTTTGTATTCTAAAGTCCCAGAGAACTTTTGCTGTTTCGTTTTCCAATACTGTCTCTATTTTATGCTGCCACAAGTTATCAGAAGTAGGAAAGGCATATTTTTTGCATACACGCCAATGAACTATTTTGGCCACTTGATCATGGCGGTATTTATAGTCAGTTTGAGCTATTTTGCTGCAGGCACTGATTAGATGTTGTACACTCTCATATTTCTGATCGCATAATCTGCATTTGCTGTTATTATTGATGTTGAAAATTTTTGCTTTGATTGCATTAGTGTGTAATGCCTGTTCTTGAGCTGCTAGAATAAATCCTTCTGTTTCTTTTCTTTTTTAATATATCCATATTGTAGCCATTGCCACATCTTGTTCACGTCAATTTTGTTCTCAGTATTTCTAAACAATTGTCCATGCAAGGGTTTATTTTTCCAGCGCACATGACGGTTATTTTGCTGTTCCTTTTTGTAATCGGATTTTACTATTGCTTTTAGAGGACCTTCTTGTGAAATGGCTTGCAGCATTTGCTCAGACTATTGTCGATGTAACTTTTTAAGCTAATTTCTTCTTCTTTCGCAGCCTATCTCACTTGCAGCAGACCCCGTCCACCTATTCTCCTCGATAGGTACAACCGAACAACATCACTTTGTGGATGTAATGCATGATGCATAGTCATTCGTTTGTTTTAAGTCCAGTTTTTCCAGGTCTTTTTTCGTCCAGTCTATCATGTCAGCTGTGTATTGGAACATTGGTATACCCCAAGAATCCATTGCTCTAATTGTATTTAATCCATATAGTTTTTTTTTTTAGAATATTTCTCACTCTTTCTGTGTACTCTGCTTCTTTCTGTTGTTTAACTTTCGAATGGAGAATGTCATTGGTTTTTAATATTCAAAGGTATTTATAGGTTTCGTTAGCTGAAATTGCTTTTATATATTTCTCTTGATCAAAATTAAAATTGCTAGTGTCATTAATTTTTCCTCTTTTAATAGATAAAATCGCGCATTTTTCTAAATCAAATTCCATTTTGATGTCATGACTGAAAATACGAACTGTGTTCAGTAAAGAATCTATTTACTGGGCCGATTTTCCATATAACTTCAAGGCATCCATACACAACAAATGGTAAATTTTAATATTATATTTTGGAATTTCGTATTCAAGTTTTGCTTTGTTCAGAATCATTGATAAAGATATCAAAGAAATGTTGAAGAGCAATGGTGACAAGGAATCACCTCGGAAAATTCCACGTTTAATGCTGATATATCTTAATCGTTCATTATTCAGTATTAAAGTTGTTTTCCATGATTTAATATCAGCAGCAGCAGCAGCCAGAAAGAAACATATATTTTGTTAATTCCAGATATTTGTAGCGATTTTAGGATCCAGGAGTGTGGGAGGGAATCGAATGCTTTCTTGTAGTCTATATGAAATGAAACCATGAAACCATGATATGAAACCATTCCATGTTTAAGTTAGTTTTTCGTCTTTTTGAATTTCTCAGGATCATTTTATTAATAAGGATCTGGTCTTTTGTTCCTCTGGATTTTTGAAAATTGCCTTTTTGTTCAATCAAATAAATCTGATTTTCTGATTAGTGGTAAGTAGTGGTAAGTGCAATTTGCTGTGATTGCAGCGAACAGCTTAAATATAGTTGGTAGGCATGTTATTGGACGATACTTGCTTGGGTCTGCACCCTTATTCTTATCTTTCATGAAGAGAAAGTGCGCCCAGATATCACCCAGTCTTCCACTGAGGCTGACTGAAACAAATAATTAAACTGTTCTGCCATTCGAGCATGTAGACTGGTTAGATGCCTTAACCAAAATCCATGTAGTTCGTCTTTGCCAGGTGCACTCCAGGTTTTTAATTTTCTAGCTTGTGCGCTGACCATTTCTTTAGTGATAATGACATTTTCCTTTGTTTTGTTTCATTTCTGATTCTATTTCCTTAATCCATGAGGGATCCTATTGTGTTCAGTAGGATTATCCCAGACTGACTTCCAAAATTTGAGTGTTTCTTCTCTTTCTGGTGAATAATGGTTTGCATTTGTATTTCTCTAGAGAGACTGAAAGGACTGACGTTGGTTGTGCCGAATTGCACATATCGGTTTATTCTTGCTTCATATTTTTTAATTTTCTGTGCAGTCGCTGTAATTCTTTGTTTTAGCTCTTCTGTAACTTTAGCAATTGTTTTGTTGGCCAAATTATATGTGTTAATCAGTTTGTTTTTGATGTTATTATTTTTCAGCCGTCCTTCTTTCAAACTCTTTAAGTTGCTCAAATCAGCTCGAAGTTTGTTGACTTTTCTTTCCAATCGGATTTTCCATGGTGCAGATTGTTTCATCCTCGACTTTTGCTCTTGCGGTTTGCAACCAAGATATCGCTGACTGAAGTAATTGTTCGGTTCACATCTCAATGAATTTGGATTTTTTAATTATTATTATTTTTATTATTAATCTTCGATGAAGTCAAAAGACTGATCACAGGAGACTCTGCTGTTAAGTACACAGTTTATCATACCGCTTAAATATGTTCCCTGTCTCTGCGCTCACTACGCTCTCGGGCACTCGCTCCTTTCCAATCACTCACCACTTTCTATGCAAAAAAACCTGCTCCTCACCCCTTTGCTCACACTCACTTTATACAGCTTCCAGGGATGATCTCTTATTCTCTCCCGATCTTCACCCATTCCATGCAAAACCTCTCTAGATTAATCTGGTAATGAACGCTTAACAGCCTAAATGTCTCGATCATATCCCCATTGCCTCATTCTCCAATCCATCATTTTCTCAATCTGTCTTCATACAAAACATTCAGGAGACCATAACAACTTTAGTCAATCGTCTCTGGATTTCATCTTTCACACCGTCATCTTTTTGAAAATCAGGTGACCAAATCTGAGCACAGTATTCCATATGTAGCTTGATCAAAACCTTATACAAGGGAACCATAATATCCTTACTTCTACAATCAGTGTCCCTATCATCATCGATATCATTCCTGTTATCCGAGGTGTTGTCCTCACAATTTTAGCAATATGTCCCTGAAACTTTAGGTCCTTGTTCACAATCTTCCTAGATCTCTCATCGCTTCTACCTCTTCAAAGATATTTTTACCGATTATGTAATCTACATCCCATCTCTGCTTCCCAAATTGCAAGACCTAATACTTCGCAATATCGAATTGACATCTCCACTTATTTACCATACCAGGGTATTCAAGTCCTCTTTCAAAGTCCCGGCATCCGTTCCGCTCCTGACAGCTCTCTCCAACTTCGCATCATCTGCAGCAACTGAATATCACTATTCAGGCCGCTCAAAATATCATTTACATACACATTAAATAGCAATGGGTCCAAAACAGGCTCTTGGGGTACACTACTCGTGACGTTCGAATGTGAAACCTCTGTGAAGATCTGAACATTCAAACTTTCAGCAGCACTAAGTAGCGAAGAATGTTGGACTGCGAAATGTTCACTTCACTTTTGTACATAAAATCTATTATTATTTTTAAATCTGGTATTTTATATCTTTGAGAATAACAGCCGGATAGGCGGTTATTCTCAAAGGATATCTATCAAGAGTTTTCAAGACATATGTTATAAAAGAAAGAACTGCATGCAGACAACTCTATTTTTTGTGCCTTAAGTCTCTTACCTTCACATACGAAAGTCACATCTACCCAAGTTTCACTAGAAAATACTTCCTTTTTTAAACAGAATTGTTGGGTATTTTTTAAAAGTAAGCCAATAGTACGTTTTAAAAACACAACTAGATTTTTCATTGTCATGTCTTCAACAGCAATACAATACAATGCTAATCGTCTCAACATATAAATTAGGCCTAACTCGACAAATGTACAAAACTCCATTCGATGAAAAAATCACAGCATTACTAACTTTCACTCACCACATTAATGACTTAATTGATCCGAAGTTGTTCGGATCAATATTATATTATAAATATTATATCAATATTTATATCAATACCATATCAACATCGGATCAATATTATATTATTTATATTATTACTTATATTATAAGTAATAATATAGACACGAGAATATCGGGATGTTTATCGAGCTATCCATAGTTAAATAAATCAAATCATATACTAAATTATTTTTTTAAAATATTAGATGATAACTTTATCGCCTAAATTTCTTTAGCATTTTGTTTTTAAAGAAATCTAAACAAAGTTCATTATTTTTCATGAAATAAATTTTTTCGAACAGCGCAAGTAGTAGGGGGGTCACTAGTGACAAGATCAAGATCAAGATAAGATAAGGAATCGTGACGTGATTGGTTGATGACGTCATTGTGTGCATGGCTTCATGGGTGTGGAATGTTTGGAATTTCCGTGTGGGCAAGTGTGTCACTGGCTTCAGCTCTTGTGTTTTGGTTCGCGTATGGGATTATGGATGATGGTAGAGATAAGGATTCGTGTTGTGATTGGTGGTGCACTAGTGACAAGATGAAGATCAAGATAAGATAAGGAATCGTGTCGTGGGTGTGTGTGTGTTGTTTTCAGAAGTAGATAAGTGACGTCATTTGTTATTTGTAAATAAATGTCGTCATTTGTTATTTGTAAATAAGTGACGTTGTTGTTTTGAATGGAAAAGGGAGATATATTAGAGATAAGGATTCGTGTTGTGATTGGTGGTGCACTAGTGACAAGATGAAGATCAAGATAAGATAAGGAATTGTGACGTGAATGTTTGTTGTTATGAGATGTAGATAAGTGACGTCATTTGTTAGTTGTAAATAAGTGACGTTATTGTTTTGAATCGAAAGGGAGATATATTAGTGTATAAGTAATGGTGTTGTCATTGGTGGACACTTCTGACAAGATCAAGATCAAGATAAGATAAGGAATCGTGACGTGAAAGTTTGTTGTTATTGATTTTGGAATTTCGCTGGGGCCCTTGTCTGTCAGAAATATCACGTGATGTTATTGGTTCGTTTTTTTGCCTTGTGGGTGATATTTAGAGATAAGAATCGTGACGTTATGTGTTTGGAAATTCACAGTTTCGAGGTTTTCTGAATAATTTAATTATATGCTATGTCACTCAAACATACAACATACATTTTTTTTTTTTTTTTTTTTTTTTCATACCTCATCTGTATTTTCTTCTGTATTCATATTCTAATCAAGTTCATATCTTATTCATAATTCATCCGGATATTTTGATTTGTCTAAAGTAAGATCTTAAAATTCAATAAATAAATAAATAAATAAACAAATCGTGTGTGTTTTCACGGTTATTTCAAAAGTGTTCTTACTTAAACATACATAACACATCAATGACACTGTTTGTTCTTTTAAGTTTACATATTTATTTCACAGATATTATTTACATTGCAATATGCAAGAAATAGGAATTGAATTTACATATATCACCAATGCAAATGGTGTTTTTCTTGGCGTAATATTTCTTTGATGAGGCAAGTTTGATTGCCTGATTTTGATACTGCTTCCCAGATGATTATGGCAACTTCAGCTGTCACTAATATTACCAGTACTGCTATAAAAGCAAGTATCTGGCACTTTTGCGATAGTTCTTGATTTTCACCTGCAAAGAAAAAAAAATCATTGATAGTAATGGAAAAGTTAGCAGATTACTATAATCCTAATACAGTAGTTAGTTTTGGAAGTATCAAAGCTTTACAGAAACATACAAATTTGTCACATGAAACCGTGAAAAGTTGGTTAGCAACACAACCTACTTATGTGAGACATAAACCCATTAGAAGAAAGTTTAAACGCAATCAAATCAAAGTCCCGACACTTTTACATACTTTTCAATGTGATTTGGCAGATATGTCATCCCTTGCAAAAGAGAATGGGTGTGTGTGTTTCCTTCTTGTATGCATTGATTGTTTTTCCCGATTTGCGTGGGTTCGAACACTGAAGAAGAAATCAGCAGACGATGTTGTTAAGGCTTTCGAGTCTATTTTTAAAGAGGAAATGCCATGTTACATAAACACTGATCAAGGAAAAGAGTTTTGCAACAAGAAAGTTCGTGCATTGTTTAAGAACCATAATATTCATTTCTACACAACCAGGAGTGAAATGAAAGCACCTATTGCAGAAAGATTTATCAGAACATTGAAAACAAAGATCTACAAATGGATGACGTATACTAAAAGTAAAAGTTATACGAAAGTTTTGCCGACCCTTGTACATACTTATAACCTCACACCACACCGCACTATCGGTATGGCTCCTTCGCAAGTTAACCTTCACAACGAGGATCGTGTTTGGAAATATTTGTACGGAACCCAAGAGGAGACTACCAAACCAAAATTTCAAGTAGGTGATAGTGTGGTTTTAAGTGATGATACCCACAAATTTAGAAAAGGGTATTGGGGTAACTGGACACGAGAATTGTTCACTATTGCTCAGGTTATTAATAGAAACCCTGTAGTATATAGAGTTCGCAGTCGGGACGGAGAGATAGTGGAGGGAACTTTCTATGAACCTCAACTGCAAAAGGCTAATATATCCAATGAACTTCCGGAAGACGTGTATCTAATCGAACAAGTACTTAAGCAGCGCAAACAGAAAGGAAAGCGTCAGTATTTTGTTAAGTGGCTCGGTTATCCCTCATCCTATAATTCTTGGGTTCGTAGCGAAGATGTTTTACTTAACCCTTCCCAGTAATGCCAGTATGAAAATGTTTCCTACAAACACACAAACGAAATTTCAAGTGCAATTACCACACGAGATCAGACTTAAAGGTAAATGGGAAGTTGCTCTTGCCGAAATTCATCTTCCGGGAGAATTTAATAACATCGATTCCGGTTACGATGAGTTTCATATGATACGTGCAATTGGGGGAGGTGTCAACAATATCGAGAACAACAACATCGCAGGAAATAAAGTTTTCGAAAAGTCTAAAGAAGGATTTTACAAAGTGTACAAGATTCCCCATGGCAGTTACAATTCACCCTCTGAAGTTCTTCAAGCAGTGTTTGATGTGAGTTCTGTGATTACTGGAAAAAAGAACCCAAACAACACTATTTCTCTGACAGTTCCAAAAGATTACAACCTTTTGTTTCCCAAGGAGGCCTCGGGTTTGGGGCTTCTACTGGGTTTTAATCAGATTGGTGTTAAACTGAAAGGTACAATCACAGGGAAATATCCAATTGATATAAGGAGGGGTGTAGCCGCATATTTTGTTTATTCTGATTTAATCCAAGAACAGATAGTTGGTGATACATGTGCACCATTGTTACGAGTTGTTCAGTGCAGCACCAAGTGTTCCTTCGTTTTTGCTCAACCTGATTATTATCCGTTACGAAAACAAACATTTCAGTCAATTAGCATTGAAATTCGTTCTGACAGCGGCGAGTTGTTCCACTTTCGTGGTGGCAAGACAATAGTTAAATTACAGTTCCGACAAGTGAAGGATGACTGATTATCTCAGATATTACACATTGCAGGCAGGTGGGGCTCAAATGTTTACGGGCCCCCCAATACAGCGTGGGTACGGATTAGGTAGCATTTTCAGAAGTGCCTTCTCCTTTCTAAGTCCACTTTTAAAACCTGCAGCTCAATTTGTCGGTCGTCAAGCCTTAAAAGCCGGTCAGCATATGATAGGAGATGTCTTGGAAGGGGTACCTGTACGTCGAGCCTTTATAAACAGAGCATCAGAAGCTGGGAAAACCATTGCTGAAAAGGCTCAGAGTCGATTACTTCAGAGAGGTCAAGGAAGCAAGAAGAAAAAAACTAATACTAAAAAACGCAAGCGAGATGACATCTTTTGCTGAGGATATGATGTCAGAGTTAGATCTTTTTTCCCACCCTCGTGTCAACATGTGTGTGGAAAGAAGTTCTTATGTTACCTACCATCCAATATCCAGTACTGACAGTGGAGGTCCTGTGGAATTTTGCATACCAGGTACATCTGAAGAATACTTGGATTTGGGAAACTCATACCTACGTGTTCGTGTGCGCATCACCGACAATGATAATAAACCTATCGAAGATTCTTCAGTTGGTGTTGTGAATAATTTTTTCCATTCCCTGTTCAGTCAAATTGACGTTTTTCTCCAAGATAAACTAGTGAATGTGGCATCAGACACGTATCCTTATAGGGCTTATATTGAAAACCTACTAAATTATGACAGAGATGCTAAACACAGTCAACTCACAAATGAACTATTTGTTAAAGATGATGTGGCTAATGTTAGTGATATGTTTACCAAAAGTGAATGTGGGATGCGTAGACGACAAGCTCGAATTAACCAATCAAAAAGTGTCGAGATGCTTGGGCGAATACACACTGACATCATGCATCAAGACCGGTACTTGATCAATAACGTTACTGTTCGTGTTCGTATGGTTCGCAGTTCTCCCGAATTTTGTTTACTGACTGCAAATGCTGATTCTAAGGCTAAACTGCAAATTGAAGAAGCTACACTTTTTGTCCGCAAAGTCAAAATAAATTCAAAGATTCAACTGGCTCATCTGTCTGTGTTAGACAAGTCAAACATGATATACCCCATCAATCGTGTGCAAGTGTCTTATTTTTCAATTCCCAAGGGTATGTCAGATGCCACACGAGACAATCTGTATCTAGGTGAAATACCATCTAGATTAATTATTGGACTGGTCGCTAGTGATGGATTTAATGGCACTTTCAACAGAAATCCATTTAATTTTCATCATTTCAATCTGAATTTTCTTGTAGTGACCGCTGACGGTATTCAGTATCCCTCACAACCTTTGACTCCGAACTTCAAAGAAAGGCATTACAGCAGATGTTACATGTCACTGTTCACATCACTAGGTAAATGGAACAGAGACTGTGGTAATGACATTTCTTATGAAGAATACGTAAAGGGAAACGTTCTCTATGGATTTGACTTATCGCCAGATCAAAATGCCGTTGCCCCCCATGTCAGCCTGTTAAGAAGAGGAAGTGTGCGACTCGAAGTTAAATTTGCTCAACCTCTTCCTGAAAACATCACAGTGGTTCTTTATGCAGAATTTGAGTGTACGTTATCCGTAACAAAGGATCGTTCTGTGTTACTGGACTATGAACACTGAACAATTAGTAAGCATACTAGAGTTAGAACCCACGACGAGAAAAGTGGGTTTACGAGTTTGTGCTCGTGATGAATTGCCACAATATCCGATCAGAAAACAACAGTCGATGTTCGTCGTGAACACAGATCCGACCTGGTTGCCAGGACAACATTGGCAAGCTATCTATATTAAAGACAAACACGGTGATTTTTTCGATAGCTTCGGTCGTCCACCCGAAAACGATATTGTTAACTTTCTGAATATTAATACTAATAAATGGTATTATAATTCTGTAGCTGCACAAGCTAAGGAATCTGTCGCGTGTGGTTTTCATTGTGTGTATTTTTTAATATTGAGATGTCGTGGTCTTTCTATGCAAAATATTATTAGCAAATGTTATTCTAAGGATTTGTGGTTAAATGATATTGTAGTAACTAATGCTGTTACAGATCATTTACTGAAAATAAAAAAATAATTTAAAAAAAAAAAATAATAATTGTTTTTTTTTCACTTACCATTTTTTCCAAACCAGTTTCTTATTCCCACGCAGCTTTCGGGGAGATAGAGAGATGAATTTGGTACTCCTTCTTCGAGCTCTCTTGCGGGGAGGGATTGGAGTGGAAGCATTTCCTTCACTGGGACTGGCTGACGTTGATGGTTGATGGGAATGGTTCTGGGTATTTGATTTGTTCAGTAAAGGTTCTGGACGTGGTATTCTATATTCCTGTTGCTCTCCTTCTGTGAGAGCCAATTGGTTTTTCAACCCTAAATACTTTGCAGAACATTTAAATATGCTTTTACTTTTTCATCTGCATGTTTATTTCTTATTTTTAAAATAGCACTCATTTCGTCATCAAGTGTATACAATTCACGCTCCTCTGGTGATTAGAGAAGCATAAATTTTTTAAACATATTCATTTTCTAATAAGTGAAGTCAATAAAGGAACAATGATACTGCCTAATAATGGGAACAGTGCTCCTCCGTGCTGTAAAACCAATTTACTTCTGGTTATGAAGGGAAGCGATTTGTTACTTAGTGCTCTTATAATTTTTTTTTTCCTTCGTAGGCGTGACTTTTGCTTGTTTTTTAGTGGAATATTTCCACATAATACATTTTTGCAAATTTCACAGAGTGTGGTGATTTGGCTGGAGGTGCAATGTTTTAAAGCATCATTTGCATGTTTGGGAGAGGAATGAGATAAGTACTTGATGAGATATTCATAGCGTTTGAGTCTATCAACCATTCAGGGATAAATACTGTATTGGGTTCTTCTCCTGGCAAAATCCGTGACCTCAAGCGTAAAATATCAGGTGTTTCCTGTCTAAAGTCTAAAACTAAATATGATTGGGTTCCCGTGTTGCATCTTTATAAATCTGAACTAACACGTTCGTTTGTCCTGGAAATACTTGGGAAGCTAAATGAGAAAACTGCAAAGAGTCTCGGGGATTTTTAAAAGCAATAACATAATGACTATTGAGAGAAATTGTACGAAAATGTGTACCTTTACAGAATAAATTTTGTGTCAGTAGAATGACACTAAGGTTACGGTGATGTGAACCTTTTATGAATACATCAGCTATTTCCGTGCTGTCCTTAGCCTGGTGAACCAAATCATCGATTATGAGTAAATTTCTCACATTAGAATCAAATTCAGGTAACTTCAAACCATTCACGAATTCTATATTGGTAAATTTTTTAAATTTATCTTGATTTTCACTGTAACAGTAAACGATTCGTTCCGGTGGTGGTTTGATTAGTTGATTACAATGTTCTATGAGAGACAACACGAATGTTGTTTTTCCTGACTGAGTAGCTCCCGAAATTATACATGTAAATGGATGTATAAACATATTAAAAATGATAATATAATAAGTCTGTGATTGTTTTAATATAATTAGAGATCATGTAAAAACAAATAGATACTTGTTTTAATATAAAAAAAATCTCCTTGTCAACATTTTTTTTATTATTTTTATTTTTTTTTATCACAGTCACCATGTAATCATGCCAAGACGAATTTTCTTTTTTAATTCTAAGAAAAAAAAAGCTATTGTGGAATAATAGTAACAATAACATTGATGTTAAAAATGTACAAGAGAAGGGCGACACTGCAAATCATCGTGTTGGGAAACAACCATGGATTTTTACCAACCAGGTAGAATGTTGTTTAGTTTTCTGTCCCATAGATGGCATCTTTTGCTTATGGGGTATATGAGTGTAAGGAATTATCCTTTAAAATACCCATAGGGAAAAGTGCATGTGTCTGTTGACACTATGCGCTTCGCAAAAGTGTATCCAAATCTTTTTGTTACTGAGGTCGTTTTGAGTTGACAGCTCCATTTGTCTCTGTGGACAGAAAATGGTACAAAATGGGTGATGGGCAAAACCGGCAAAAAGAGATCAGTAGGTGCTTCCACTTTTGCATGGCATATACCAAAGTATACCCCAGGAGAATAGTCGAAATTATCGATAATAACTTCGGGATGCCCCATAGGAAATACCTGGTATTTCATAACCCATGGATAAAGGCTATTGAAGTCCAAATAGCGAATAACTTCCCTTTCTGACTGAATTTTGTGATACATTTTGTAGCAGTCGGTTCTGCCACCATGCAGAGGACTATGAGGTAATATGGGATCTGGAATATTAAGAGCAGCAATAAAGGTTTTCAAGGCTGTGTTTTCAGAAATTTCTGCATTAAACTGACATTCCCAAATTGAGATAACATCGAATCCTTGGCTACGAAAATAGTATTCGCGATCCTTTGTTTGCTCAAAAAGGGTTATCATGTTTGTATTTCTGTATGGTTGGAACGTATTTGGCTTGTAACAAAACTGACAACCATGGAAGAAGCACCCGTAATATTCAAAAATTAAGCTTCCACATTTCCCATCGACAAAATAAGGTCCGATGCGGACTTCCCCCACCACAGAACGTGCATGTTGTATGGTTATGTTGTTCTGTTGTTCTTGCCATTTGAGCCAAGCCAAAGCCTTTCGACTTTGCACGTTTGCCCCTATGTAACCCCGAGCAGGAAGTATGGCCAATGTGTTAGGTTTCAAAAAGTTTTGGAGAAATACTCTCAAACATACTCCTGCAATTGTAATGTCATGGAGAAAGGGATCAATCTGGGTGAGCTGTATGAAGAGAGTGCGAAAAGTGTTGCAACTATCATGCAAAACACGCACGTCATCTTTCGTATAAGCTAAAAGTTCCGCTTTCAGACAGTATTCAGTGTCTAGCCGATTTTCTTACCATGTCTCGAACTCAGTACGAGTTTCTTTATTCATAAATTCCGGCTGGAAATATGATTTTTCGGGGATGACTCCGCGATAATCCAGAGAATCGGATGTATGAAACTTATGAGGAAAGAAACCCTTACGAACTTCTGGGAGATCGAACATGGCTGGTAGTTTTCTAAGAGCGACACCAATGTAGGAAAAACTATCAAGAAATATGATGTTTAAAGGGTCATAATAGATAGCAAGTATCTTCGATCCGTCAAACACTACACGGGGTTGGAAATTTTTTGAAAAAAGATATTCCAAAATAAAATACCCGTCAAAACCACGAAAATTGTGTGCAATCACATGAATATTTTCGTATTTTGGTTTGACAGTCTGAAGGATCTTACCATCTCGATCTCTTTTCATGATATTCCTGACAGAAAACAACTCATCTAGAAACTGACCCACACAGTTTTCACCACAGAACTCGCGTTCGTGACTACCAAAATCAGCTATACATAATACTGGTACATGACGATGATTTTTAGCTATAGTTTCTGTGTCAAAAAAAACCATAGAAAGTTGTTTATTTGAGACCTCAGATTTTTGCACAAAGCATTTCTGTTTTGGGTGAACTGATTTGCAGCGGGTGCAGAAATTTTCAGGTGGACAGACGTGGCTTTTATCTGTAGAGAAAGTAGCCAAACACTGTCCGCAATGATGGAGTTTTGAACAAATATTATTTTGTATGTGCAAATTCAGACATTCGTTGCCGTAGAAAAATCTATTGCACGACTTGCACAAAAGGAGGTCCCACACACTATGACTGGCGTTTGTGCGACAGCGGATGCATATATTTTTGCATCTATGCATTTGCAATTTGATAGAGTCTTTGAATGTTCGAAAGCATGTGGGGCAATAATAGATTCCCCAAACAGAGCTGGCACGCTACGCACTAAATCATAATGAGAGTTGCGGTATAAAAGACAGATTTGTTTACATGCATTTGGGCCCTGAAATACCACAGAAAAATCAGCATCTGCTGAAAAAATTACGATTTGGTATTCCGGAGTCAAATGCTTTTGAAAGAGATCTGCTTCTGGAATACCGCAAGAAATGAGCGGAACCCCTGCAATTTTGTGCAAAGTTAAAGCCCTCTTTGTTTGTAACTTTTTACAATCTAAACGCACTTGTCTGTATGTTGCAACATCATCAGTGTGTGAAGAAACACCCAGAACAAGTGCTCGGGCCATGCAAAGATTGTCTTTGTTGTTAATTTCCACAACAGCTCTTTTGATTTTCATAAATTCATCCAGGCTAAGCAGCGTTCTTCTTTTAACATTGGTTCTGCCACCACCATTGTTACTGATATTGATAAGTACGACATCGATCACAAGATCATTTGCCAAAAGAAACTCACGTTTCGATTGGGCGACAGCATAAAGAGCATAAACTATCCTTTGGATAGTTAGTTAAGAAAGCAACATGAATGGTAAGTTTATGTTGCTTTCTAAACTGGATGCACTAACGCCTAACCGAACGTGAGAAAAAGTTCCAGAACCCAATAAACGCTGAATGATTTCATTAAGCATATCTCGAAAAATATCAAAAAAACACTCTGGTGAAAAGAGTTCCAGATCACGAAATGGAACTTGATACTCTAATTGTCGAGTTTGATACTTGATAGATTTACGTGATCGGGCCACCGAAACAGTATAAAAGTCCCTGTAGAGTGATGGTTCGATAGTAGTAGAAGTAGAGAGTTTAGTTTCACATCCAGTAACTGAATGTGAATCATATAAATTTTGGGGAGGGTCGCGACTTCCTCCAGCCACACCAGCGATTGTTATATTAGAATTAATACCACGTCCTGTGATTTCCTCATTTTCACCAGTCAAATCTACCTCTACAATAGTGGGTTGATGCTTGGATATATTCCCATTACCATCAATAAACCGAATAACAGATGATCGCTATTAAAAAATAAAATAAATAAAAATTACTTTCTAGATTTCAGAAATATCGTTTAGAAATAAAAACTCAAGGTGATTTTAGCAATTTCAATACTACATAAGAGTTTCACTAACACAGTTTTACTAAACATCAACCCTCAAAAATTTTCCCCCAAAAATCCTAATAACCAAAATTAAATTAAATGTTACTCATCATAATTTATTAGCAATTTCGACACTATGCGATGGTTTCACTAATACAATATTACTAAATAACTACACTCAATATCTTTTCCCAATCAAAAAAAAAAATATATATATATATATATATATATATGACTTATGGGATTTCACTTAACACAAAACAGATTGAACATCATGAACATGATTTTTTTTTCCATTGCAAAAACCACCTTATAACTTTATAGACAAAATCGCTAATGTAGTCACTAAAATTCAAATGACATTGCTATAAAATGACAAAATTAACTTACCTTTTCTCCAGGAAAACTCATTTTGAAACTATAATAATCTTCTGAATGCATACAACTGTTACAAATACTACTAGAAAGTTACTACTAGAAACTCAAATTGGAACCAAAGAGTGAGCCTTTAGTCTATTTATAAAAAATTAGAACCAATGGAAAACCAAAAATCACATCATGTGACAATGAATAACTTAGTTCTCATCGATCACACAAGGTCAAATTACGAACCTTTGCTACCCATCAGAAAGTTGACTAATACACATCCCTGAGAAAAATTTTACCTTTGAAGTAACCGATATCTATACGGGTAAGAAAAGAACGATGACCACTGATCGGAAATGAGTCACTCAGATATCTCCAAACAAGATTAATGAAAATTAACAGTGTGGGAAAAAAATTCGCAAATAAATTCTACTTACAGAAATAGGTTAAGAGCGCAAGGAATCGAAGGTAAAATTAATAGTTATATTGGCAATTTCCCAACGGAAACCAAGAGTTCGAAACAAAACAAACGATTTCTCACTTACATACAACAAAAGGCGACCGGATAAGATAGATACCTTAAAAGTGACTTAATGAGAAATATACAGAGTTGGAAAATAAATTCTCATATACTTTATATATTTATTAATTCTGCTCAGTTATTCTGTTAGAATATGAGCTGTAAAAGTAAAATACAGAAAATAACGAATCAATTGAAAAAAAAAAGAAAGTTTCACTTGTCTGAATTCCATACTCTAACAACAATCGGAATTCGAAACCGGAAATAACACTTACCCTAAACAAAACGGCGCATAGACTTTCCCACCAAGGCAACAATGGGAAAGAATTAATACAGACAACCAATCGGATACTACTCTAAATTAAAATTAAATGTAACTATTAATTTACAACACCAAAGAATTCCGACGGTAACGAAGAATGAATAATTTTAGGATATGTGTTATTCAAACATCTTGATACTAAGTCCTTAGTCATATGTAATTATTTGAGAAATATCCAAACTTAAGGAAATGCTACCTTTTGAACAATACTCCAATTTACGGATGTGTAGTATTTACAGAAATTTCATTCTTTGTAGTTTTTGTGTTTGTGTTGTGTTGTGGATATAAAATTGAACTATTTTGGAATATTCGTATTTAGAAGAGTCATCTGGAAAGCTGTAAGTACTTTTTTAACTTATACATAACAACTGCTCGTATGTTCTTTGGTAAGCGTAATTTTAATACTGAATAGTTTTTTTTTTCCATAAGAATAATCATAGGATATATATTAGAGTATCAACATGGATACATTAGTGATTTTTATGTCTAATGTGTGTGTGTGTGAGTGTGTGTTTAAGGACAGGTATTTTAAGTATATAATTAATTATTCAGAAAAGTTCGAATAGCTTATTACACTGCCGCCATCGCGACTTACTCTAAGAATCACACCGTTTAACAGGAAAGAAATACCTCAAAATGTATTGGAAAATTAGTACAACCATCTATAGAAAAAAAAAAAAACTGTATGTTTGAGTGACATAGCATATAATTAAATTATTCAGAAAACCTCGAAACTGTGAATTTCCAAACACATAACGTCACGATTCTTATCTCTAAATATCACCCACAAGGCAAAAAAACGAACCAATAACATCACGTGATATTTCTGACAGACAAGGGCCCCAGCGAAATTCCAAAATCAATAACAACAAACTTTCACGTCACGATTCCTTATCTTATCTTGATCTTGATCTTGTCAGAAGTGTCCACCAATGACAACACCATTACTTATACACTAATATATCTCCCTTTCCATTCAAAACAATAACGTCACTTATTTACAACTAACAAATGACGTCACTTATCTACATCTGAAAACAACACACACCCACGTCACCATTCCTTATCTTATCTTGATCTTCATCTTGTCACTAGTGCACCACCAATCACAACACGAATCCTTATCTCTAATATATCTCCCTTTTCCATTCAAAACAACAACGTCACTTATTTACAAATAACAAATGACGACATTTATTTACAAATAACAAATGACGTCACTTATCTACTTCTGAAAACAACACACACACACACCCACGACACGATTCCTTATCTTATCTTGATCTTCATCTTGTCACTAGTGCACCACCAATCACAACACGAATCCTTATCTCTACCATCATCCATAATCCCATACGCGAACCAAAACACAAGAGCTGAAGCCAGTGACACACTTGCCCACACGGAAATTCCAAACATTCCACACCCATGAAGCCATGCACACAATGACGTCATCAACCAATCACGTCACGATTCCTTATCTTATCTTGATCTTGATCTTGTCACTAGTGACCCCCCTACTACTAGCGCAGTACCTTCTCCATTTTTTATTTTATAAATTTGATTTGTTTCTCCTTTCTTTCCCCATTATTTCATTTATTTTGTTGGTTTTGAAATCATGGCGATTTGTCTTCCGTTTCTTGACATTTATATCCAACCGTATTTTTTTTGGCTTCCTTACTTTTCTGAGGTATTTCTTTATTCAATTTTCTACATTAAGAGATGCCTTCACTATAAATAGTTATTAAATATCCACATAATGCAAACTTATCACATATATTGTACGCTTATATACATACAGTCCTTTCTAATACACAGTCCTACACTTCAACATACTTAGTGACAACAAGCAGCTTGTAAAGCTTGAAGATTCGCGTTAACGATCACTTCGGCTTCAATTTACCAAGGTATACGCGTCATGGCACGAGGACATCCAGAACATTATCGATATATTTAGTATCTCTTCCTATAACAGTTAACTGTGAATTTCTACAACAACACACGGCTTGAATTAAACTCATTCGAGGATTTTATTTATTGCCGAAGTTTCGCTGGTTTATACGGCATGTGCCGTGTTTGTGTTAGAAGCAACTGGAATTTTACAGCGTCCCGAAAGACATTATGTTTACGTGCTGATAAATGCCGCTTATTTCTCAAAGGATGTGTGGGGAATTTTCCCCACACATCCCTGAAATAACGAATAAGAAAACGCTTCGCTTCTGACCTTTATTTTCTGCTGCCCGTTTTATCGAGCTTCACCAGCGTGTAAACTAACCATATTTCAGAAGCGAGCTTCGAAAATCCGGAATTTATTTACTAATAAAAGTTTATAGTCCGAAAATAAGTTAGGTAAAAGCAGTGAGCGGAATAAAAGAGTGTGTAGTTAAAGCTGCACTCTGTAAACTGATAACTAGGTCAACGACTTTCTTTGTAAAGCAAAAGCAACTTTTACTCCAAGTGATTTCTCTGTTCTTTCCTTCTGGCATCTTCAAAAAATAATTTGTCTTATTCATATCAATACGTTCTATGAAATGAAAGTGAGATCCTTTAAATTCATCCTCATCAAAGAATAACATCTTCGGTTTCAAGGATTGTAGGTCAATTAATGGTTTGTTTAGCCTCAGAAGCTGTCCATTACTTCTTCACTTGAGAGCGTGGGGTCTCCATTCCCCAAACGTATATCCACTATCAGTTGGTAGTGAATGTATGTTTGGTCGGGCTTTCTTTCTTCTTTTTTTTTTTTTAGTATACTCTTTCCCCCATCTGTGTTTATATTTCTTTTCTTTCTTTCTTTTTTACTTTATTGGTTCTTCTTGATTCTTCTTCATTTTTTCGTTATTTTTCCAGATCTTAAATTTCTTTATTTGCCGTTTCTTATTATCTATTTCATTCTGACTGTTTTCAAAACCCTTTTGTTTTGTTTTTATTGTTGCTTTATTGTCCAATTTTGTTTCCGCAACTTATTTCATTAATTATTTCCATTACTTTTAAGTATTTTTATAATTTCGTCTTTACGTTTTTCTCTTCTTAATACAAGATAGCACGTCCTGATAAATGCAGAATTAACTCTTTCCACTGTTTTGTTATTTATTTGTTTTACTACTACATGTACCTTGACATTTCAAAATTATCATTTCAATTTTTTTCTGTTCAGATTATTAGAGCTACCGTTTCATCTTGCAAACTTTTTCCTGATTGTCCAGCCTAGTACTAGATGATTACTTTCAACGCGGTGCGATTCCATTACAGTGATTATTGGAGATTTCGAGTCGACGAGTCATATTAGAGACCCTCATCCACATGTCTGAACCTTCAGGAGGACTAATGACGCGAAGGCCTGAGTTCGAATCTTGTGTGGGACGTAAAAACATTTCCTCCTCTAAGAGTTTTTCTTTTGTTTTGTTTTCTTTTATTGGAGAAGAAATAACCCAGCTGGAGAAGACATGATATAATTCGCAGACAACACAACGAATGTACATAATTTTATTGAATCCTAGTTTCAATAAGTAATTAAAATTAACCAAGAAATACCATCAAGAAGGGTCTTTCACGGCAGGATTGCAAATAATTCGATCACCGATTGATTCAGTTGATCTTCACTCTGTTCATTCAAGCCATTGTGCCCACAAGCAATTTTTTTGTAATTGTTTGCTTTGTCTTCCTAAAAATTAAAACTATTTATGTTACTCTGTTGCAGACCTAGACTTCATTCATTTAAGAAACAAAATAAGTCACATAAGCAGACCACCTTGAACAGAACTTTTATCGCTTGAACTTTTCTTCAGTTGTTGATCAATACTGGAAGATGAGAGGATGATTCATTAAAAATTATTCAAACAAATTGCTACGTGCGCTATGAAAAAAATAATAATAAATAAAGAAAAAAAAGTATGCAAGCGATTTATTTATTAACCACTGATGTAGTTCACGTCCCGCCCTCAGGAAGCGTCACTTGTAGCAGTCCGAAGTCATCTCGACGTATTTTCTATTGTATGCTCATGTTATTAAACTGAAGAAATAATTGTTAAAGATTTACGTCATTTATTTTAATTTTTGTAATCTAAAATTTACTTTACAGCTTAAGTTTTTTCTATGACAGCTGACATTTGAATTTTATATTTTCGATTTTTTTTTTTTTTTTTTTTTTTCAAAGGCTTGATATCGGCAGCGGACTTCGAAAAGCCGCTCTATAAGAAAAAGGAAAGGGATCTCTTATGAGGGCAAATTCCAGTGTCTTTCACTTTAAAGATTGGGAAAGTACGAGAATAATTCTAGATTACTTTATGGCCTGAGCGTGGGTTTTCACTTTGGTTTAAATCCATAATTGATTGTGAAGAAGACATGCTCTGGAGTGACCCCTTTTGAGAGATTCAAACCTGAAGTGTTTGCGAAAACTTTTCAATTCTTCGCTGTCTCATATGGAACTAAATATGATGACTTCTCTTCGTTCTCCAGTTATATGTGTATTGCATAATGATACGTTCATACTTTCCAGTAACATCATCGTACATATTTTCTCTCAGGTAGTCATTCATTCTTTCATATATAATTTATTCCGCAAGTAATGAAGTTCTTTTATTCGGAGCTAGTTTAAAAGTTTTGTGAATGTAAGAGTTTCAGGAAACTGTGGAGCTACTTCAAGTTTCTGACTCTGAAATTTTAATTACGTAGCCAACATCTTGTTAATCTTTGTGCTGCTTTCTTGAACACTGCAGAAAGTGTCAGCGAGAAAGCTACAGTAGGTCCTGGCGAAGTAGGAATCTTTTGAAGATTAAAAAGTCTTCACGATCGCTGAGTTGCTTATTCGCATTTTAATCGGCAAGGGTTAAATTAACTGTTTCCTTCTCTCAAGGGGAAAATTTTAAAATCAGTCTGACATTAAAGACTAGTGGAATTAGTGAAATAATCCAAAAGCATCTCCAGCTTAATGCTGTCATAAATTAATCGTGTTTTAATGTGATGCAAATACGCTACAAGATCTTCCAGTTGGAATCTTTTAGGTTGCGATTCTGCGTCAACTGCTCGATCTTAATATCGTTGATTAGAGCTCGTCAACTTCCTGCAATCAAGAGGTAGCTTTGGAGAAAAAAGAAAAGAAATCAAAAATCAACGAAAAGAAAAAAATCTTTTGTTTAGAAGCAATCTTCATCTCAGTAATGTGAGAATAATTTTATAACTATGCGATAATAATATGATTTTCTTTCGTTATTCAACTTTCTTTTCTGTCACCGTGTGGTAGATAAATCAATTTCTAATTCCATCCGTCTGTACGCAGCATTTCACTGAACTCGCCATAGAGTCGGAAGGCGAAGAAGGCAAAGCTATCATGAAATCCAAACTGCGTTGATTGCTTGATGAAAGACTTTGATCGCATCGCTTTTATCAGAAAATTAATCCAAATCAAGGAAGTCACCTTTATACTAAGTAAAATATTTTAAAAATATCTTCGCTCGCTCATTAAATAAATTTTTATATATTTTTTTCGGTATCTAATAATGTTGATATTACTTGAATTATTTCTCTTTTGTTAAAATTGCTTCTCCAGTATACGTCTCGTTCTGCTTTAATAATTCAGAGCGACCATTAAACGGTATGCATAAAAATATGAACAAGCAAATACCAATTGTAACATTCCAGTATTATTGAATTTTCATGTTTTCCTGATCTTAATATAATATCTCATTTTCGTTTCTCATGTCATATTTCATACTCATCCCTTCCTATCCTTTATGCTAAGGCTGTACAGTATCGCTGATCTGATTTTCCCTTTTAGTCGTTTCCGACGTAGATGACTTTGTAGGCATTGCCGAGAAGTATTCCAGGTGAGATTTTTACAGGGTAGTTCATCCTTGCTTTCCCGAATCCCCCAATTTTATCCAGGCTCAGGACGGGCATATGGCTGGGTATTCATGACTGTAATCCACGTGAGTTCAAGGGGCCGGTTTGCCTGTTCTGGGGCACGAAAAACCTGAATTTCCGGGTGATAAAACCCCCTACCTCCGTATGAGACCGGCTAACTCACCTTTCATCGAAAGAGACCAGATTTCCTCGCGTCACTGGAAATCGAACCCAGGTCTTTCCGACCAATACTTACTGAGCTACGGAGGCTCGCTGTACAGTATGCCAACCCGAAATTACCCACGGAGTGTAGAACTATAAAAGAAACACAGAAAAGAAAGTACCGATTAGAAAAAGTATAGAGCAGAGATTTAAAAAAAAATTCTTCTGACTATCTGAACTGGAAATTGAAATTGAAACGTGGGTGTAATCCTGTCTCGGAAACAACTGAATTATACAAGTGTTTGCATTTAAAAAGGAGTATGATTAAATTTCTTTGGATAAAGAAATCGTTCTTTAAGCAAAGCTATTTCTAACAGAAAACTTTGATCAAATTTCCTTGTCAAGAAAGTACACTCTTCAATGTACTTTAATGCGATTTCTACAAGCCTGGTGGGGGTGGTTGATAGTGACTAGCTATTCAAGTAATGTACTTAGCAATAGAACAAAATACGACTTTGTCAACCTGAGAGAAATCTGATGACTTCTGATGTTTATGTACACACTTAAATGTTGCAGCTGAGTCTTATGCTCATCATTATCGTGGATGGATCAGGAATAAATACACAGCGTGATGATGCTAGCTCTTTACTGAAAAAGAATCTGGAATATTTCGCTCATCGTTTTCTCCTAAATTTATTACTACAAAATTTGGTTACCTAAATCCTAATTAATATCATCATGCTATTGTAAGTTATCATGCGAGTGCATTGTTAGGTCAGATTGCTTGTTTTTCGTGGGGTGTCATCTTGGATTCCTGATGCCCACAAAATGTTCTTCTTGACAAACTTCCTGCCCGGTTCTCTTTCTAACCAAAAGGCATGACCTCTGTCTACACTAAAATATCACTACTAGAGTTCCTTCCCAAAGCAGATGACTAACTTTTCATTAAACCTAAAGGAGTTTAGTGGGTATTTCTAGAAACATTTCAGTTTAATGTCAATTAAATGTCATTGACAGATAGTAGTCGTTTATCTAATAAGGTTTTCTTTTTTTAATTTGGATGCTTTTTTTAAACTTTAAACTAATTTAAACTAATTTCCAATTGGAATTAAAAATACCCCAACTTATACCCGAAGATCTTCTTTTATGTGAATATCTGACAACAAATTCAAGTGGAGTTGAGATAATTAGTTTGGGAATATTTTCACTCAGTTTTATCTCAAGGTTAAATCCTGTAACGTTTGTATGGACATTTTCTCTGATGGTGCATAAGCTGTGTAAAAGTGCTGGCGCTGTTGCACGCATCAACTCAACTTTCATAATTCATGCAACAGCAAATATAAAGAGTAAATGACTGCTAGGAACCGAGGCGTACTGGTAGTGATGATCATCATTGTATTCTCCACCGTCACTCACACGCATTAAAAATGCCAGTTTCACTTAATATGTAAGAGATGAATCAATGAAAACGTTAATATTCCTGAGTCTCGATCCCTCAATGCACTCACTTTTGATATTCTTTGTGAGGATATCGTTTAGTTTGCATAAAGCAATTCTCCTGACTACCGATGCACGATGGTTGTCTCAAGGACAAGCATTTACACGATTGTTTGAATTGAGTACTGAAATGGTTAGATATTTTTCATGGATCAAATTTTTTTACTCGAAAGAGAGAACTGACAGACAGAATGTGATTACTAAGAGATGGATATTTATTTTGCAGACCTGTTATTCGAAATTGAACGCAGTGAACCTGTCACTTGAAGTAAAGCAACGAACTATATTTGCTGCCAGTGATAAAATTCGCGCTTTCAAAATAAATCAGAATTTCCGAATAGTCGCGAACGAGACTGCTTCCTAATTCTTCAAGGTTATTCTAGTGAGATCACTGCTTATATGAACGACTCCTCTTATAATGAAGTGTACAAATTTGGATGATCTGTATAATTGAATGAACCACTCTTGTCCGAATGACAGCTACGTGATGTTACAAAATGATATATTTTAAGATGTTAAACTTCCCTTCGTGAAGCTGCCTCATGACTGGAAGCTTATAGATAACCAAATGAAAACACGCTAACATCCGATAAAGGAGGGTATTCGACGATCGTGAGTTTGACTATCTCTCACTGTAGACATAATTCAACAAGGTAGACATGGACTGAACACTATTTCCCAAGTACTTACTTTACTTCTCAACACAAGACCTCAGACAACTAATTATATCACATATATCTGCAATAATCACTACGGAAAAGTCACATGAAACTTCTACATCCCAGACATGATAAACAAATTACCTTTTGAATAGAGAAACCTTACAAACTACAATAGCCTGAAAAGAGCTCTAAGGACATACTATGAACAAGAAACACGAACCCAAAATACCATACAAACTTAATGAAACACAATATATTCGTTCAGGCTTCCAGTTCAGCGATGCAGCAATGCATTCCAAGTTATTGTGCGCGTGTGTTCGCGTGCGCGTGAATTTCTCAATCCTAGATTTCGTAGCTTCCAAACACAGCAAAAACAAATCAATAAATAATAACCAACTGGTGTCATCCTCAGATAAGCTTACATAGAAGCTTCAAATGTACGTAATAACTGCAACAAAAGTATGCAATATAGAGTGATTATATCCATTGATATTGTATATACAGAGTGTACAAATTACAAATAAACATCTGTAATAATCATAATTATGAATATTATAATAATATACGTTGTAAACAGTTATTGTTATTATTATTATTTAAAGAAACTTTATGTTAGAAAGTATTTGTTATGCATAATTGTGTTCCTATGATGTATGTAATTTATCTGGGAAATAATAAAAATGTTAAAAAAATATTATTGTTGTTGTTGTTATTGTTGTAATTGTGTAAAAACAAATTCGCTAGGATAAGATTTATTTTACACTTATTCGCTATTATCGCGATCCTGTTAGCAAACTCATTTATACCTGCAGTATTTGTTTTCCTTTTTTGAAATTTGTTTCAAAGTCTTGTCAATTCAAATATTTTTGCCATTATTTACCGATTTATGTATTGCACTTATATGATTGTATAAGTGCAATCGGTAAAACTAAAAATTGGTTACTGAGAACTATAATTTTGTTAATTATATCATTACTTTTGTTAATTCAGTGTATATTAATTTACTGACTGCACCCCAATTAATGAAATATTATGGCATTTTACAGGAAACCCGATGCAAGGACGCAATTTCAGTTCCCTCCACACGTAAGCACACGGGGATCTTTTTTATTTGCATGATTGTATCTGTTAAAAGCTAATCGCTCCAAATACTAAAATCGTGTTTGGAGCCAAGTATGTTGTCATCCTTCTTAGTTCCACAAAACACAATTTTCACAATGAAGCTCCGCTGATGTAGTCGTCAGCGAGTAAAGAAGTTCGTAATGAGCCTTTTAATCCTTACGAATTCCTGTCCTAATTAAGAGCGAATTTCAAACTCACTTTCGAAATCCTTCTTGAAGTTTCTTAGTGACGAGTCTTCGGTTTCCTAATTCTTAATTGCTCTGAAATTCATGACCTCGATAATGTCCGTTCCCGATTCGTGCTATCTCAGTTCTATCTGATTAATTACCGTTTAGTACCGGGATATTCAAACATAAACCAACCTTTTCGGTTTATTATATGAAGGAATGCTTTCAGGCAGTATTTAGCACCGTACGCAAACGAAACATTAAATAATACCGAAACATTGCTCTAGAGATTTGTTTTATCCATTTAGAGCTCCGATAGTCAGGGTCAATAGCCAAGAAACTCGTCGAATATGAAAAATCGGAATAAATATTTTCAATTAAATAACATAGATTGTAGATCTTATAGTGTTGTGGACTCTAACGATGCGTTTTGGATGTCCATAAACGTGTCAATGACTTCAACAGTCCACAGCCACTCTGAACAATCCTTCAGAGCTCATGCCAGTCCATTGTCTGATAGACTGGCATGAGCTCTGATGGACTGTCTGCCAGCGAAGAGTTTCTTCGTCTTCCTTTTCCTCTTCTTCCATTTATCTTCCCTTTTATAATCAATTGAAGTATATTATATTTTTTATTACTAAGTAGGTGACCAAGATATACAGTTTTCTTTCTTTTTTATGGTATCTAAAAGTTCACGTGATTTCCCCATTTTTCCAGTACTTCCGGAACGGACGTGTTTGCTGTCCATGGGAGTTTTAACATTCGTCTGTATAACTACATCTCAAAGACTTCAAGTTTTTTTTATTGATATCAGAAACTTGAAGGTCCAAGTTTCTGCACCGTACAGCAGTACTGAGCATACATAGCATTTACCATGCGTACTCTAAACTCTAAATTTAAACTGCGGTTACATAGTGTTGATTTCATCAAGAGAAAATTTTTCTTGCTATTTCAATTCTAACTTTTATTTCCATTTCTGATTTGCAATCTTCATTTAACCAGAATCCGAGATATTCAAACTTTGCCACTCTTTCTATTTGTTTTCCATTTAAAGAAAGTGCTGAATTAAGACTTGGTTTCTTGCTTATGACCATGAATTTAGTTTTGGTGATATTTATTTTTAAGTCCATTTTTTTAACTCTCTTCGTTCACTAGTTCCAGAATATTTTGAAGATCTCGAATATTGGCAGCCAGGAGAGCTGAGTCATCAGCAAATAATAATAATAATAATAATTTTACAATTCATCGCAGTTGTCGATTTTCTTTCAGTATGTCCTCACCCGAAATCGAAATGTACGATTTTGACAAGGCATAGCTTGTTAGATTAATTTCATATATATATATATATATATATAGAAAGTATTTTACCTTGAGCATAATAAATGTTAAATATACTTGCAGGCGCAAACTTGACTTGTTTTTCTGTTGGCTTACTTGGGAAGTGGAGTAAAACCAGGTTTAAAATAGCTTGGTATCTTTAACACACACACACACACACACACACACACACACACACACACACACACACACATATATATATATATATATATATATATATATATATATATATATATATACGCAAACTAGAGCATCCGTAGCTCAGTCGGTATAGACGAAACCCTTTCGTCGAAAAGACCTGGGCTCGATTCCAGTCTACGGCCTGAGGAACCTTTGTCTGATCTCTTTCGACTAAAGGTGAGTTAGCCGGTCTCATAAGGAGGTAGAGGGTTTTTCACCCGGAAACTCGGATTTTTCGTCCCTCCGAACAGGTAAACCGGCCTCGTGAACACACCCATTACATTCATGAATACTTAAGACAATATGTGGAAGAGGTAGGATCCTCACCACATGTCGTTACGCCCGTAGTTAACCATGAGTCATATCATGGTAGTCCACCTCTTAGATAGGAGACGACATATGAATGGGATGGGAATAAGCAAAGTCGTTGCGAATATCAATGAAATGTTTGTGGGAAAACATCTCACAAAATCATCTTAAATTTAGTGCTGAAATGTGCTAGTTGAGATGAAAAAAGAAAGAAAAACAATCCAGCGAAAATAGATGGAAAGAAAGAATTTTCATTACAATAATTAATTTGCAGGGTCAATCTTACATGATTGAATTGAACTGAATTGAATTCTTCATTTTAATTTAATTTTCCGTTCAGTTACATTAACCACTTAGCTGAAGTTACTTTTTTATTGTTTTCCGTTACAATTATGGATTTCCTGGACACAAGAAAATGAAACACAAGTTAAGTAATGGACTCTTGTAACAGAAAACGTAAGATGCGTTACTCTGATTTACACTTCGTGCATTATTCGCTTTTACGCAATTTATTTATTTATTTATTTATCTATATATTTTATATTTTCAGATTCCTTCATTGTCCTTAATGTGACAAGAAACCAGAGATCACAATATGTTTCACTGCTTTGAAATAATGCATATTTAAAATCTTTCATTTCGATAAGGAATGTTTTGAACTTCATTCCGACTCGCCTGCTTGAATCTAGCATCGAAATGTCCAAAAAGAAAATTGTGTGTTCGAATTCCGTCACGGACGCACGCTACTTGGAAGGAAGTCAACGGACATCCCCATGGGCAAGGTGCATCGTGCCATGTAACGAATCACTTGTTTGTATCTGGTAATAAAAATTGGAGGAATAAGATGCACTTGCGTCAGTGAAACTGTCCAGGTGAAATATCTGCCAGAAGGGAACTGATGACATGTTGCAAGACTATTTGTTGGGAAACTTATTGACAAATTAGCCCGTCCTAGATCAACAATCAGTGATACCATACTGATATGGAAGCGCATTGAGTTAAAATGCAAGTGTTATCAGCCGTGGATGACTCACGACCCTAACCAATCGTGACCGTAGGGTGCTACGAATATGTAAAAACCGCTGTTAGTCAGTCGGCACGTTGAATCCAGTGTTCTGGGCATAGAATGGAACACAGCTGTGCACTAAACACATTCAGAACCGAGATTCAAACATGGATTTCCAGACCGCAATATATAAGCTCTCATTACCCAAACAACATGCAGCGTGGTCTTCAGTGGTGCAGAGGGCATGTACTATGGGACATTAAAACTTGGAAAGTTGTTTTATGGAGCGATCAATCACGGTAAACCCTCCACCGAGCAAATGGTCAGGAGTGGGTGTGGTGGATGTCCGATGAACATTTCCTCCCAGAATGCATAACCCAAACAATGAAATTCGGAGGTGGGTGTGATGGTTAGATCCTGCTTTTCCTAGTTTGTCTTCGGACCTCTGTTTGTGATGCCACGAATTTTGAACCCCGAGAGTTATCTGAACATTCTAGATAATGCAATGCTTTGTAGCGTTCCTAAGAAAATGACCATTCCTTCTTTCAGTATCTGTGGAGTAAACTGGAGCATCAGGTGGTTCGAGGGACGTTCGCCCCCACAATAGTAAAATAATTTATTAACTGAATTGTCTTGTTGTAATTATTTTGCATATCTATTAATGCAGATGGAGCTGTTCTACTACACCGATAGTGCACATAATATCACGTGATTTCAAATGCATTCTTCTCTTTTTTGGCGTTTTCCTATGATTATACTTAGAAAGGCTATGAAACTTAGCCACAAAGTTTACAAATAAAGACATTTAAATCAAATGTAAATAATTTTTGGTAATAATATTTTGTGATGAATTACATCTCGATTATTAAGAATACTTTTTATTTTTCATGTACACGTAGATTGAAACTACTGTGCTTGTCACATGAATAAGTTGTTGAAGAATTATCAGGGTTATAGTTATCGATTTCTATTTATTCATTATGAGTTGACAAATTTCGTTTCCTAAAAAAAAACAATAAGCAGCAAGAACTAGAAAATAAGAAAAGCTGTTGTATACACTTTGATTTCCCAAAATGAGAGATATACACATAAAAGTGAAGACATTTTATGGACAGTGGAAGCAATCCTAGCCATCAACAAATTTTGGATTCTTTCTTGGATAAATCTTCAACTATGTTGTTTAATTATTTCTTAAATTCTTTTATATAAGTTGTTTGCACCACATTTTTTTAATAGTGTACAGGGATCTGAAGAGAGATGTCGTTAGCCGAAATACGGTTTATCAGAGGAGAAAATAAAGGTAAGCAGGACGCAACGAACCGAACATGATTTCGGCCAATGAAGCTACAGTATCCATTTGGTCATGGCCAGAACTATAAATGGCCAAATTAAGACAGGAAACTGTCTTACAGCTCCTGAGACCATTTCATCAAATTCGTCAAACACGTCATCATATTCCAATTGGTTGTCTTGATTGCCAGTGTTGATGTCACTGTCTGAAAAACACAGAAAAATACAATTACAAGCAAATCTTCATATTCCCAGATAATTAAAAATACTTAGAAATATCATTGAATATTTATATTTAATTTGTCTTATGCATGTTAAAATTCTTAATAATGGCAGTAAAGACGAAAATAATATAACTAAACCAAAAGTTATTCTGCTATTCCTTCCGTATTACATGATGCCAGTAAATTAATACCAGCCGATCTAATTGAAATAAATCCAATTCAACAGATTTGGTTAAGCATGCATTACGAATCTTTATCAGGTGTAAGGCTGTAACAGCAAAAATACTGGAAATATTACCTCACCTGTTATTCCACAGTCATAACCTGTGAATCCCGAAGGACAGCTGCACATGTGGTACTCTGTGTACCTTCCACCGTTCACACATTTAGGAAAGCATACAACTGCCAACGAAGCGATAAATGCTACGAGAAACACACACACACACACACACACACACACACACACACACACACACACACACACACACACACACACACACACACACACACACACACACACACACACACACACAAATATTTATATAGTCCATATTTAAGTTGTCAGTCTACAGTTAGAACTAAAGGAAATTCAAGAAAATGGGTTATGTAAAATGAGGGTAAGACAAGGATGCACATTATCTCCACTCTTACTGATCATACATATAGATCACATTATGAAAGATGCGAAAAACGAAACTAGCTATATACAAAGCAGTGGTTAAACTAGTTTTGAGTTATGGATCCGAGAGATGGGTTAGAAATAAAGCACTTGACTGAAAACTAGAGGCCACAGATGAGAGGGTTCTGAGGAGAATTAGGGGAGTGAACTTATGGCATCAACGGCAGAATCATATTCATAATTAAGACATTCAGAAAAGAACTTGACATTATTAGCATTCAAGGATGTGTCGGCAGAGCTGATCTAAGGTAATATGGCCACTTAAATAGAATGGATGAAAAAAGGTTAGCACAACAGGTGTTTGATGCCAAGATGGCAATAAAGAGACTCGGAGGAAGAAAAAGGCTTCTTCCGAAGTCAGAAGTGCCTTAGAAGTATAAAATGTTAGATAGGAGATTAATAATAAAGTAAACTGAATCATGTAATGCTGTCATAGTAACTTGAAAATCTCCTGAGGATACATTACAGGAAACTGATGATGATGATGATATATATTGATGTTTTTCATTTATTTCTCTTTGCCTTACAATGCAAGATAGTTTTGAAACTGTCAATGAGATATGATTCATCGTTTAGTGGGGGATGCGCGGGTTAAGGTAATAATAATAATAATAATAATAATAATAATAATAATAATAAGAAGAAGAAGAAGAAGAAGAAGAAGAAGAAGAGAAGAAGAAGAGAAGAAGAAGAAGAAAGCAAGTCACAAATATTACCTTTCTTTCAGTTTAAGCTTTAACATTAGCGTGCTGCACTCAGTACCTATAAACAGTTATAGTTCCGGATGCACTGGACGTAAATAAAGGTATGCATCTGCCATATTTATTTATTATTTATTATATATCCATTTATTACTAATCGGTTTAATGACTGAAGATTAAGCAAGACAGAAAATGTTGTCAATAGTGAAGGTAGACTACTATGCGTGTGTGTGTGTGTGTGTGTGTGTGTGTGTGTGTGTGTGTGTGTGTGTGTGTGTGTGTGTGTGTGTGTGTGAGCGTACGTGAAACGTACGCTCACTCACACACTCACACAGAGAGAGAGAGAGAGCAACTGTATGCAGCAAAACCTGGGGAATCTTTCATAACGAGAAGATTATATAAAACCATAAAATAAACAAACTGGAGTGCAGTTACTGTTTACAAAGGAAGTGCATAGAATGTGTGCGTGAATGCGTGTGCAGGATGATAATCTGACGCAATTAATGATTCCATTATATTTTGGTGACATTAATCATATGTTATAAACCCTCTGGACCTTAATGAGTACGATGCATTTAACTATTATTTTATAGTCCACTGTTTAAACAATCAGTTCTCCAAGGTGAACTAACGGTTAATTATCGGGGAAGCCATTTTTCTGGACCGGAACAAACATCTGGAAAGCTAATATTTCCTTTGGTTTTTTTTTTTTTTTTTAATGAAACAGACGAGTTTGGTTACTTATCGTTTTACATGAAGAAAACTATTGCTGCTCTCCCAAGTAATCATTCCGAAATACGTTCCTCCACTTAAAGGGCAGACAGACGCAGTTTTCAGTGTATTATTGCTGAATTTTTTATTTTTATTTTTTTAATATTTTTTTTATTCATCTCCGGAAATATGAGAATAATACAAAGAAAAACATACAAAGCACCTTGCAGAGAATCTAAGAGAATAATAATAATAATAATAATAATAATAATAATAATAATAATAATAATAATAATAATAATAATAATAATAATAATAATAATAAAAGAAAACAAAATCTTGTCAAGAATAGTTTCAAGGCATTTTAAGTTTGTTTATGAATAAATGTAGACGACCCAGTGGTGTGTTGGCACCGGCTCGTGCGATCCGGTTGTTAATATTTTTAAGTCGGTTATTAAAATTCTTTATGAAAGGATAGATGATGAATGGTGGTATATACTTTTTCTCGTACATATTTTGAAATTGTATAATAAACACTTACATTTATTATTATTATTATTATTATTATTATTATTATTATTATTATTATTATTATCAAAAATAAATGCATAAAGGAGAATTCACAAAACACAAACTCAATTTACGAACGGGAATTTGGAAACGATTTTATTTACTAAACAATGTCTGTATTCATTGAAACACAAACACGTTATCAAAACTCCCGAACTGGGTATTTGAATAAACAATAATGCCGTATTTTTCGGCGAATTTCCAAGAACTTGCAACGTTAAGTTCTTGGAAATGCAACATTGTTGCACTAGCGATAATTACAAAAATTCGTCGCGACGGCTACAGTCTCTGGTCATTTGATCGACTACGAGTGGTAATATTACTGTTACATTTTTTTTTTTTGTACAGGATTTCATTTGATAATAGGTAAGTTGTAAGTAATATAGGAAAATTTTCTTTAATATATGTTTTTATTTCGGTTTTTCTTTTTTTTTTTTTTAAATTAAAATAATTTTAATCAGGGTTTTGGGTTTTGGGTCGAAAAAGCGGATAGCCGTTAGTTGAAAAATTGAAATAGAACGAAACTTCTTAAACATTAAAAGGACAAAATTTGAAGAAGCAGAAACAAAGACATCTGAAGATACAATAGAACTTTGTGAAGAATCAAATTTTTCATAAAGCGGGCCGGTTGTTAAAAATTTACCAACACACCACTGAGACTACCCCCTAACATTAAGACACGGGAATTGTACCATGTTTAATGGATGAGTAGAAGAATATCCTCTTTCTCAATTATCTAGAAACAAAACAATAAACATACAAAGCACCTTGTTTGTGGCGGGAGGACAGACAACCAAAAAAATCCATCGAGACAAATAACGAACCTGTTCAACTGCTTCATGCTGACCAGTCGTCTGGCATTTATTAGCCGTCAGAAAATCATAGTTTCCCGAACGAACGAGAATTGCAGTTCTGAACGATTGTTTTCATTACATATATTATACATAATGTGTGTGTGTGTGTGTGTGTGTGAGAGAGAGAGAGAGAGAGAGAGAGAGAGAGAGAGCTCATTTAATATGCTAAACAAATTTTATTAGATTTTTATTGTCACTACCGAGAATTCACTTACGAAAAATATATTTCTCTGACAATAATAGTATCAGTATATACATCCACGCCTCTATCCCATTTTTATACGAGTGGGATAGGACGTTTATGTAGAACACATAATTGCTTAAGGAATACGTTTCTTCAAGCAGTGAAAGAAAAGAAAACTAATAACTATATTAAAAGATGTTTGTAAGAATGCAGTTGCAACAGTTAGAATAGGTGATGATTTGGAGAAATTGTTTAAAACAAGCAGAGGTACTAGACGGGGGGGGCAATATCACCAATCATTTTCATCGCACATTTAGAAAGAGCAGTGGATAAAATGAAGGAAGATGCAAAAGGAATATCAGTGTGTGGGATGGGAATTAACAATCAAGATTGTTGATGAGAATTAACAAGATTTGCAGATGGCATTGTTATTATTGAAGAAGACGAAAGAGAACTACAAAAAACATTGAAAATGGTAAACGAGGAAGGGAAGAAAGAGGTTTGGACTTGTTATGAACTTGGAAAAAACGAAGATAATGGTATTTGGTGAGAAGAACATGAAACAAAAGGTACAAGTGGATGGAATTGATATAGAAAATGTAGAACAATTCATCGCATATTTGGGAAGTAAAATGACACGTGATTTGGACTGTAAAAAAGAAATAAAGATCAGGATTGTAAAGGGAAGAACAAATCTGAAGGCCATGGATAACAACTGGAAAGGTAAAGTGATCAGTTTGCAAACAAAACTAAGAGTACTGGAAACATGCATCTTTAGCGGTGTACTGTATGGACCTGAAACTAGCGTAATAAATAAGGAATCGAGAAAAATAATTTTTTTGGTATTCGAAACAAGTTGTTACAGGAAGATTCTAAGAACAGGATGGGTACAGAAAGTGACAAATGAAGAGCTCTATCGGAAGATAGAACCAAAGGAGAATCTAATGCAGAAGATTATAAAACGGAAGCTGCAATTATTTGAACACATCTGCAGAATAAGTGAGGATCGGAAGATAAAGACATTCATGTTTGATATTATGGATGGTGTGAACAGAACAGAAAATGGATAGAAGACATAAAGGACTGGTGTGGGATGGATGTGCAGAAACTGCGACACTATGCACTGGACAAAGAAAGGTAGAAAAAGATAGTGAAGGAGGCATCGGACACCAGCGGGTGGTTAGCCCATGGTTCGTGATGATGATAAAGCCGTGAAAGTGCCGATTACTCAGCTAATTAATTTACTTATGGTTCAACCCTTTCAGTGGCCAACAAACGAATTAGCAATTATTAAAAAATTAGAAATTAGAAACTGCTCACATTTAAACTTTGCGGGTTTCCTCTTTTTTTTTTTTTTTGTGGATGATAATTTTGATGGTTCTGAGTCGTTTTCCTACACTTCCGCTCATACGTTAATCGATGCATGAACTAATATTGTATTAGAATGCACACAGAAATGGTCAAACATGACTCTATTTTATAAACAACAACAACAAAAAAAAAACACTCATTCATGTGTTTAAGTTAAATCTTAAATTTTTGCATTATTCGTTAATATTGCTGGATGAAGAAAAGATAAGACCGATTCGTGTCTGAAGTAACGACTTCAACATCTGACATTGATTTTAGATTGTGTGTGTGTGTGTGTGTGTGTGTTCGTAGAATTTTTTTTCTTTCTCTGTACAGAATTTAGTTCACTTACATCGAGTGAAGTCGCTACACAGTTCAGAACTGTGAACTAGAGAGAGAGAGAGAGAGAGAGAGAGAGATCAACTTCTCTCTTTCTCTCACTTACTCTGCTCACAGGATGTCGAAAGCTGACCATTCCCACGCTGTGAGATTGTGTTCGGATAATAAAAGTGCAATCGGAAAATTTACGAGATTTTTATTAGAACAGTTCAACAAAGTCTACTCACCTCCATTTTCACTCCTTGATCTAGGAAGAAAAAATAAAGTGTGATTAAGCGATAACCAATAATAAAAAGTTATGTAGTAATATATATATATATATATATATATATTTATTTATTTATTTATTTATATATTCTAATATTCTAATCTGTGACTGAATATTTATTATTTTTTTTTAAATCAGGCCCTTCCCTCTGTTTTCTAATGAACTGGTTTAGAATTAGATTGTCATTCACAGATAAGTTATTCGCGCGCGAATGGGAGAGACAGCAGTCTCATCTCGAAGAGCAACACACTCTGTTTAAGATCGAAGTGAAGCCGAATTCAGGGCGCTCTCCATTTCCTCTGACAGAAATGAAAACTGCTTGGGTATTGAAATTATTTAAGCCATCTGTTTATTTGTTAAGTTGTTTATTTATGCCCCATATGGGGGAACTTAGTCAAGAGGGGAAAATCCGTCCTGTCTCGAGGAAATGCGGTTCATTTACGAGCACAACACCCTAGGGATGCTGTGCTCGTAATGGAATCCGTTTCGTGGTAGAGTGGATAGCGTTTCTGTTCCCCACCCACCACGCCGTTATTCATTGCTAGTGGGGATATTTGTGAATGCGTTTAGGTGGGTGACCGGTCTTCTTGTTGAAGGCCTGAACAGCGACTTGAATGGTATCAAGCGTGATTCTGCGGCAAGGGCGTCTTTCGTTCTCATGTAAATCCTCCCATCTAAGAAAGAGAAAAACCCTCTTAGGATGGGCCAAGAAGTCGATAAAAAGGAAACCCTGCTCTAGAAACCGATCACGAAACTGTTTCTAGCCACTTCAGGCCTTCAGTAAGCAAGTGGTGGGTGGCGAAGAGATTCTTCATCTGTTTTTAAAGCGGACCGATGGGAGAAGACAACGACCCACCGGAGAAGAATCCTTCGGGCATACGCGTTTCTGGTTAGAAACAAACAAATGAAAGCAAGGATCCAAAGACATTTTATAGACGAAACCAACTCACTTTCAAAGTAAAGACGCCTTCGGCTGGTTTCATTCGGGTAGATTGTCAAAGTTTGTTCTTTCGGCGTCTTCCACACTTCCTTCTGTTGGGAGCGACAAATCATTGCAAAGCAGTCACGCTCAATTCCCAAATACGAGTCTCGTATAAGAAGCTAATCTTTAATTCTTTAAATCTTAAAACTTTAATTCTGAGCTTCTTTCTTTCCTTCCTTCTGCGTTAATAAATTCAAATACGGTCACCGCCAGGTGTCCTCGCCATCATCACCTTCTCACATATCCACTATTATTTCTATTTTTTTTTTTTTTTGGCTTTTTAAAGGCAAAGTTTTTTCCCCTAGAATGATGAATTTTGAGTCATCATTCTAGGGAAATATATAGAAAATGAATGGGGTTAAGTCTATTTAATGAGAGAAAGTCAAATTGCACTAACATGTGATCTAGTAAACGTCATATGATGCACGACGATTCTCATCTTTATGTATTATAAGAGCTGCTTTATTGGGCACCTTCTCTTCGTCTATCTTCATTACTACGTCTGTTGAGAGCAAACACTTTGAACATAGATGAGGAGGATGTCTATGTTCGTGTCCCAACCATTACTCAGTTAAGTTTTCTTAATCTTCTTCTCTCTTCCATCATTCATGTAGATGATTATGAGTCCGAATGAACTCTTTCCACTTCTGTCTGTCTCTGGGTAGGCCGAACAGTTTTGTCCAGTTTGGTGTCGCTCGCTTGTTGTGATTTGGCTTTCAGATTTTCTTTTATTTTGTCTATCCATCCAATTCTAGGCCGCCCTTTGGATCTTTTACCTTCCTTCGTTGTATTCAGGGTTTAGATTGTAGTCTTTCTGTCCCCATTCTGGTCACATAGCCAAACCATTGCAGTCTTCTTTCTTGGATTTGGTCTATTATTGTAATTTTTTGTTATGACGTTTCTTAGTAAGTATTCGAAATTAGAGTTTGCAAAAAAAAAAAGCAATTTCATGTATTTAAAGATCTGAAAGGAAAAACTGTAAAAATGGAAATAATCTTACTCGCTTTGTGGCTGAATTCCTGGTAAGCAGATGACCAAAACGAATACCATCAACAGAAGACACTCCTTCATTGTTCTGGAAGCTGTTTCAGTTACGCACGTACTCCAAAATTAACCCTCAGAAGTGATAAGATTGAAACTTTCGTTGATATTTTAAAGGAAACAGAGAGGACGCCACAAGCGCCTTCCACACCAATCAGAACATCGATGCTGTTTTTTTTTTTTTTTTTTGCTGTTTAGAATCAAAATGTAGTGTTGTCAGAAAAACTTCAGCTATCGCAGTTAGTACATAAAAAACAGCAGTAGAAGAGTTTAAGAAATATCCTATTCGTGTTATCTTTCTTGCATTATCGTTTGCTTGTGAATTGAAGCAATTACATAAAAAAAAGTGAACCATTTTCTCTTTAATATAAGAGAAAATGGTGCTAAGATGGTGCTAAACAGACAAACACTATAAATGACGTCATTGATTGGATGGATTCAAAAAACGTATTGCTATTAGTGAAACTGCAAATCACACAATCAGTCTATTGCTGCCACACTCATTTCGATAATAATATATATCAAAGCGAATTACTTTGGTTCAGTTATTTATGAACGGTTAAATTATGAAGCCATCTTTTAGATGTTGATTGTGCTTTGTTTATAATGTTGGCGAATGTACTCAAACAATCCACGCCCAATTAATTACGGAGATCTTCGATGAATGTAACTGCACTCGTTTATAGCAGAAGAGGCCTTTACAGGGACACTCGGTGGGGTTCTCCCACTAGGAGACAATCCTGCTTGTTTAAAAGCAAATCTTATGCGGAATCAATTGATCATTCTGCAATAATGAAGCGAAAGAGAAATTTAGCATAAACTGACGTTCGAGTGAGTTTTGTCAAGAGGAGTGTTCAGGAGATTTTGTTTAACTAAAAATTAAAAAACGCGATTTAAACAGCAAAACAGTGGCAAACCTTATTTGTTTATGCGATTAATAATTTTTTGTTTAGACTTAACGTGATAGAGATCATAAAAGCAACTCATTTGTGCCTTTCCTCCTGAGATTTAGCCAAATTACTTCCTGAAAGGTCTCCGAAATATTTATATTCCGATGTCCGAAGACATTTTATAGTGTCTGAGTAGGTTTCAATGATGCCGTTACAATGGAAATATATGGATACGAATGTCGTTAGGATGAGAAAACGTTTTATCAGGACTTTTCAGTTGAAGTTAAGTTAGAAGTTAGCCATTTCTTGCTAAAGAAGTAGCTAAAAACTCATTTTTTATTCTAATTAAAATGAAAGAAACCCCATTAACTGTTATCGAAACTTCCACTGCTTCCGTTTGAGCAATCATCCCAATCAAGCAAACACGTTTTGGATCAAACGCCCTTTCTTCAGGAACCACCTCATTACGAGCGACCACAAGGACTGCTTTAGATTATTTTCTTATCTAGGGTCATTTCAATTTTCACAAACATTCAGTTCATGTGGGCTTTGGTAAATCAGCCGGAAACACCATCAAGAAAGTAAAACGAAAATTCCTAAACTTTATCTTGCAGGAGGGAGGAGAGTAATTCTGAATCTGATGGGAATAAATGGCTTTTTTTTTCATCGTAAAGGGATTTGAAAAGGGAGAAAAAAATTCAAGTGAATTAGAAACTTATTTTATTTATTTACTGGATATTTCAAGTATGCTTTTAGATCACTTTGGAATTATAGTGGAATCACCTAATGCTTAATTACGTGTTGCCCAATTCGCGGGAAGGGAAACCGAGTTCTCTGGATGAAAAAAAAAAAAAATCTGCCATCACCGTATTAAAGCGGCGGCTAATTCCTAACTCAGCTTAATCTGAAAATACCTAATAAAGCGTTTTCGCATCCTGGCCGGTATTCGCGTCAGGTCTTTTCATCCAAAAAGCATCATTGAAACCGGCTGAGCTATTTTCGCTCCCTTCCAAGTGGTGGCTTTTATAAAATGTCTTTCACTATATTCGCATATAATATTTCAGAGAACGTTCACAAAGCAATATGGCTATAATCCGTAATAAACGAAAAAATAACAGATTTTGCAGTTTAAGCACCTACAAATACTGCTTACTTCATCTGATCGCATCGCATCATACGAGAGCAACTGTTTCGAAAAGTGCACTCCCATCAAAGTCTTCACTGAAACTAACATCAAAAAGAATTTATTTTCCATACATTTACTTCTTACAACGAATAGAGTGTGTGCGTACCAAGAAAGTGTTTTGTTATGTGCCATCAGTTGTTTTGGAATCTTGGGATCCTGTGAACAAAGAATTTCCATTCCAGTCGGCCTCTTGTCATTTCTTTCAGTAATTGTAAGTTCCACTTACAAGAAAGAAAGGACAAAGATGGAAACATAATCATTGATAAGGAAAAGATAAATGGAAGATGGGTGGAGTGCTTATCAGATCTCTATGATGATGATAATGGTAAAATGATAGACGATTCATGTCACCTTAAGTTAAACGTAACAACAAATACCACTCTACCCACAAGAAAGGAGATAGAACATGTAATTATAAGAATCTTCCTAATAATAAATCCCCTGGGTGTGATATCTAAAATTATTTTAACCATTGCTAACAAACGAATTGAAAGAGCCTTAATCGGTGAATTGAGTGAATAACAGAAAGGCTTCAGAAGAGGAATGGGAACCATTATGCTATCATGGAGCTACAAATACTAATAGAAAGATCACTTGAAAGAAACAGGAACGTTTATATATGCTTCATAGACTTTCAGAAGGTCTTTGACCGCGTAATACATAATAATATGTTCAATATATTAGATAAATTAGACATAGAAGATCATGTACTTCTTCTTATGGTGCTATCTTCTATCGAAGGTCAGCGACCATCTTAACGAACAAATTGCGTTCTTGCGTTAATCGGAGCAGTTGTGCGCTGCGCTTTCCTGTCCTCGTTTTGATGGTGTCAAACCATGATATTCGTTTTCTTCCTCTAGTTACTTTGCCATCAATTCTTCCTACCAAGATAGTTTGTAGAAGTTGGTATTTGCTGTTTCTCATGATGTGACCATGATATGATGTTTTTCGTTTCTTGATTATTTGTACAAGATCTTTAACTTTGCCAATGGACTTTAAGACATCTTCATTGATAATTTTTTCTGTCCATGATATCTTTAGTATTCTTCTGTATAGCCATATATCAAAGGCTTCACTTTTCTTGATGGTTGTCGATTTCAATATCCATGTTTCAACTCCATACAGCAGAATAGACCACACGTAGCATTTCAGCATTCGGCATCTGACTTCCATGTTTAGGTCTTTATTGCAAAATAATGTTCTCATTTTCATGAAAGACTGTCGTGCAACTTCAATCCTTGTCTTTATATCTATTTTAGGATCCCACCTTTCATTAAGCCAGCAACCAAGATATTTATATCTTGACACTTGATCGATATTTTTCCCATTGAGTGTCAGTTTCATTGATGGATGTTTGCTGATGACCATGTATTTTGTCTTGTTGATGTTTATATTTATTCCCATTCTTTGGCTTTCTATGTATATTCTGTCAATGAGTTTTTGAAGACCCATAATATTATCTGTGATTAGCACGGTGTCATCTGCATACCGTAGATTGTTAACAATCTTTCCATTTATTGTGATTCCCTCTGGACATTCTTCCAATGCATTTTTAAAGATTACCTCTGCGTATATGTTGAACAAGAGTGATGAGAGCATGCATCCTTGTCTCACTCCTCTTTTGATGTTAATATCACTGGTGGTAATGTTGTCTAATAATGTATTTAAGATTATAAAAATGATTTATACAAAACAGAAAATGCAGCTGTTTTACTCTGAGGCTTCTGTAATGAAAAAGAGGAGTTAGACAGGGTTATAACCTTTCACCAAATCTATTTCGTATCTATAGTGAGACAGTGATGAAAAAGATTGAAAAACAAAATAATAGGAATTAGTATCAATGGTATAAAATACAACAATCTTAGATATGCTGATGATACCATTCTAATAGCAGAAAACAGAAACAAATTAATCAAATTACTGCAGCTACTAATTAAAGAAGGTAAAGAGTTTGTATTATATATAAATTCAAAAAAAGATCAAATTTATGAAAATCTCAAAAGAAAACAGATCTGAGCCAGAAATATTCATAAACAATATGAAAACTGAACATACAACAGAATACAAATATTTAGGCACCTGCTTTACTGCAGATGGAAAGCAAGATAAAGAAATAAAAATAAGAATAGCCATAACTAAGGATGCCTTCTGGAAAAATAAAGATCGGCTCAGAAGTTCTGTGGGTATCGAGACAAAGAAAAGAATGACAAAAACATTAGTGTGGCCAGTTTTCACATGTGGAAGTGAGATCTGGATATTCAAAAGGTGAGAGTAAGACAACAGATAATGGCCTTTGAAATGTGATGCTATAAGAGAGCTCTGAAAATCTCATGGACAAAACATGTGACAAATATAGAAGTCCTACAGAGAATGAGAACACAGAGATCTTTATTACAGGAAACGATGCAGAGAAAGATGAGATTGGCAGGACATGTACGGAGAGGTTCAGCAGGACAGGGGATATTAACAGTTTTAGAAGGAAAATTATGGGAAAAGGTTCAAGAGGCCAAAAATGAAGGACCTGGCTTGAAGATATAAGATCATGGACAGGATCACGTGGCTATGCAGAAATAAAAAGGAAAGCCACCAACAGAGAGAACTGGAAGGACACGGTGCTGCACCCTCTCACTGAGGAAGCTACACGAAGAAGAAAAAGAAAGTTCTACTTAGGAATTTACTTAGGAATTTATTTTATGTTGTCCATCCAACTCTTTTCATTCCTTCAATCTTCCCAACATAACTGTCTTTTCCAATGATTCATCAGCTTTCAAAATATGTCCAACGCATATAACTTCTGATTAGCGATCATCGCCTCCAAGGAGAATTCTGTCTTTATATTCTCTAAAACCTTCTTATTGGTCATTCTTGCAGTTCACGGGATTCTTAATAGTCTCCGCCTTTGGTTTTGAACTCAGGAATGAAGCAGAAGAAAAGGTGGTGGAATTTTCAGTGGATAGCAGTTGCTGTATTGCAAAAACTTGCTTTCAACAACATAAAAGAAGATTGTACACATGAACTTTACCTAATAGAGAATACAGAAATCAGTTATATTGTTGCAAGCCAGTGATGCCTTGTTCTTCTTTTTCACCCACTTTTGCATTCCGTCTAATATCAAAAGAATATAGTGTACATATCAATGCTATACACGCTATTTGCTGAAAGCCGTTTTAAAATTCTTCTACCTCATCTTTACTTGAATCTGTAGTGGGTGCATACACCTGTATGAGTGTAACATTCACTGGGTATGCCTTTGTTCTCATTAGGATTATTCTATCGGACAAGGATTGTAACCGAAAATGTATTTTCTTTATTGACTTCTAACTATCATTGCTACTCCATTTCTTCGAAGGTTTCCGTGTCCAGAGCAATACATCATTGAATTATCAAATGATATAATATTTGTTTTCATTTTTTCTTTCAAAATGAAATCAAAACTATCAAAATACATAATATGCAACTGTTTTCTAAAAAGCTTTTGCCTAAGCATAATCAACACCATTGGTTATACTCCTTCTCTTCCCAATCAATACAGTTAATATTTTCCATAATAATACAGTGATCGATGCTATGAAATTTCATCTGAATGTCTTTGCATGTCGATTGCTATTTTTTTTTTTTATTCATGTGTTCATAAAGGTATTAGCAGATTTTTCAGGGTACTCAGTGTTTTGTTTTAAACCAATAAAAATAATAAAAAAGTATCCTCTTGTTCAACATTGCGGTTTCAAAGATGTTTGATAAAACGAAAAGAACAGATAGCAGTCTATTAGTTGATGTTATGATTGACGCTTCCTTTCTGGAGAAGGACTCTTCTGTTTTTAAGCCTGTTCGCTCATTGGAATGGATTTGTTTATAATGTAAAGAAGAAATTCATTTTCATAATTTTCCTAATTTTTCCACCCATCGCATCATATTCAATTCATCAATAATTGTAGTTCATCAGCAATTTCTGACATAAACATGGAAGTGAATTTTTCTTTATGAACTGCAGTAGCTTTCAAATGAATTATTTGACACACAAAGACACCTTTTTATTTATGTGTTCATTTCGTTTATAGTTTTAGATTAGCGTTATTTTCGGCTTACGCTCCCTGCCCGGACTAAATCTATGCATTTTCACTCAGCAGAAGTTGGCCATCAGGAAAACCACTTTTTTTTTTTTTTTGACTCGAGAAAATGTTTTAAATAATGCGAATTCGATTTTCGTCATTGGGTTTTTGATCTTGTTTTTATATAAGGTCTCGCTCTTATTTATTTGCCTCTTTTATTTTGGTTCCCCTTTTTTTAAGATCTTTATTTTTGTAACATGTTCCTACGGGGAATAAGTTTGGAACCAACAGCTAAAGATCGTTAGTTTACTGCTGACAGACAGAACAATTCAGATTCCAGAAGATGCAATTCCAGGTACTTCATTCAACCAGGCAATTAAGGAATGAAATCAAGTAATGAAGGAATTGCATCAGATTATGGAGGAATGGAAACAGATAATTAAGGAATTTAACGTAATTTCAGGTACCAGTGAAGTCAATGCTCATGACCACACGGGTATAAATCGGAAATCATAATTTTCTGCACTGGTCTTACTCAGCCTCATTAAATTCGTCTCTCGTGTAACTGGGATGATCTAAGAAGGTAAACAATAAATTATTATCCTGATTATGTAAGCATTTGGAAATAATCTAATCGCAATTAATTAGACTGCAATACAAGTAAAGCTTTCGCAAAGATTAACAGAAGAGTAGGGTTATTATTTAGTTATTTTTACTTTCTTCGTCGTTTATTTTCAGTACCTGGAAAATGAACATGTTTAAATCTTCTTGTTGGGATGATTCGAGACCAGCTTGAACGAGTGGTCCACATTTGTTCAATATAATTCAATGAAAGAACCAAACGCTTATCCAGATTTTGCTTTGACTTTCAGATTTAATAGATAATCTACACGGTAAAGCAATACAAAGATTTCAAGTCCATCAATCCTCTTAACATCCCCTTGATGCCATACGTGTTCATCATCAATTATGAATTGATCTTACCCAAATCTTCTGCTATAATTATTCTTTTTGTTTGATATATTATATTATTCTGATTACATGCATACAATTATTATATTAATGCAGGATTATCAACACCTGTTCCAACAGAAACTGTCAGTTTCATATTTCTAGATCTCGTCTTATCAGGTTTCTCCACCTTTCCGTGGTCTTTGGTCTATTACCCTCCAGTTTGATTTCATTCATTCTTCTTGGTATTCTTTCTAAATTCCTTCTCATTAGATATCCAAACCACTTCAAGCGAGCAGTGCAAGAATTTGATTCTGTCATCTCCCAGAGGACATGCTTATTCTTCACGCAAAGCAAGATGCCTCTCCTGGCTCCTGTCTGCTTGAGATGTGTCCAGAGTATCCAAGGATCTTTCATCCCCTCTGTTTAAGAGACTCGTTTCAAGATTCAACTGATCTCTTATGCTCAAGTTGGGTAATTTCTCTAACAAAGAAGTCGAAGCATACTTCTCTAGTTCTACATTTCAAAATCATTGATTCTTTGGATTGATTGCCTTAGGTAGTGTTTAAGACTATGAGTCATAAAAAACCAAGCAAAGACCAAATATTTCACCAATCTGCTTTTGTCTTGGCAATAATTCAAACCAAACAAGCGTGTTTATTTTAATCGGCTTAGTGTTTCCTTTCAGTACTGTTTTCCTATTGTAACACTAAATCTCCAATTATAATTACTTATTTTGTGCGTAGTTCAAATTTCGCAATAGACATTTAAAACATCAACATAATCCACATTGATCAATTAAATACCAGTTATTTAAATCTTCAAGTTTAATTAAACTTGACTTAGTAATTATGGTTCATAAAGAATATTATTACTATTACTATTATTACTATTATTACGGGCAACTCCAGGGAGTCATTAGACTCATCGAGGGAGGCCCCAAATCATATTCATCACAACTATTTGACATTCATACAGTATCTATCATACCTCGCCTTAAACTCATTCACTGTCACAGCATCCACCACAAACTCAGGGAGCGCATTCCACTCATTCACTACTCTAAAGTAAAGAACCCAGCTCTAACACCTTTACTAACCACACTTTTGCCCAGTTTCCATGGATGTCCCCTAGTCCTCCCACAACCAGCCCTGTTCTCAAAAATATCTTCTGAATTAATTTTATAGAAACCCTTCAGTAATTTGAATGTCTCAATCATATCTCCCCTCCTCCGCCTATCAACCAATTTTTGCAACCCACAAATCCTCAACCTGTTCTCATACGGTTCATTCCACAGACCTGCTATCATCTTGGTCACTCGCCTCTGAATCCTCTCCACCTCCTCCCCATCAAGAAGAAACCTAGGTGACCAAATCTGAGCACAGTAGTCTAGATGGGGTCTTATCAAGGCTCGATACAGGGGAACAATAACCTGCTTGTCTCTGCTTGTCAACGTATTCTTCAGCAACCAAGTGATTTGATGAGCTGATTTGGCCACTTTTGCAATGTGTCCCCTAAATTTCAATTCCTTATCCACCAACACTCCTAAATCTCGTGCCTCATCAATTTCCTGGAGCACGGTTCCACCAATGCAGTAAACTGCCGCCAATCTTTTCACCCCAAAATGCATAACCTTACATTTTGCCACATTAAACTGACATCCATTCTCCTTAGCCAAGACCTCCAATCTATCCAAATCATCCTGCAAAATTTTGACGTCATCTGCATTCACTATTGCCCTACCCAACTTCGCATCATCCGCAAACAAATGAACTGTTCCTCTCAGATCCTTTCCTATATCATTTATGAACAAATTAAACAGCAGTGGTCCAAGAACAGATCCTTGTGGCACACCACTAGTCACAGGCCGTCTTGTGGACTCTACTCCTGAGTAAACCACTCTCTGATATCTCTCCGTCAACCACCCTCCTATCCATCTCACCAACCCTATGTCCATCCCCATATGCCCCAATTTACTGATTAGAATTCCATGTGGTATCCTGTCAAAGGCCTTGGCAAGGTCCAGTAGAATCACCGTAAACCCATTACCCTTATCCAGTTCAGCCGTCACTGTGTTATAATACGTGAGCAAGTTACTGAGGCATGACCTACCCTTCACAAAACCATGCTGTCCCCGATACAGTATCCCATTTTCTTCTATCCAATCTTGTATTTTCCTCTTGACTATTTTCTCTAAGACCTTGATAATGATTCCTGTTATGCTGATTGGCCGGTAATTTTCAACAGCAGCCTTGGAACCACCTTTGTGCAGTGGAACTATTTTACCCTCTTTCCACCCCCTTGGGACTGACCCAGTCCTGAGGCTCAAATTAAACAAAATGGTCAAGGGCACTGACAATTCTTTGGCCGCTTCACGTACGACACGAGCTGGTATACCATCCAATCCCACAGATGTATTGACATTGAGGTTCTGTAATAGACTAGTTACCTCTACTTCATTCATCACAATTCCAGTATAAGCTGTTGGTTCTTCCATTCCTGCAAAGTCTCCACCTGGATGATATACTCTTGCAAAGTGCTCGCTCAGTAATTCCACAATATCGATTGATTCAGTTACCTCCCTACCCTCAGCATTTTTTAAGATCATTCTACCATGAGCATTTTTCCTTTTACTTGCAACATATTGAAAAAACTGTTTGGGATTCTCTTTAGCCTGCGTGGCCAATTTCCTTTCGTAATCTGCTTTTGCTTTTCTTACCACCCTTGTTACCATCCTGGCCTGAGCTTTATACTGTTCCTGCGCCTGATGGTCACCCTTCTCCTTAAAATTCCTCCACAATTGTTTCTTTTTTTGCAGCTCAAGCTTAATAGTGTTATTCATCCATTTAACCCCTAATTGATTTATTATTCGGACTCTTGGTATACAGTCAACCATTGCCTCCTGCAAACAGTTCTTAACCACCTCCCATGCACTATCAACATCCAGCCCTTGCAGTTTTACATGCCATGGCATTGAGCCAAGCACACACCTAAGCTTGTCATACTTACCAGCCCGGTAATTCCACATGTACCCTGTCTTAATTGTAAATTCGACTCCTTTAGCAACCTCCCAAGTCATGACTTTATGGTCACTCTCACCAATTGGTGGCAACATGGTCATGTTCATTACAGCCACATTCTCGGTTGCAATTACTAGGTCCAGCACTCTCTGCCCCCTGGTATTTTCCAATACATGTTGCCGTAGATAGTTGTCCCTTAATAACCGCATAAAATCCAATTCCTTCCTCCCATGTGCCCTCTCCTCTTTCCAGTCAATGTTACCATAATTGAAATCACTCATAATAATTACCCTCCTTCCACTCATTTTTTCTATTTGCTTATGCATACTATCCCCACCATCCACTCCATCACCCGGTCTATAGCAGCACCCAATTGTATATTTTGTTCTGCTGGATTGTATCTCACACCAAACAGCCTCAAATGCGCTTTTTTCCCCATCATGCAGTTCAACTTCTATACTCCTTGGCTGAAGATCATCAGCTATCATCAATAACACTCCTCCCCCCTTTTTATTCACCCTGTCACTCCTGAACACGCTATACCCGTCGCATTCAATCCCACTAGCTTTATCATCTTCTGTCAGCCATGTTTCACTAATACCGACAACCTCTGGCCTGGAAGTGCCAACCATGGCCAAAAACTCTTCCTTCTTGTTCCTAATACTCCTGGCATTAGTGTACATGAATCGCAGAAGCCCATTTGTCCCATCCTTACTTTGATGCCTTATACTAACTATCCCATTCTGATTTGTTGTCCGTTGTACTCGCTCGGGCATAATATACTCATTAATACACTTAACTGTCCCCCTAAAGTCAGCATATCTACTCCCCCCCCCCCCTTAATAAATCTAGTTTCCCTGAGTCTGTACATCCACTTCCACATCATTCATCAACACTCTTTCAAGTCTTCGTACACCAACTCCATTCAAATACAATCCATCCATCTTATATAAGTCCTTTCGCCCATCGAACTCATTCCACACATATTAACAAGAAGAGAGAGAGAATTTGCATCATACACACTATATGGACAATCCGTTATGCATATAACAAAGTGCTTCCCAACTGTAGTTTATGCCAGATGTCGAACCATGTAAATGATGTACTGAATAGCTCATTTACATTTTGCCTTGATGACAATTTTACCAGAGCATAATGGTAACCGAGACGCAGCTATGCACGCGAGATAATCTGGTTAAGTGTTCCTGTCAGCGTGAAGGATTATCTCACATTATAACGGATATAAAGGTCGACTTGAACTTACGTTCTTTCAACAGATCCGATGTGTACATTGTATCCAAATCGCTAAATGACTCTTCTGGCTAGATGGATTTTACTCCAGTGGGTTTCGATCCCTTTATCGCTTGGGAGATGGACTGAAGGGATAGGATTGGTAAGAGTCTTGCTCACCGTTGTCGGGTGATGTGTATGTGTGTGTGTGTATATATATATATATATATATATATATATATATATACGAGAGTGGTCTGAAATGTTCTCGTCCTCACAATGAAAAAAAGAATTTATAATTTCAAAATTATTTTTATTTTTCAACATAATCTCCCTTAAGACTAATACATTTATTCCAGCGCCATTATGCCGTCACTGTAGTGGTTCTCAGTAAGATCTGCAAAATACCCGTTTACAGCTGTAATTACCTGTTGATTCGAAGAAAAATGCTGACCAGCGAGGAAGAGTTTTATTTTGGGGAAGAGATAGAAGTCAGAGCAAGCCAAATCTGGGGAATAGGGTGGTCTATTTCCAACAATTCGTAGTGCAGATCCCTTAATTTTTCGACTGCCAAAACACCTTTATGGGCAGGTGCATTGTCCTGATGAAAGATGATTTTTTCTTCTGCAAACCGAGTTTTTCTCACGAACATTTTCGACTAGTCTGGGTAAAAGATTGGAATAATATTCCCCGGTTTTTCTCTTACCTTTTTCAAGATAATTAATAAACAAAATGACTTTAGCATCCGAAAACACCAATGCCATGACCTTTCCTGCTGATGGAACCGAGTTTGTCTCCTTTGGTACTGAACAACCCTCTTCTGTCCACTGTTTTGACTGCTGTTTGGATTCTGGTGTGTAATGATGAATCAAAGTCTCATCCATAGTAAGAAATAGACGCACAAAATCAGTTTTATCCTTGTTAAAACACTTCAAGCACTGTTAGAGATTTTCATACGAATGCGTTTTTGATCTGCTGTGAGCAAGCGTGGCACCCATCTTGCGCAAAGCTTTTTCATTTGCAATTCTTCATGCACTTTAACTCGCCGGACATCCAATACCATATCGTGCATTTGATCAATGATTTCTGGTGTTGTTACACTTTTTGGACGTCCTTCACGTGGATCATCTTCAAGGCTAGTACTGCCACTTTTAAACTCGGCAGCCCATTTCTTAATTGGGCATTGCACTTTTCTCCTCCGAAAACGAAGGAGAAGGGTACCCATAGACTTTTATGAACTTCGAATGAATTCTTTTAGTGCTACACCTTCTTTTACAAAGAATTCGATTTTATCCATTTCAAGGAATACATACAACACTTTTTCTTCAGACAGCTGTTTGAAACAAACTACTTGATTGAATGACTTGAAATTTTACATGGATGCTTATGACAGTTGTACCAACTTAGAAAATTAGAAAAAAAATCTTGTCAATAGTGTTGCCATATATGGTCGAGGCCGAGAACATTTCAGACCACCCTCGTATATATGAGAATAGTTATTTAATAATGAAATACATTTACATCGAGCAAGCTGGTCTGAAATTATGTAGCTACAAGTAAGCAATGTTTCAGGCATCATTTATAAAGGCAACAAATAATTTAAATTCTCTCTAAAGGGTGGTTTCATTTCCTCATTTCTCAGCTCTTCCTTAAGCGAGTTAAAGATTATTTTTGCAAGGAATGTGAACTGGTGCTGCAGGATACTTTTTTCGCCTGAGTACCTTGAAAAATAGACCACCTGCTTGACGGCACGGTCTCGACACTGAGGTTAATCCGATTATTTATTTAGACCTAATAAAATAAGTACGCTATAAAGGTATATCTGCCTGGCGTTCACGAAGATGAAGATAGCGTTTTTAACTGAAGAAAGATTAGCACTGAAGATTTTATTTAACATTTTATTGCGAATTTGTCATCGAAATTTTTGTATTATGCGGAATCCGAATTGCTCGTCCGGTATGATGTGCGATTTGTTTGCTGCATCCTGAAGCCCACTGAAGATACTTTTCTCCTATATTTTCTCTAGGCATGACAGGAGGCCGCTGGACCTGTAGATTTTGGAAAATTGTAGAGTTTTTTCTGGTTGGGCGTGAGTATTATATCTCCTATCTTCCGGTGTGGAGGAAAGTAGCTGAGGCTCAACATTTCGTTGGTGATGGCGAAGATGTTCATTATAGTTTTGTGAGGAAGAGCATTTTTGACTTTGTTGGTGATTCCCTCTGGGCTTAGAACAAGACGGAATCATCAAAAAAAAGGAATAAAAAGGATGCCGTGTTCCACCTATCTGTTTTAAAAAATTGTTGGCAAATTGAGCTTCAGGTCAACTAACAGCGATATCATATTGAGAAGGGAACGTAGGGAGTCAGTTTCAAGTGCTACCCGCAGTGGACGGCCCATCACACTCACAGAACGTGACCGTCGGGTGCTACTAAGAATAATATGTAAAAGCCGTTATTCGTCGGCCGACACATAGAATGCGGAATCCCAGGCATCGACTAGAATACGAATCTGCACAAAAACATTCAGAACAGAGGTCCTGAATGTTTTTACCATCAGAGGTCCTACCATGGAAATCCACAATATGGATTCCCATGGTAGGACCGCAGTATGCAAGCCCCGCGTTACCCAAACCAACATGCAGCGTCTTAAGCAGTGTTGCAAAGAGCGTGAACTGGTCAACGTCTCTTAGCAGTGTGCGTAACCCCAACTATGCAATTTGGAGGTTGCGGTTCATGTTATAGTTCATTTTTCCTAGTTTGGTCATCTTTGTTTGAGGTTCCATGAACATTGAACTCCGATAGGTACTGAATATTTTGGACAATGCATTGCTTCCTACTTTGTGGGTTTCTATGGAAGACCGTTGTCTTTTTCAACAACACAATGTGCATGTCATAAGGCTGCTGCTGTAACTGCGTGGTTTGTGGACATGAACGTACGTCGCCATAACTGGCTGACTTCCACAGTCTTGATCTCAACCCCAGTGAATATCTGTGGAATGACGTGGAGCGACGGGTGAGATCAAGGGACGTACGCCTCATAACAGTCCAGGGCATCGTTACATATAGAATGGTTCAAAATTCCCATTGATCGGTTTCGTACGCTTTTGGAAAGTATGCTCTCGCAGGATTGCTGCAGACATCGCAGTGAAAGGAGGTTCTAAATCTTCTTAAGTGGGCGCCAGTAGTAGTAGGGGTGACGGTAGTGACAAAATACTTCCGGTGGGCGTGGCTTTTCCCTGAGGATATATATATCAATGGCTTCAGCTCATAGTAGGGGTGACGGTTCTGACCAAATGCTTCCGGTGGGCGTGGCTTCTTGACGTCATGAAATTCACTGAGGGTATATGTGTGAATGGCTTCAGTTCTTGTGTTTTGGTTAGCGTATGGGATTATGGGTGATTTTTTTTGTTCGCGAATGGAATTGTGGGTGATTTTTTTGTTCGCGTATGGAATTATGGGTGATGGTAGAGATAAGGATTCGTGTTGTGATTGGTGGGACAGTTTAAACCAAATGCTTCTGGTGTGCATGGCTTCATGGGTGTGGAATGTTTGGAATTTCCCTGTGGGCAACTGTGTCACTGGTTTCAGTTCTTGTGTTTTGGTTCGCGTATGGAATTATGTGTGATGGTAGGGATAAGGAATCGTATCGTGGGTGTGTGTTGTTTTCAGATGTAGATACGTGACGTCATTTGTTATTTGTAAATAAATGTCGTCATTTGTTATTTGTAAATAAGTGACGTTGTTTTTTTGAATGGAAAGGATGATATTAGTGGATAAGAAATCGTCTCGTGATTGGTGGGACACTTCTGACAAGATCAAGATCACATTACGATTCGTGACGTGAATGTTTGTTGTTATTGAGTTTGGAATGATAATTTAATTTAACTATATTCTATGTCACACAAACATACAGTTTTTTTTTTCTTCTATAGATGGTTGTACTAATTTTCCAATACATTTTGGGTATTTCTTTCCTGTTAAAGTGTGGGAATTCTTAGAGAAAGTTGTGATGGCTCTCGTGTTTCGAGTTTTTCTGAATAATTAATTATATACTTAAAAAACCTGTCCTTAAACACATACACACACACACACACATATTAGATATAAAAAATCACTAATGTATCCATATTGATACTCTAATATATACCCTATGATTATTCTTATGGAAAAAAAAAAACTATTCAGTATTAGAATTACGCTTACCAAAAACATACGAGCAGTTGTTATGTTTAAGTTAAAAAAGTACTTACAGTTTTCCAGATGACTCTTCGAAATATGAATATTCCAAAATAGTTGAATTTATATCCACAACACAAACACAAAAACCACAAAGAATGAAATTTCTGTAAATACTGTAACCTGAACTAGTTACTTCGTCCATTAGATCTACGGTCTGTAAAGCTGGGCTTTTGTCATTTGCAATATCCCCGAGCGAGCGGTTTTCTTCAAAGGGGATGACATGAGTCACATCCGCAAATTGGGGTATTGTTCATAAGGTATCATTTCCTCAAGTTTGGATATTTCTCAAATAATTTCATATGACTAAGGACTTAGTATCAAGATGTTTGAATAACACATATCCTAAAATTATTCATTCTTCGTTACCGTCGGGATTCATTGGTGTTGTTAATTAATGCTTACATTTAATTTTAATTTAGAGTAGTATCCGATTGGTTGTCTGTATTAATTCTTTCCCACTTGGGAAAGTCTATGCGCCGTTTTGTTTAGGGTAAGTGTTATTTCTGGTTTCGAATTCCGATTGCTGTTAGAGTATGGAATTCAGACAAGTGAAATTTTTATTATTATTTTTTTTCAATTGATTCGTTATTTTCTGTATTTTACTTTTACAGGTCATATTCAAACAGAATAACTGAGCAGAATTAATAAATATATAAAGTATATGAGAATTTATTTTACAACCCTGTATATTTCTGATTAAGTGTTACCTTTAAGTATCTTTAAGGTCGCCTTTTGTTGTACGTAGGTGAGAAATCGTGTGTTTTGTTTTGAACTCTTGGTTTCCGTTGGGAAATTACCAATATAACTATTAATTTTACCTTCGATTCCTTGTGCTCTTAACCTATTTCTGTAAGTAGAATTTATTTGTGAATTATTTTCCCACACTGTTAATTTTCATTCATTAACCTTGTTTGTAGATAACGAACGAATAAGACTTTTAATTCAATGAATGAAAAAAAAAAAAAATTCTCTGGTTACTTTGTGGAATGAAATTCACAAGGAAAAAAAAAAAAATGTTATCTTTCTTCTTAAATTTGTATAACACATACAGGGTGTTCGGGATAAATTTGACAGTTTCGTAAGGAAAAAGAAAATCTTCTTTGTATCTATTAAATTTAATGAATTGACAAAAAAACATTACAGGCAGAGTTAATTACAATACTGTCAACAAGATTTACTCAAAATAACCACCATTAGCATCGATCACAGCTTCAATTCTGCTTCGGAACCTCGAACAAGTTGATGCTACAGTCTCCCTGGGAAGGGCCGCAAAAACTGTTTTAATTTTATCCATTAACTGGGCTTTTGTATTACTGGAAGTGCGATTGGTGTCTTTTTCAACTGCGCCCCATACAAAATAATCCATGGGGTTAAGGTCTGGAGAGTTTGGAGGCCAAACATTTGGACTGGTGAAGTCGTAGAAATTTTCAGACAACCATTTTTGACTTTTCCCAGAGGTGTGGCAAGGGGCCGAATCCTGCTGCCATACATACGGCCTACCATTGGCTACCCTTGTTATCCAGGGCTTGACTACAGTTAGCAACTCCACGAACAAAGCCCGAATTCCAATGCCAGGGTTCTTCAACACCTGTTCCTGCAGATTTGCGAGGAATTCTGCTGTACGAACGCAATCAGATCGTCTGCTAGGGATCTTTCTTCTTGCTACATCCTCGTAGTCACCATTGCAAGTCTCTAGTTCATGCCTGATTGTTTTTACTGTATTCAGGGAGCATTGGGCAGCAGTCGTAATATCCTTATTTTGATGGCGGGCACGAATCATCATGATACAAGTTATTCTCTTCCATGATTCAGGTGGGTTCCAGCTATCCATCCTTTCTGACATCTTGTATATGAATGAAGAAGGGTCCAAACTTTTAAATGAAGAGAAGTGTGTGTTAATACATGTAACTTACGGAAAAATATAATTAATTATAAATATGTCAAATTTATCCCGAACACCCTGTATACGACACCCAATTGTTCATTTAAATTTACACATTTTATTGAACGAAATATTATTTACAAATTGTATTTACTGAATCTAACAATACAGAAAATAAATAAATTGAAAAATACATCAAAGGTTCTTCCATGGTTGTGGAATTGCCATCGTATGGTTTTGACTATGTGACTCTCATCTGAAAGTTAATTTTTCGTTTGGCGTTCGTTGGGAATTTATTACTGTAGTAAAATTAAGGGTTGTGTATTTATTTCTTTGTAACCAATTCTTTTACTTCAGAGAATTATTAAAAGCACAGAATCTTTCGTTATGTTTCCAAAAGCATTTAAAAGTACACGTTATGTTTTCACGTTTCAGGCATCCAATTTCATTTAAATCAAGAACAGGCCTCCCTGTTAACTTCGTTAATGTTTTTGATTTTTCTCTTCCTTTGGCAAGTAATATATGATATTTGCATGTTGATTCTATCATCCAATCTCTTAGTTTGTCCAAAGCTAGTGAACCAATTTCCCACTTCAGCTGATGGTTATATTTTATTAACCAAGAATTCTGTTTTTTAACTCTTTCAGGTAATTCTTTCCAACTACAAGGTGATTTTGTCACTGCGTATCTTACACTAATTCCATCAGAAATACAAATTTCTTTAGGAAATAAATTTGAACTCTTATTCAACAAAAATTGTACATCAATTATCCCAATGATAACTGAAAATTCGTATTTTTCACCCACTGTCGATTTTTCATAATCGTTTTCTTTCATTCTTCTTCTTCGATTACTTCATATGGCACCACAAATAAATAGTTATTTATTATTATTTCACTGATTATTAGCTCTGATCGTATACTTTATGGTAACATTCGTTTACAAATTTCTAAACAATTAGAACTTTTCACAAAGAAACTTTCAAAGAATTTGTGGCTCACCCATTATTTTTGCATTACCAAACACAAATCACAAAACAGCAGCTGCAGTAGATGAACGATTACCTTAAGTCCAAAATCACTCGACTCTCTGGTATTTTCTTACAGTACTGTTTACACTTACCATCCCCTACCCTGACCGTTCCTTCAAAAATGAACCTTTTGCGCAGATGACTCAACGACATGTTTTCACATGCTGTTGGATATACTGTTGGTGTGTTTTTATCTTACTTTGTGTAGGGAAAGGTAAAATTTGTATATGTGTTATCTGTAGAGTACGAACATTTTCTCTATGCCAAACTTTAAAGAAGTGTTAAACTCATGTTTTGTTGGTTTTATTAGGTGCTTCTCTCTTTCTCTCTCTCTCTCTCTCTCTCTCTCTCTCTCTCACTCTCTGTAAAAATAACCAAATTCTAATAGTTCGGATTTTCGATTATGTGAACGATTTGTTTTCAGATAACCCAAATAATGTCAATAGGTAGCATTAGACAATTTCTAAAATAATCAATACATGGATTTTCGTTTTCAACACTTTTTTTTTTTATTTTTTTTCCAAAAATGTTTTCATAAAAAACGCGTTTTTTTCTAAAAAGTTATCATAAAAAACCAGTTTTTAAAATTTTTTTTTCCCAAAAAAGTTATCAGTATCAGTTGGAAGTGACATGACTACAAGAAATCCGACAACGGCAAAATAGCTCATCTCCCTTAGATGAGCAGACATCTTCTGGAGAATAGGGAGGGTGGGGGAGCCTTGCAGGGAAGACCACTGTCAACCTCTTGACTACCCTTTCACACCCAACACATAATGCTATTTTTTTTTCCATCCAAACAATTTCGGATATCCGCAATGGCGAGATCGTTCATCTCATTGGTTATCAGTTTGAGGTGACATCACAAAAAGATATCTACAAATGGGTAGCTCGCTCATCTTCCTTTGGATGAATTCGAGCCACAGAGATAAAGTTTGTACCATAATGTCACAAAGTAAGATAAACGCACATCAACATCAATCCACCAGCATGCAAAAACATGTCTGTGAGTCACCTGCGCGAAAGTTTCATTTGGAAGGAACGGTCAGGATAAAGGGTCAATTAAACAGTACTATAAAGAAAAACAATCGAGTCGAGTGTCTTTTCAGTTACTGCAATTCGTTCATCCAGTGCAGCTATCGTATTGTGTTGTGTTGTGGTGTTTATGTCCAGTAAAGTAAAATAATGAGTGAACCACAAAAGTCTTTGAAATTTTCTTTCTTCAGGAAAATAGTGTAAACTAAATATTGTGAAATATTTTTAGGTAATTACAACTTTCGATTTTTTTTTTTTCGTTGTAAGTAATATTTCAGCAAAATAAAATAAGCATTTGTAAAACTTAAATGAACAAAGATGTGTGTTGCTGTTGTGTTTTCCACAGTGAAATTTTTACTCAGTTATTCAGTTTAGAATTTGATTATTAAATCCATAATTTTATACCTTAATGCAATTCTGTTTAATTATTGTAAAAAAATCACTAATGTGAAATTAATGCAAGGACCATGGGAAACCTGATATCCTGTAATTAAGTATTTAGAAATTTGTCTAATGCTACCTATTGACATTTTTTTTTTTTTTGAGTTATCTGTAAACATTTCGTTCGCATACTCGAAAATCCTACCTGTTAGAATTTGGTGATTTTACAGAGAGAAAGCAGATAATTTTACCCAAAACATAACTTAAACTCTTAAAGTTTAGTATAGATAAAAGGTTTATACTCTCCAGATAACACAAATACAAATTTTACCTTTCCCAACACAAAGTAAGATATTTTACAAAAACTGTTTGTGTATATTTGCTGACAAAAGAATACACAGAATGTTTAGTGAGGCATGGTGTCATTTCCAGACTGACACAATATCAAACGTATGGAAGTGTGGTTACCATGGTATCTGATTTAAAAATTCTTTTGTGTGACCAGCTATTTTGATGTAATGTAACCAAGAAACAGTGAGTAAGAAAAATTTTATTCATTGAACTCTTTGGAAAATGTTAAGAGTCTAAATTAAATATTGTGAAATATTTTTAGGTATTACATGTTTCGAATTTTTCTCAGTGAATATACTTGTAAATAGTATTTCAGCAAAATAAAATGTGCACTTGTAAACTTAAATGAACAAAGATGTGTGTTTTTGTTGTTGTGTTTTTCCACAGAATTTTTACTCAGTTATTCTGATTAGATCTTGATATTTAAATCCACAACTTTATATCTTAATGCAATTCTGTTTAATTATTTTAAAAAAATCACAACTGTGAAATTAATGTCAGGACAGGAAAAAAAAAGTGTTGAAAACGAAAATCCATGTATTGATTATTTTAGAAATTGTCTAATGCTACCTATTGACATTATTTGGGTTATCTGAAAACAAATCGTTCACATAATCGAAAATCCGAACTGTTAGAATTTGGTTATTTTTACAGAGAGTGAGAGAGAGAGAGAGAGAGAGAGAGAAAGAGAGAAGCACCTAATAAAACCAACAAAACGTGAGTTTAACACTTCTTTAAAGTTTGGCATAGAGAAAAAGGTTTGTACTCTACAGATAACACATATACAAATTTTACCTTTCCCTACACAAAGTAAGATAAAAACACACCAACAGTATATCCAACAGTATGTGAAAACATGTCGTTGAGTCATCTGCGCAAAAGGTTCATTTTTGAAGGAACGGTCATGGTAGGGGATGGTAAGTGTAAACAGTACTATAAGAAAATACCAGAGTCGTGTGACTTTGGACTTAAGGTAATCGTTCATCTACTGCAGCTGCTGTTTTGTGATTTGTGTTTGGTAATGCAAAAATAATGGGTGAGCCACAAATTCTTTGAAAATTTCTTTGTGAAAAGTTCTAATTGTTTAGAATTTTGTAAACGAATGTTACCATAAAGTATATGATCAGAGCTAATAATCAGTGAAATAATAATAAATAACTATTTATTTGTGGTGCCATATGAAGTAATCGAAGAAGAAGAATGAAAGAAAACGATTATGAAAAATCGACAGTGGGTGAAAAATACGAATTTTCAGTTATCATTGGGATAATTGATGTACAATTTTTGTTGAATAAGAGTTCAAATTTATTTCCTAAAGAAATTTGTATTTCTGATGGAATTAGTGTAAGATATGCAGTGACAAAATCACCTTGTAGTTGGAAAGAATTACCTGAAAGAGTTAAAAAACAGAATTCTTGGTTAATAAAATATAACCATCAGCTGAAGTGGGAAATTGGTTCACTAGCTTTGGACAAACTAAGAGATTGGATGATAGAATCAACATGCAAATATCATATATTACTTGCCAAAGGAAGAGAAAAATCAAAAACATTAACGAAGTTAACAGGGAGGCCTGTTCTTGATTTAAATGAAATTGGATGCCCGAAACGTGAAAACATAACGTGTACTTTTAAATGCTTTTGGAAACATAATGAAAGATTCTGTGCTTTTAATAATTCTCTGAAGTATACGTATTGGTTTCAAAGAAATAAATACACAACCCTTAATTTTACTACAGTAATAAATTCCCAACGAATGCCAAACGAAAAATTAACTTTCAGATGAGAGTCACATTGTTAAAACCATACGATGGCAATTCCACAACCATGGAAGAACCTTTGATGTATTTTTCAATTTATTTATTTTCTGTATTGTTAGATTCAGTAAATACAATTTGTAAATAATATTTCGTTCAATAAAATGTGTAAATTTAAATGAACAATTGGGTGTCGTATATGTGTTATACAAATTTAAGAAGGAAGTTAACATTTTTTTTTTTTTTTCCTTGTGAATTTCATGCCACAAAGTAACCAGAGAATTTTTTTTTTTTTTGATTCATTGAATTAAAAGTCTTATTTGTTCGTTATCTACAAACAAGGTTAATGAATGAAAATTAACAGTGTGGGAAAATAATTCACAAATAAATTCTACTTACTTTCACAAATTTTCTTTGTCTACAAACAAGGTTAATGAATGAAAATTAACAGTGTGGGAAAATAATTCACAAATAAATTCTTCTACATCAGAAAAACTCGAAACACGAGAGCCATCACGACTTTCTCTAAGAATTCCCACCCTTTAACAGGAAAGAAATACCCAAAATGTATTGGAAAATTAGTACAACCATCTATAGAAGAAAAAAAAAAAAACTGTATGTTTGTGTGACATAGAATACAGTTAAATTAAATTATCATTCCAAACTCAATAACAACAAACATTCACGTCACGAATCCTAATGTGATCTTGATCTTGTCAGAAGTGTCCCACTAATCACGAGACGATATCTTATCCACTAATATCATCCTTTCCATTCAAAACAACAACGTCACTTATTTACAAATAACAAATGACGACATTTATTTACAAGTAACAAATGACGTCACGTATCTACATCTGAAAACAACACACACCCACGATACGATTCCTTATCTCTACCATCACACATAATTCCATACGCGAACCAAAACACAAGAACTGAAACCAGTGACACAGTTGCCCACAGGGAAATTCCAAACATTCCACACCCATGAAGCCATGCACACCAGAAGCATTTGGTTTAAACTGTCCCACCAATCACAACACGAATCCTTATCTCTACCATCACCCATAATTCCATACGCGAACAAAAAAATCACCCACAATTCCATTCACGAACAAAAAAAATCACCCATAATCCCATACGCTAACCAAAACACAAGAACTGAAGCCATTCACACATATACCCTCAGTGAATTTCTTGACGTCAAGAAGCCACGCCCACCGGAAGCATTTGGTCAGAACCGTCACCCCTACTATGAGCTGAAGCCATTGACACATATACCCTCAGGGAAAAGCCACGCCCACCGGAAGTATTTTGTCACTACCGTCACCCCTACTACGGGCGCCATGACTGTTTGTTCCTCATAGTATGGTGTTCGTTGACTTCTTTCCAAGCAGTGTATAGTATATGTATGTATGTAATTTATTTTATAGATAATACAGCATTTGAAGACATTAAAATATAGTAAACATGGAATAGAAAATCACTGCATGTGAGTTAATACGCGATCCAAGTAAAAGTGATACACCAGAGTGTGTCACATTATTATGGTCGAAATGTACGATTCTTAATAGGTTAGATAATTATATTGAGATTTAAGCATTTAGTCTTTATGTGGCGTAATACAGTTGTACAACATGTGATAGAATATATCAGTGGCAAATAAATAATACGCTTTGATTCGTTCACTTTCTTTCTCTCTCTGGAGGCAGAGTGAAAAGCGTGTGCATCCATTATTAGAGGAAATCGGATGCTGTTTAATTATTTCTCCTGCGCTTCAAGATATTCAACACGAGATGGGGTTTGAAGACAGCGTGATGTGCGTTTATCGGATAATGGTTAGAATAATGATACCATATAATTATACCTTCAATTATATATTTATATATATATATATATATTTTTTTTTTTTTTTTTTTCAGAATTCATTTTTACTCGGTTGGAATATTATTCAAAAAACTTTAATGACTGATACCGAGAGATAAAAAGATGACAAGATATATTTGAAAAGATACTACGAGTTTACTAGTTTTGTTGAATAGATCAACATCTTCAGGTATCACAATCAAAGAAATATATAAAGAATTACAGAGACTTAAAATTGTAATGACAGAACAAGTACCAAAATGATAGTACCGTGTTTGAAAAAAAAAAGCGAGCTTGAGTTCCAAACAAACGTATACTACTCGCTGTCGCGAGTGCGCCAATACTGAACAGAGGTAACGTGTGCGTCAGAGAGATTGAAACTTAGGCAGTTGTTGATATGAGAGGAATATACAGAAATTTCTCTAGATTCGACGATCTTTCTATCGAGTTCATCATAGCACACATGGATGTTAGAAGTTGGAGTCCAGTTCACATTGTGTTGGCGGCCTTTGTCTGAGTTAGCTGAAAAGAGAACGTGGCTAGAGAGAGCGCTAGCTCTAGTCCTGTTGTAGGAGATATCTCTACGGTGTTCTTACAAACGTAGAAGGATGGAATTAGCAGTCTGGCCATAGTATGGCTTTCCACAATCACATAATATCTTGTACACTACAGGAAACTGAGTTGGAATATGTTTCTCTTTAGGTTTACTAAGTATTTAACGAAGTTTTGGGAGCGTAGTGAAGCAAGTTTTGAAGTTAAACTTCTTGAGAATTTTTGCCAGTTTTCGTGAAAAAGAGCTGATGTAAGGCAAAGAGATGAAGGCTCTTGGGGAAGAGGGATCTTCACAAGTAGTTGAGTGACTGAGGGAAAGAAATTTGTCAGTTTCCTAAGTTTCAATCTCCCTGACGCACACGTTGCCTCTGTTCAGTATTGGCGCACTCGGGACAGCGCGTAGTATACGTTTGTTTGGAACTCAATTTTGTTTTCAAACACGCTACTATCTTTTTGTACTTGTTCTGTTATTACAATTTTAAGTCTCTGTAATTCTTTATATATTTCTTTGATTATATATATATTATATATATATATAATAATAATTGAAGTCCAAAGTCCTTAAAGTCCAAAGCCTAGCCATCACAATCTAAAATATCCCGGTGTGTATAAGATGTGGTGTGACTGCGACATTCCTTACTTTGGCCAGACGGATAAATCTATTGAATTGCGTATGAAGGAGCACAGGAGGGACGTCGCTTACAATAGAACACGTGACAGTGCTTTATCCAGCCATATCCTTTTTTCGGCCGATTGTGATGATGAAAACCATAGTCATACAATCCTTTGGGATAGATCCAACAACTTTTTCCGTTGCCATGACGAATTGGAGAGAAAAATTGTAGAATCGAGAAATCATTCTCAACCCTGCTCATTTAAATAATAATTTAAGCTACAACCTCCCAGATTGTCATTCTGCTGTGATCAAATACTGGCGCTCACGAGATGCTATACACACGTACTTACCCAACAATGTGACCACCAAAGGAACTACTTTGAATACGTTAAGTACAATGTCTTCACGTTAAATATGTATAGTGACTTTCCTGTGCTGTTTGCAGTTTTTATCTCTTTTATTTTATTTTATTTAATATATATATATATATATATATATATATACATTAAGGATACTAAGTAATTTCATAAACTTGGTTTTTTTTACACCTTCTCCCAAGTAAGCAAAACAGTTAAGTTTGCGCCTGAACGTAGTTCAAGTCTAAAGGTTGTGCAACACCAGGGCAAATAGTTGTAAAGTTTGATAAAGATCTGATCACTATTCTTAGTATTTCTCATAATGCAAAACACATCTCACTAAGAGATGTATACTGTTATACATTATGGGTGGGGGAGTCACTACCCATACCGATTTCAACTTCTTTTGAGGTGTTCTCAGTGAGTAGCTAGACCCTGAAATACCAAGGTTTAACATAAAATAACACCATTGACCAGAACGGGGAAGCAAGATGCTTTTATTCCGCGTTGTCTGATAGGGAGGACGAATTGAAGGAAAGATTTATGAGCTGTGAGCTCGCTCTGGGGGGGGGGGACGGAGATTTGTCATTGTTACTTGTATTTAGGATGGCTTTTGGCCTCTGGTATTTGAAAAGGTCAGTTTCGTCATAGTTTGCTGCCTGTTTACCTAGATCGTTGGGGTGTGTAGAGATCTTTGAGAAGAATTTTTCCGCTGTAGTTAGTAGGAAGGAGTACATGTAAGAGATGTTTGTATCTCTATGCAGTTGGACGTTCCTTACAAACAACGGTGCATCCAAGATCGTGCGCAAACACTTATTTTGCGCTCTCTGTAGCCTGAGGATGTTGGTGTCGGATGTGTGGCTCCAGGCTGGAGATGCATATGTCACTATGGGGCGGATCGTCAGCAGGTAGAGGAGTACTTTGATTCTAGTATTTAGCTTGCTTTTTCTATTTATTAGAGGGTAAAGTTGTGCGATGGTTTTAGATGCTTTCGCGCATAAGGCTTTGATGTGCGGGTTGAACGTTAATCTTTTGTCTAGAATTACCCCAAGATATTTTGCTTTTGTCTGCCAGGGGATTTTGGTGTTGAATAGATAAAGGTCCCCCTTGGGAGTTGCCAATCTTCTGGTGAAAAGTATCACTATAGTCTTTTGGGGATTCACTTGTAATCTCCATTTGGAGAACGATTGTTCTAGTTTTAGTAAGTTTTCTTGCAGTTTTTTAGTGACGAGATGTGGTTGTAGAGATCTGGCAAGTACTGCTGTGTCATCCGCATAGAGTGCTAAGATGGCTGACATTGGGTTGTGTGGGATGTCTGTCATATATAGCAAGAATAAGATCGGTGCCATTAGGGAACCTTGAGGAATTCTCGCAGAGATCTGTCGCTGACTGGAAACTGTACCATTTATTTTGACTTGTATGTGTCTGTCCTGGAGGTAACATTTAATTAGGTGGACGATTCCTGATGGTATGCCTGCTGAGATGAGTTTGTGTAGTAATCTGAAGTGCCATATCTTATCAAAAGCTTTCGCTATGTCAAGGAAGACTGCTCCAGTGTGCTGGTGCCAATTGTAGCCGGTGGTGATGCACTCAATTATCCTACGAATTTGTTGAGTAGTACTGTGATGTTCTCTAAAGCCAAGTTGTTCCTTAGGAAGGATATTTAACTCGTTTGCTGAGGCTCGAAGTTTGGAGAGGATGATGTTTTCGGCAATTTTGCCTAAATTTGAGATTAGGCTGATGTGTCGATAGCTATCAGGCAGGTGTGGATCTTCACCTGGTTTATGCACTGGGACCACATCTGCGACTTTCCAATAACTGGGGAAATAGTTAAATCGGAACATGGCGTTGATTATGGTGGTGAGATGTACGACAGCTCTTCGGGGCAGCAGTTTAATTGCCATCTGGGCCAGGGGCTTTTTTATTCTCTAGCTTTTTCAGAACTTCATAGATTTCCGCTGGTGAGGTGTTTGCAGGTTTATTGTTGCAGGTGTCGGTGAGTTTTAGTGCACGTCTGACATGGAGGTGGATTTTATAGACATGATTGATGTCTAAGTTGTCGTATGTAGGGCTACACTGTTTTTCTAGGTTCTTTGCTATCTCTTCAGCTTTTTCTGCGTCCATGTGCACTAGGCTCTTGTCTGAGTTGAGTGGGGGAAGAGATTTGTTTTTGAGGCTTCTTAATATGTTCGAGATGGAGTGTTCGCCGGGTGATATAGAGGCTAGTTTGGCTTCCCATGTTTCGTTCCTGTGAGCTTTATGTGCTTCTCAAATTTCATTGTTCAGGTTGTTGAGGATCTTTTTATCATGAGGTGCACGGGTGTTGTGGTACCTTTTCCTTGCTTTATTTTTGTCCCTAATTAAATCCACGATGTCTTCGGGTAGTCGGTTTGGAATAAGAGTGGTTTTGGTAGAGATGATCCAGCAAATCAACACAACCTTTATGCTGTGTTGATTTGCTGGATCAGGCTTTTGACAGCATTTTCAATTTCTTTATGGATCCGATGTGAGGGACAGGTCCAATGTGTTTCGATAGTACCTCTGGTATTTTTTCTATGAGATGAAGGAGTGGGGGAGGCACAGTTGTTCTTGCTTTCGCAGCTGGAGCAGGATTGGATTGTGATCGGATGTCAGCTCGTTTAAAGAGTCTAGGCTATACTGTAGCTTAATATTTTGTAGGATAGCAATGTCAAGTATGTCGGCTGTGCCATACGTACTATGATGTGTTGGTTCTGTGGGGCCTGCCACCACTGCATAGTTTGAACTGGAATAGCTGAAGAGTGTGTAGCCGTTTCTGTTGGTGGTTTTGCTGTTCCATGCAGGGTGTTTCGCCTTTAGGTCATCGTCAATGATGACTTGTTCTTTATTGACCAGGGCGGCATCCATATCTGAATGTAGTAGATTCTTTGATGGAGGGTTGTAAGCTGCATAAAGTGTTAGTTTCCCAGCTGAGGTAGTGGGTACTACTATTCCTGTGAGCTCTAGATTTCTGGTTGAGGGGCTGGCTACAGAGTGATGATCGGTGTGGCTTTTTATGAAAATGGCGGTGCCACCTCCTCTCTAGTTTATTCTGTCGTTTCTGTAAAGGAGGTATCCTCTAACTTTTGGGTTGTCTGCTGGTCTTAAGTGAGATTCATGTATTAGGATGATATCTGGGTTGTATCTCACTGCGAATTCTTGGAGTTCGAGAATCTTGTTTCTAAGTCCGTTCGCGTTCCAAGCGATGATCTGTAGGTTTTTAGTAATACAGAGCCTTATCAACTTTACCTATACAAGATGCTACAAGGTACTTTTACTTTGAATAAGAAACTCTGGATGAGATAAGTATGTGAAAAGATTTTTACCTTGGGGATAATATATATGAAGGATACCAAGTAATTTTATAAACTTGTTTTTTTTTATCTTTATCTCATCGCATCTTTTCACATCTTTTCACATCTTTAACTCATTCAGCGTTTCTTATTCAAAGTAGAAGCACCTTGTAACATCTTGTATAGGTAAAGTTGATAAGGATATTACTTAAAAACTTTATTTCCGGGTCTAGCTTCTCACTGAGGAGACCTCAAAAAAGGTTGAAACCGGTCTGGGTAGTTACCCCCCCACACACACCCCCATAATGTATACCAGTATACATCTCTTAGTGAGATGTGTTTTACATTATGGGAAATACTGAGAATAGTGATCAGAGCTTGGGAGAAGGAGTAAAAAAAGGAAGTTTATGAAATTACTTGGTATCCTTAATATATATTATCGCCAAGGTAAAAATATTTTCTCACACACACACACACACACACACACACACACACACACACACACACACACACACACACACACACACACACACACACACACACACACACACACACACACACACACACACACACACACACACACACACACACACACACACACACACACACACACACACACACACACACACACACACACACACACACACACACACACACACACACACACACACACACACACACACACACACACACACACACACAGTAGAGTTGTGTTCTTGATCAACAAAAACTGAAGAACAACATAATAGAATTTAACAGTGTATCCGATCGAATAGCAAGTATTGTTGTTCAAATCTCGAAAAGATTCACTCTTAAGATCGTCCAAGTCTATGCACGAACAATAAGTCATACTGACGAACAAATGGAACCCTTCTATCATGATGTATCCCAACTCTACAATAAAGGAAAACGCCATTTCAGAATTGTAATTGGAGACTTTAATGCTAGAATTGGTATACAACATTCAGATGAAAGCTGAATGGGAAATTTGGATATGGCATGAGAGATGACAGAGGAGCAAGGTTAATGGAATTTGCAGAAAAAGAAAAGCTGTATATCACGAATTCCTTTTTCAGGAAAAAAACGCATAGAAAACGGACATGGAATAGTCCAAATGGAAAAATTAGTGAAATTGACTTTATCCTATTGACTTTATACTCTCTGTTATAAACACTTTCAACGTTGGAAGTGACTATCGTATGGTACGCAGTCAAATCAAATAAACTGCCAAAAAGAAAAGAAAAATGTTTCGGAGATCAAAGCAAAACATAGATGTACACAAACTCAACATTAAAAAAAGGTATATTCCATAACGAACTAAACAATAGATTTAAACATCTTATTATAGGTGACAACGCTGATCTATCAGAAAGTAATGACATTATTATCCAAAACCTTTTACAATGCTCACTTGAAATAGCTGGTAGTACCACAGAACCGAAACAAGACAAAATTTCTCTGAAGAAACAAAGCAGATTATGAAGAAACGAAGAGAAATGAAATAATCAGTTAACCTACAGAATAAAATTGAATACACTGAATTGTGCAAAACAAGCAGAAAACGTATCACAGAAGAAATAAGAAACTTCAATTGTAAATTCGTACAACAAACAAACAATTGAAAACAATCATAGTCTCAAAAAAAGCCCCATAACAGCAATTGATGAACAGCAATCAGACGGTTTCAGTCAAAGTACAAGACGGGACCATCACCAAAGATAGATATGCTATAGCAAAAAGACATTATTATTATTATTATTATTATTATTATTATTATTATTATTATTATTATTCCTGACACCTACAAGGAGTCCGAAGACTCATCGCGGGAGGACACCTACAACTGTCTCAACCACTACATCGAACTTCTACTACGAATCATCTCCATCAACGCCATCTATCGCCCACCACAACTAGTATTTTTTGTCTGTAAATTGCGTGTGTTCTGAAGGGCCGATTCGTCTGTTTGCCGGATGAAAAACCCAAGTTTCCGGGAGAAAAAACGCTACTACCTCCGAATGAGATCGGCTAACTCACCTTCGATTGAAATCGTCCAGATAAAGATTCCTCCCGTCGCGACGAGAATCGAACTTAGGCCTATTCCAATCGAAGGGCGCAATGTACGGTTTCTTCCAATTGAGTAGAATTGAAGAATTCTACTCAATATTATATCAGGATGATGAATTAAATGAAGAAGAAGTAGAAGACAACTACGACACAGCTGAAGTATCACATATTCTGCCAAAAGAAGTTATGCAGAGCATACAAAGCTTCCAAAATGGGAAAGCTGCAGGTGTGTATGGAGTTATAGCTGAACTTCTAAAAACAGGCGGAGAAATAATGTACAAACTCTTAGCAAAACTCTTTATGCCTGAAGTAAAATGACATACCAACAACATGGAAGAAGGTTACCCTAATTCTGATACATAAAAAAGGTGAGATAGAAGACTTGACGAACTACCGACTATCAGTCTACTATCAGTGGTCTACAAAGTGTTTACAAAAGTCTTAGCTCATAGGCGCTTTGGCGACTCTGGACCTAGCAAAATCAAAAGAACAAGCAGGCTTTCGAAGGGGCTTTAGTACAATGGACCATATTGAAGTTGTGCAGCACATTATAGGACGGTGTAATGAACATCAGTTACAACCATGTCTTGGTTTTATTGACTATGAGAAAGCCTTTGATTCACTTAAAACTTGTGCAATACTTAAAGCATTACGAAACCAACAAGTGGAGGAGCCCTAAATCAGAACTATCAAATAAGCATACACCAATGCCACAGCAGCAGCAATTCATTTTAATGGAAACATCTCTACTGTGGGAATACAGAAAGGTATAAGACAGGGTGATACAATATCTCCAAAATTATTCACAGTGCGCCTAGAAGAAATATTCAAATTTCTTGATTGGGAAGGGAAAGGTCTGAAGATAAATGAAAGATATCAAGCCATTTACGCTTTGCAGATGATATAGTTATCTTTACTTCAACTGCACATGAATTACAGATTCGTATCCATGAGCACCAAATTGCTAGCACAATAGCAAGTCTAAACATGAACCTAAAGAAGATCCAAGTTATCTTCAGTAGCTATGTCCAACCAGAAATAATAAAAATCAATAATGAGGAAATTAAACAAGTAGATCATTATTTATACTTAGGACAACAGATATCAATGGAACAAAACATCATGATGAAGAGAGAGAGAGAGAGAGAGAGAGAGAGAGAGAGAGAGAGAGAGAGGAACAATACAGAGAGCACTTATTTTGCTCTGTGGAAACGGTGCTTCTTCCATAGTACTTAGGGTGCCCAAAAAAAGCCATTATTGTTTTGATCCTTTACGTTAATCAAAGAAGCTTTTCTATTCCTTTCTTTGGCTCCGGAATCTGAAAAATAAACAAACTGGCTCCAGCTCTCTGTCATACTCTCTCTCGCTTTCTGTCTCTCTTGAAAAGCCTTAGCTTAAGAATAGCCTGATCTCAGTATCAGTTCAGAATGAAGAATGGAGTCTGGCTCCCAACTGTTTCCGAAAGGTTAATTAGGCCTCAAGAAATTCAGCCTACTCCCTTAAACATCAACTCCATCTGAATGGAGAATCTGCAGAACAAGTAAAATATTTTAGCTGTTTTGGTATAATTTGTGAAGATGCTAAATTAAATACGGAAATAGACAAAAGAATTAGCAAAGTTTGTATGGTAAGAAATCAACTGAAGAAATTCATATGGAATAAGAGAAAGAGCAAAACTAAAACTAACTGTATGCACCGCATGGACAGAATTCAACGGACATCATAGTGTGAGGAACGAACTTCCATGGCGCCCACTTTAATAAGTTGTTGAACCTCCTTTCCCTGCGAAGTCTGCAGAAGTACTAGGGGAATACTTCCCACAAACGTACGATAGCAATCAATAGAAATTTTGTAACATTTTTCCTGTGGACATTCAATGAGGTCCTGGACTGTTGTGGAGAGGAAGTCCCTTGACCCAACCGGACGCTATAGCTCATCCTAAGGTGTGGTGGTTCGTCCACTACCTACGCTTCTATCTCAGTATGATATCACTGATACCATATTGAAATAGAAGTCACGACATCTCTTTCAAATTTCGTCAGTTCACTTTTCTCAGCCATTTAACCAAGACACAGGAGCACTGACCAATGAGCATCATATTTCTCCAATTTACACCGACTACAAACCCGTGACTCTCATACATGAGTCCTGATAGACAACAGATTAATTTGGCGAGAAACATTGTTCGCAGGAAGTTATAATGATATAAGTGTTTCATGTAGTACTATCATAAGAATATCCTCTATCCTCCCCCCCCCTTGAGGGTACATGTCAGAAATTTGATGATGATGATAATAATAGTAATGATAATGATAAAACGTCAAATAATTCTACACAAAATCTGTTCAAGTCACTTTCTGATTTATGATTAGCTTGACATTTGTTTCGTGCAACCTTTTAAATTTTACATCGACATCATTTGAGCTTTTATACCTGAAAGATGTGAACGATGCTTTGATTCCATCTACGTTTGCTCTTGCAAATAGAGAAGTTCCGCTATTTCGTACACAAGAAGTTCTGATATACTCGTATACGAAGCTAAGACCTATAGACCCTCCCCTTTTTTTTAAACACTGTAATGAAAAAAGAAAAGAAAGATGAATCTAATAAAAGTTTAAAAAGCTGGTATATTTTAATGAAAGTTCTGGCAAATGGTTCGATGTCAAATAGGCACCTCACGCAACCAAGTTGTATTCTTCCGCATAGAAAACGAAATCAAAATCCAGACAATAATCCATCGCTTTAGGAACTGTCATTATTATTATTTATTTATTTATTAGAGTTTGATGTTCTATTTATTTGGTCAGATCATTGAATGAATTAATTATAATTAAACTTCAGTAAATTAGTCAAGTGATGCCTTATTTACTTAACGCAACCGTCACATAATGGTAACGTCATATAAACGATATAGCTAACACGTAGATTCCCAAGCATATTGACGATGTTGAGGAGGAGTGGGAGCTGTTCACTCCCTTTGCACTCTCATGCTGTGGCAGAAAGCCACTCGGCGTGGCGACGGGCAGTGAGAAAAGGACACCTTGGTGGAACTAAGAGGTCCAAAGAGCCATCCGGGCAAAAAAGGAGGCCTACAAAACATTGCTTAGGGTTAGGTCAGCTGAGATGCGTTTCCGGTACACTAAGGCACAAAACGCTGCTGCTGAGGCAGTAAAGACAGCAAAGCAGAAAGTTTGGAAATCCTTTAGAGAAAGATTAGACTCATCATATGCAAATGCAAACAAAGTATTCTGGCAGACCATCTGCCACCTTAGAAGGAGGAAATCGTGCACAGCAAGGCCACTGATGGTGCACTTCTAACAACCGAGAAGGATATTCTCCAGATGGAGGGAATACTTTGAGAGCCTTCTTAACCCAGGTGACCCAGCAGTTGTAGACATCCAAGAAGTGCAGATCGGGGCGATGCTAGTCTCACAGCAGAAGAAGTTCATTTAGCAATAAAATCGCTAAAATCAGGCAAGGCTGCTGGTGAAGATGAAATTCGTTCCGAAATGCTAAAAGCCTTAAATCGAGACGGCGTTATTTGGCTGACTCGAGTGTGTCAGGCTGCTTGGATATCTCGGCGAGCACCAAAGCAATGGCAGACAGGCATAATAATATCAGTCTTCAAGAAGGGAGACCAGAGGGATTGCAGCAACTATCGTGGCATCTCTCTGCTCAGCCTGACTGGGAACGTATATGCTAGGTGCTTGGAAAGAAGGTGCAGGAGCATAGTTGGGTCAAAGTTACAGGAAGAACAATGTGGCTTTCGTCCTGGTAGAAGCACAACTGACCAAATCTTCGCTTTATGGCAAGTCTTCGAGAAATCGTGGGAATATGCCAAGAATGTCTACACATGTTTTGTGGAGTTGGAGAAGGCATATGACTGGGTTCCTTGGGATAAGCTTTGGAATGTAGTACAGAAGTATGGAGTGGATGGCCAACTATTAGCTGCCATCAAGTCCCTGTATGAATGCTCAGAATTTTGTGTCAGGGTAAACAGCATAAAATGTGAACCTTTCACAGTCTCCGTTGGCCTCCGCCAAGGGTGTGTTATGTCACCCCTCCTTCTCATAATATTTATGGACTGGATTGATAGGCACAGCCGGGGAAGTGAGTGTATCAGAATTGGAAGATAAGCATTAAACGTCTGCTTTTTTGCAGATGACTTAGTTCTGCTTACGTCTTCCACAGATGACCTCCTCCAGCGGACCTGGATAGGTTTGTAGCTGTTTGTGCAGAAGCTGGAATAAGGATCAGTGTGGCCAAAATTGAAACATTTGTGCTCTCAAGACAACCATCCCAGTGCACTCTACATGTAAGTGGAGTCCCACTGAGGCAGATGAAGAAGTTTAAATACCTTGGATCCATATTCACGAGTGATGGAAAGTGGAACGTAAAGCTAGATACTCGGATTGGCTCAGCAAGCACTATATTGCGGTAGCTTGGCCGTTCGGCAGTATTGAAGCGGGAGTTAAGCCAGAAGGCAATGTTGGCTGTCTTCAATACAGTCTATGTCGCCATCCTCACCTGTAGTCACGAGAGTTGGGTAATGAATGAAAGAATGCGGACACGAATCCAAGCGGCTGAAATGAGGTTCGTTCCTTCGAGGGGTTGCGGGGCTGACAAGACTAGACAGAATCATAAGCTCTGCAATTCGGGAACCCTCAATACTCAACCGTTGCTTCTCCGTGTTGAGAGATCACAGTTACGTTGGTACGGGCACCTGTTCAGAATGCCACAAGAATGCTACCCCAGCAGGCCCTCTTTTCCAAGCCAGAGGGTGGGAGGCCACGTGGAAGGGCAAGGACTCTCTGGATAGATTATATCCAAAACCTTGGATGGACACGTTCGGGAGTTCCACCAGACCACCTGAGCTTGATGGCGGAGGATCGTGACGATTGGAAGTTCTTCTTGCAGCTGCTGCCCCCACAACCCAATTAGGAAAAGTGGAAAATTTTCCTCTAGTCTGTGATTGTTAACAATCAGGATTGTGAGGCTTTAAACATTCTCACAAGGCTACAAAGACACATTTTATTATATTAAAATTAGAATAAGTCATGGTTAATTCAGTTTAGAAGTCAGATTATCGAATAAAAATTTGCGACAGTGATAGAGGCATGAAATGATTAATTACTCAACCTCCAATGAACTACAGTACTTAAGTAAAAGATTTTATTTTCGTTTTCGCATTAATTGTACTTACATTTGTAAATTTGAATGCATTTTGCACGAACGGCTATTCTGGAACATAACCTCACTTCTTGTACTACATAAAGCGAAAATTTTACAATAAATAATGCTTGAACAAATTTTGAAACATCCACTAAATTAAGATTCGTTTACATTACACTAAATTAAATTGAAGAAAATTCATCGTGATTTAAAACGTCTTGCTTTGAGATATTAATAAAATTAATGTTTTTTGGGTGCGCAGCACTGTGTGAAAGCGGCGGTACTTGGGCGTTTTAATCATTGCTGGTTTTCTGTTCTTTCCCCGTCACCTCTTTGTGAACGTCCTCTTGAATGTCTTCAATAGCAGCGTTAGGTTCTCCATCATTGTCCAATATATGTGACTCAGGAATCCTTTGCAGCTGTGAAATATCTGGATTGTTTGATGCTGGTCGACGAACTGTTAATGGTAATACTCCAGTTGTTATAGGAAGTGTTCACCATCTGCTCGGAATTGGTTTTAGTTTTGTCATCGATACTCACATTCTGCATGGTGTGGCTCATGCCCTTCATTGCGAAATCCTGTTTTTTCATACGATGATCAAATGCATTCATATCATTTTCGAACGCTTGCATACCATTCTCCGTTGCTTGCATACCACGTTCCATAACGTGATCCAATGCTTGCATACCTTTGTCCATTGCTTGCATACCTTTGTCCATTGCTTGCATACCAAGTTCCATAACGTGATCCAATGCTTGCATACCTTTGTCCATTGCTTGCATACCTTTGTCCATTGCTTGTATACCTTTGTCCATTGCTTGCATGCCAAGTTCCATAACGTGATCCATTGCTTGCATACCAAGTCCCATAATGTGATCCAATGCTTGCATACCAAGTTCCATACCGTGATCCAATGCATTCATAGCATGCTCCGATTTTGAATCAGAATCCTGGCTCTCTAGTTTCACTGTTCCATTGCTGGCTTTTGAAATATAAACAAGTGTGTTGTTCCCTCTTTTCATGATTAGCACGGAACTGTCAGAATTTGTAAGAAGACTTTTGGTACACGTCTTGAGCCTTGTCTCTGAAGTCAGAATCGGTTTTTACATTTTGTAATAATAACTGCGCCTAAGAATTGATTCAGCTTAAATGTTGTTGGGGATAACAATGGATGGCATTGTGATATGTAAACAATTGTTTCCCTATAGTTTAAACTGTTTCGGTTTTTTATAAAAAACATAGATAAAAATATTCTGTAGTTATAATCTTGAAGGTTTATTTTTCACTTGGTTAGACTATAATAAATTTAGTTTAATCCTTTATCCAAGTGTGAGCAAACAAAGTTTGCGTCTGAAAGTATCATCAGGACTGGGGTAAGGTAGTACAACACCGGGAAACTCGTTGCAAAGGTGGAGCAAGATAACACTCCTATCTCAGTATCTCCCATAATGCAAAAATACATCTCCTTGCAGATATGTATAATGTTATGCATTAAGGGAAGGGCCACTTCTGGGCCTGGCTCCCACCGAAGAGACCCCAATAAAGGTCGAAACTAGTCTGGGTGGTGGCCCTTCCCTTAATGCATAACGGTATACATATCCACAAGGAGATGTGTTTTGCATTATGGGAGATACTGAGATAGGAGTGTTATCTTGCTTCACCTTTGCAAGGAGTTGCCCGGCGTTGTACCACCTTACCCCAGTCCTGAAGATATTTCCAGGCGCAAAGTTTGTTTGCTTACACTTGGATAAAGGATTAAACTAAATTTATTGTAGTTATAATCTTTTAGATTTTATCATATATGATAGATACATTGGCCTTTGGATTACCAAAGTTTTATTCTCTAAGTTTACTGATCAAATATAAATTCGGAGCTGATAATAAATCAGAATTAACCATGTAGAATTGTGATTATATATTTTTATTTTCATTTTTAACACAAACCTCAAAAAAGCTATATTAGCTCCTCTACAGTATGCTCCACACCATCGAGTAAGTGAGATTTGACAGACCTCTGTGAAAATAAGCAGTTGTACTAGGCTGTGACATATTTTATAATTCTATAAATTTTAGGGAAGGATGAAATAACCGTTATGGCCAAGTAACTTCTTGGACTTCATAGAAACCCGGTTAATGTTCCGATAGATCAGTTATAATCCTATCTGTATGCTTTACTATGCATTCCTTGGAGAGTTTATGTTATGGCATGAAAAACACAAGAATTTCGAAAATGAAAATAATCTTGTCTGAGGACTTGATGAGCCTGGCCTCTTCATATGCCAAATCAAAATACATGAGTATTTTGTACCCATTATAAAGGATGCATGGCTCGCAATTAAGATCGTGGGAAGCTTCCGTACGAAAGCCATTCCGAAAGTAATGGATCCATAGTGATGGCTCCTCGCCCAAAAGACATATATCTCTGAAATAAATTAGATGGTTGGAAATCTGTACTTTATTTTTATGAACCATCTAAACGCAATGATCTTCTTTCAATGCATTTTCTTAACTGCTTAGCAAATTTTTCAAAGCCGCCTTAGGAAATCTCTTTAGCATTCGAACCATTTTCTCATCTCCGCTTTGACTCGTCGCCGTTTTCAAATTGTCTGCGTATATCTTTGAGATGTGCTTTAAAACCGGAAGTTCGATGGAACCCGATCCAGTTTGTAAGGAGGAGATGGCATAATTTAAATCGGAAAGGAAAATGGTTTGGTTTTTTGGCCACCCACTTCAAATCGACCATCTGTGTCAACTCTGCCATTGTCATTTTTTGTTCTTCGTTCTGTACTACGTACAGAATTGCACACGTATCATGTTTCACCATAAAAGTCTTGAAATTGAGGTGCGTTTAAATATCACTCAATTTTTGTGTGTTTGAAATAATCGATTATTGCACGCTGTTTAGCACTCTTCGACAAACTCGTCAACACGAGAAATATGTCTTCGATAATAAACCACTGTCACTAAAATTGTAGCAGAAGTGATGAAAGAAAGAATGAAACAATTAGACATGCATCACGACCACTGACATTAAGCGCTATGCATGCGCTTAGCTAGATAAATCTTTCTATCGGCCTAATTGACGAATGATTAGCATATCTGCGCTTCATCCAACAGACTACAGCTTTGAATCCCGCGTGTGCAGGATTATTTCTGATTATCTTTAGGCAGGATATTAATTTCACGCCAGTTGTGAGACCACCGCCTTGCTCATTGGAAGCCTGAAGTGGCTTCAAATGTTCCATGCTTGATCTTTAGAGCAGGCTTTCAAACTATGAAAATAAATCAACTAATACCTTTATTCCCCTGCACGGAGTAGGCAGGGCCGCTTAGTCTTCACTTTGTGGAGCCTGAGTATGAATACACGAGATGATAGACATTCTCGGAACGCGTTCCGGTAAACTTTTAGGACATAAGTATTTCAAAACTAGGACTGCCTCCATTTTAAATTCTCAGTTATGGTTGTTGACAACGTAAATCAAGGGTCATCTTTGGTTCATCCATCTAGTGCTGCCATCTTTTGTTGTTGACACTGAACCTCGAAGATCAAACGTTTCGATTAGAATCGATAGTCGGCTGGAAGCGAAACTTCTATGTGAACACGCATACAAGCAGACATTCTCTACCAGTAGAGTCGCACTTTTACAGCGTAGGTGAGTGAGGTTAACGTGCTTCAAGGAATTTTCGCCAGTTTTACGCGATGAATAGTAAAATAACACAATTTTTCTCTTCCGCTTCCGCAACTAAAAAGTCAAAACTCTAGAACAGTAAGTGTAGTGATGGGGCAAAAGCATACCCGGTGGACAGTGATACAAAATCTGGAAGGATAAAACACGTGGCTGCTACGGTTGCTACAACGATGACTACGACGAGTAAAGTAGCACACGATCTTCCCGACTGTTGGACTCTAGACCGAAAAAGCTGATCTTTGCAACAAAAACGAATGGCTGTTGGTGGAGAATAAAAACATTGGCTGTAAAATACGTAAGGAAGGCGCAAGTTTGGGAGTAGAAAGGAATAACCAAGGTATGACTATTTCAAAGTCATGGGCAAATTTTCAAATTTCTCATTATGGTGGGAATAAAAAATAAAAAGAATAAAAGAATAAAAAAGAGCAAATGACTTCACTACGTAAAAGAATTCACGATCATAAGAACAGTTCAGCTCACATTACCCCTAAAATTATAGAATCTGCAAAAGAACGAACACTGAAGGTAGCTTGTTCAAAAGCATTTGAACATGCGAAAGAAGCCACTTATAGAATCTTCAGGACAGCATATAAAGTTGCAAAGAAAACCCAGGCTTTGGATGACTTTGAATCCGAAATTGACCTCCAAGAATTGAATGACAGTGACATGGGTCGAATTCTACATTCTACAAATGCTTGTATGAATAAAACAAATCATATTGGAACTGAAATGAAAAAAATCCTTTTTAGAAAAATAATGGAGTCAAACTGTGAGATTTACTTTTTGAATGACGAAAGCACCCCTATTAGCCAGTTCTCATCATTAATAATATATGTATGCACAATGCCACCTGATATGGAGCAACCACAAATATTTATTGACATTGTAGAGATAGAAAATGTATCCGAACAAGGTATTTTCCATAGTTTGGTGAATATTCTTAATGAATTGGGGTTTTATGGTAATTATTTGAAGAAACATCTTGTTACCATTGCCTGTGACGGAGCAGCTGTGATATTGGGTATAAAAAAAGGAGTAGTGGCTTTGATTAAGGAACGTTATCCTCAGATTTTGGTTTGGCATTGTGCCTACCATAGCTCTCTGTTGGTGATGTTGTAAAAAAAGACTTCCGAGAACAAATCCACCACTTCAAGTAATTTCTTGACAAATTTTACTGTCTGTATCGCCAGTCACCCAAAAATTTCAGAGAACTGGCAAAGTAGCTGAAGATCTTCACAAGGAAATCTTCAAAATTGGAAGAGTTTTAAGTACACTTTGGGACGTTGGATGGCTTCTAGTTTTAGAAGTGTTTTCGCGGTGTGGAAAGATTATGATGCACTTGTGGCTCATTTTACAGCAGCAAAACAAGATGAAAACAGAGACAACAGAGAGTAATGTATGAAGGCCTTTTGAAGAAAATAAGAAGTATTAATTTTTTTATATATATATATATATATATATATATATATATATATATATAAAGTTTCTTGGATTTTTAAAAAAATTGTTTAGTAGCCTTTCTTTAAGCAAATGGGTGTTATGAATTTGTTTTTCATTGGTGTGTTTTTAAATTATGTGCACTATGAATTTGTGTTTTTTTAAATGGCAGGCAGAGCAGGTGTATGTATTTCAGCGGGGAGTAGGATGTATCTTTGTGTGTTTAAATAGGGAAGATTGCGTGCACTAGGTCAGCTCTCGAGGGCCACAGACCAGAAGAGTTCGATTCCTGGTATTCACATTATGAAATCGGTTCTTCGTGTTTTGGAAGTAGTTTTTTTTTTTTTTTTTGCTTCTATCGATGATCCGAAGGTCCTCAGAGAGCAAAATTTGCAGTTAGTGAAGCGAAAAAATCACCACCCCAACACGAATAAAACACATTCAAAAGCATGAAAAAAAAAAGAATATTAGAAAATAAAACAGATGAAGACTGAAATGAATTCTAGTCTTCGATTGGGCAACATAACTTCCTGTTACTTCGCCAACGTCCGCACACAAACGCGTGCGGTTTGCTTCCTTCTTGTCTTTCAAAAAGCAGACTACCGTTACCTGATTACACCATCCCAACTACAGGCGATTTTTTAAAATCATTTCTCCATGTCACGATTGCGACCCTTCATCTCTCCTTCCCATCACTCCCCCGCCCCCAAATGTTTTCTCCCATGCTTTCATTCGAGTTTATTTAATTCTGTTTATTTAAAACTGTTATATTCCTGTAATAATATTATTATTACAGGAATATAACAGTTTGTTTATATCAAAAGATACTGACTTAACGTTGGGGGATTTCTAACATAGAAACAATTTTTAAAAAAAATGACCACGAATGAAAATATGGAGACTTAAGGAAATGAATATCTCGTTGCATTTTATATTTGATAGGTTAAGTCCATTAATTGGAGAATAAAACAAGCTTTTTTTTATTATTGAAAGGAAACGGAATTTCCTGTAAACGCAGGAAATGATTTAAAAGATTTTATTTTATTTGAGACGGCGATCCAATTAGCACCTGATCTTTGAGCTGTCAGTTAAATACTTTACTGTGTGTGTGTGTGGGGGATTTTTCTTTTTTTCTTTTTTTTACGCCCTACAATTGGGAAATCGAGAATGTTATGAGGAAGAAGAAAAGGCTGCCAACACGCAAATTTCACTGAGAGATCGCATGCTTCCAGAATGTCATTCCTTCATTGCACCGTTTTCCAAATGTCGTCTTCGCTGAGCTTGAAATAATCAAATACGCTGTTTGTAAGTCGAGCAATAAATATAAGAAGAGAGAGAGAGAGAGAGAGAGAGAGAGAGAGAGAGAGAGAGAGAGAGAGAGAGAGAGAGAGGCTAAAATGTGCGTGAAGGGAAGATAGTGAAAGAAGTGTGAAAAACATCTCTCTAACTAATGAGGTGGTTGCCTATAGAGTACTGGTTTTCAATAAAAGGTATCACTGGAGAAATGAATAAATCGACGCTCTTCTCTTCTCTCTCTCTATATTGAGCAACTTCACTTTCCTTCCGAGTGCTGTTTCTTTTCCTTTTCTTTCTTATTCTTTCTGATGTTCTCAATCCAAGATTGAAAGCATGAACGAAGAGCCCGAATAGACTTTAAAAATATAAATAAATGAAATAAACTGAAATTAGTTACTTTTTTTATTTCAGAAATGACATGAAAATTATCGATTACAGTTATGTTGTCGTTTAGTTCTAAAACTCGTGTTGTTGGGTTGGTAAATGATTTGTTATTTTTCACCCTTTTATTCCACTTAGCGGGTATCTAAAAGGACACACATCACAAGACTGGAAACGAAAACTCCAGTTAGAACACTTTCAGTAAACAAATAAATAAACGACGAAAACTAAACAAAATAAATAACGTTCTAATAGAAAAACATCGAACATTATTAACCACATTGCAGGGCAACGAGAAGAACACCGATGTGCTGCACTACCAGAACCCCATTTGTGGGGGCTTTAAAAGGCTGGAAATTCCTCGACGATGCATGAATATGTGGGTAATTATTATTATTATTATTATTATTATTATTATTATTATTATTATTATTAAGAGAGACCTCCAGGGAGTCAGGGACTCATTGAGGGAAGCCCCATACTACACACACCAGCTATCATACTTATTCTTGAATTCATTCACACTGCTTGCACTTACAAACTTGATTGATTTTAAACATAAGATGCTAAATTAAACTTAATTACATATTTCTGGTTTTTTTACATGTAACACAACGTAATGAGAACACTGTGGGCGTTCATGTGCGGCAACAAGTTCATCAAAGTCGATTTTCAACGATGGTGACGATATTCGTAACAAATCCCGAAGGTAGTCATCAGTCAGTCGGCTTCTTTGTGACGATTTAACGGCCATCATAGTTGAGAAAATGTATTCACGTACGGATGTGCTTCCAAACATAGATGCAATTCCCAAGCTGAAATCTCTCAATGTAGGATATTTTCCCCTTGGTACCAGTTTCCAAAAGTCAATGCCTATTTCCAACCTTGACTGGAAAAGGGGTCACTTTGAAAGTCACACAACTCCAATCGAATAATGCTGCTCTGAAATGTCGTATTCCATTGGGTTATTAAATAATGTCAGTTGTGGCCGCATGTCACTGAGGTCAGAAAATCGTTTACTGAATTGCTACAAAAGTTGGTCTAAGATTCGCACAGAAAACTTGAAGTCAATGTCATGGCTCTCCTCCATATACCTCCCTGCATGAAGAGAAATGTACCAAGTTTCTTCTGACTAGGGTGAATTTAAAAACCTTCAGTCGACTTATGACTTATTAAAAAATTAAATTTTGTCTGTGTTTATAAATAATAACAATGCTTACAACATTATATAAATGCAATACAACATGTTGAAGGTTACAGCGTATGTTTTGACATTGATTGAATAGTTAATAATTGGAATTGTTCGATTAAGGCTTTAGATTACGGAACAAATGCACTGCGATCTAACGCCGATATTCGTTTGCGCTAATCATTGCTATTGATACGAAACTTTTATTATTGATGTTTGTTCGTGGTGAGGATGAAATATTTTTAATAAGGCAATCTTTTTAATATGTAAATTTATTTATTAATAAATTCGTTACTGATTAAGAAAACAAAGTTTTTTTTTTGGTATATGCAGCACCCCTACTTAAAATTTTCACCGGCCCCCACTGGTCAGTTGATTCATCCAAAGCCAATAACACTTTTGAACACATTTGATGGGTCCGAACTGGAACGAACACAAATTCGAACTCGTTCTCTTTTCGGCAAGATTTCAATGACAAAGCCCATTCCCGTCATTAACACAGTTATATAACATTGTCACTCTTACACTCACATTCACACCGTTCCTCCCTTTATAATTTAGTTTCCCTGAGTCTCTGTGTCATACCAGTTAGTTTTTCCAGACTTCTGATACCAAACGCATTCGGGTGTAGGCCGTTCCTCTTACAAAAATCCGGTCTTCCCTCCAGTTCGCTCCACACATCAAACTGGTATCCGGAGAGCTCATTGAAATGGCAATTCATCGAATGAACAATTCATCGAAAAAACAATTCACCGAAAATTTTAAATTTCCGAAAATGTTATGAGAAAATTGATCCATTTAGAACAAAAACCGAACCGTGCATGGAGAGATAGCAATGTTACTTTAATAGGAAAAATTATAGAACAATGGGGTTTCTTATAGTCTTTCTTATCCAATAACTGTTTCACGTGTGTTCATGGGACTGATTTGCCTGTTTACGGGAGGAAAAGCCCAGCCATCTCCGTATTATGCCGGCTAACTTACCTTTAGCTGAACAGGTCTGATAAAAATTATGCGCGTCGTAAATGGGATTCCAACTACCCAAATCTTTCTAACTAAACGGCTTCGTTTGTACCGAGTGAACTACGCAGGCTCCATTATTATTATTGTTGTTACTAGGAGTAATTTGCGACTTTAATACAGCAATTTTTATGGGATGAATTTTACTCAGATTCGCTATTTGAAAGTTTTACAAGAAAATGTCGAACCGTTCCAGTTCAATGTTTCAGGACGACAAAGATGAATTGTTCCTTCGATGAATTGCCTTTAATGATGAATTTTCATGGAACTCAAAAAACTCGAATCCATTCCTTCTAAACACCCTACACATCGAATCATTTACCATTATAGCTTTCTTCTTAATTCATTTTTATCATATCAAGGTAAAATACTGACGATTTTCACTTTCTGTCTCTACATTCTCGCTTTTTTCAACAACCCTTTCATGTCCTCTCTCTCTCTCATACTGAACTTATCACTAGTAAAGTCGTTCGTACCTACTACAATTACGATTTCGTTTATAATCTTCCTTTCTTTATATTCTTAATTTTCACTCCAGCAAAACTCGAAGTCATAACTCGCTCATCAACAGCATGTTTTATTGTAGAGTCCCCATGCCAAATAACTTCTTTTCTTTTTACTAACAACGTTACTTACCTGATTTCCGTTATTTCCTGTCTTACCTGTTTCCGTGCTTTGTTGTTTCTTATTTTTCTGTCTGATGACCTGCTTTAATTTTGCTATTTTGGATGTTAATTCATTTTCATCATCTTTCTCCACAACTCCAATAACGAGGTTATTGGAGTTGTGGAGGAAGTTAATGATAATGAATTGCAGTGTAACTGGAGGACATTTAGTTGAAATATTGTCGCAAATTAATAATAATCTTTGTTATTTGGCAATGATGGCTGTTTGTGCCAAGTGACAGTAATCAACTTCGATGTGGAAACCCTTTTCTACAGAGGACCACTCATCATTACTTCTAAACCAGGGATTGAACAAACGTATAACGCTTACATTAAGAAGTAGAATTACACTATTGTGTTCACCGCTTGCAGTATTCTCCTAGCCAATTGCCAACCTCACCTGCCAAATTATATGTATTTATGAGTTTGTTTGTTTTTAATACTATTATTTTTATACTTTCTTCTTTGAAACTGTTTAAGTTGCAGATCGCTTTGTTTTCTGCTTTTGCGCTTGCGGTTTGCAACCAAGCTTCATATCGACGGTGCTGTATAGGAGCTGATTTGTTGCCTTTTTACTGTTTATTGTGATGGTGTTTATTAGAACATTTGCGTCTAAGAGGAGCTGTTTTAGTACAGATTTAGGTAAGGTTTTTAATGTTGATATATACGATCATTTATACGATCATTTATGGAGTTCATATGTTCCAATATCCCTGACTGCATTTTACACTATACTTCTGTCTAGATATTCTGAGGAAAGTCGTCAGCTTGATGCTTACTGAGTTGAACTTCGAAATTAGATATAGCTACCTTCTGATGATATACGGTTACTGGAGTTGTTGATTTATTACGAAACTCGTGCAGCTCATGTTCTGTATATATTTTGTTACGGAAAATGAAATCTTTTGGTCCATAATTCTTTGTTCTGTTATTGCAGGTTCCGGGAATTTTTGTTTACAAATCATGCGCATATAATTTCTGAACCCAGGTATAAACCCATCTATCAAAACATTTCATAACTTCTCTGTTTTCTTCTACAGTCCATGTTTTATGTTTGATTTCTTTTAGCCGCTTTTTATCTTCATGTCCTGGTTTCCCAGCAAGAAGAGCTGGGAGTACAGACCTCTTGTCGGATGATGCCTAAGATCTCCAACATCTAATGCAGTCCTTGATAATGCAATCATTCTCAACTGGTTCCTCAGTTGAGACCTGTCCGACAAGAATGGCACTGCTGGTAGTTATTCCACCACCAGAATAGCTCTCAAAATCACTGATGCACGCAAGCCCCACTGCCACGACAAGGCAATGTTCCTTGGGGGAAAGAGGATTATTATTATTACCTTTATTATTACATATTGGTTCGAGGATGCATTGTGGTTGGTTGGTGAATTTAGCGTTCGTGTAAAATTGGTGATTATTGTTTGTTTTGTTGTGTTCTTCCCTTAGCAAATTAGTGTTTTTTATTAGTGTGGAGTTTAGTGTTTTTCGTGCATTTAGTATTTTATAAAATATTGTTTATTACGATATTTCAATTATAAGTATAAAATGGCGCCGAAAACGCACAAGTAATAATGCTAAAAAGAGCAATAGAGGCGAGAACAAGAAGGCTAGCCCCGCTCACGAGGTGATTGGAGTTGTGGAGGAGGTTAATGAAAATGAATTAACCTCCAAAAGCAAAATTAGAGCATGTCATCAAAGAAACGGAGCGGGAGTTATAAAAAGTTGAAAGGCTTTAAACGAACATAAGGATAAAATGAAAATTAAGCAGCAAAAACATAATAATTTTTTGTTTCCATGAACGATCGGAGAATTTTGAAAATTTCTTCGTGTAAGCATGTAATGAGGTTCTGGAATGTCCTCAGGCGGACGACCATCACCTATCCAAACGGTGTAGTTAATCCAAAGATGTTCAATGGTTGTTGAGATCAGGGATCCATGCAGGCCAGTAGTGGCGACCTTCACATTTACACACCTGCTGTCACTGAGTGCTTAGTGTACCCACTCTCCATCCAACATGCTGCTGGTTGAAATCCTGCCATGGGCATAGATATTTGTGATTGTCTTTAGGTCGGCGATGACATTCATCGCCGACCTAAAGATGAGACCACTCAAACGGTTATATATATATATATATATATATATATATATATATATATATATATATATATATATATAGTTGTAACTCAGGTTGTTGTTGAGATGTAGTTGGTTGAGAATGATTTCTTTGATTCTGTTATCGTCCTTTCTACTAGAAAACCCTAGCCATATTAAAATATGGTTAGAGTTTTCTTCACTAGAATTGGCCGAGAATAGAACATGACTAGACAAAGCACTGGCTCGCGTTCTGTTGTAAGTGACGTCTCTCTTGTACTCATCAATGCATAAATCGTTTGACTTCTCTGTTGGCCAAAGTAAGGTATGTCACAGTTGTACCAGATCTGGTGCAACTATTTATATTTATTTATGGAATAGAAATATTTAATAAATATTTCTATTCCATACATAATTCTCACCCAAATTAACCAGGGTTCTTAGAAAATACAACATAAGAACTTCATTTACTCCTCTTTCAAACATCCGCTCTCTAGTGGGCCATCCGAAACCTAAACATCATAATCTTAAATATCCTGGTGTTTACCAGATCTGGTGCAACTGTGACATACCTTACTTTGACCAAACAGAGAAGTCAATAGAGATACGCATCGAGGAGCACATTTTTTTAAGGAATAAAATAGACAGATGAAGAGGAAATTGCATATTCTGTGTCTGTTTTCTTCTGTATGGACTAAACTCCAGGTTGGGTGCTTTCTAGTTTTCTTGGCTGTGTGCGTGGTTACAGGTACCATAGGAAGTATGCAGAACATAGGTGATCATAGCTTTGTTTTCGGGATAGGTTTGCTATGTGTGTTCCAAGTACCTGAAACTTCGCAGACTTGACATAGATCCGTTTCTCTAAGTTGAAATTTGTAGAGCTTAGAAGGAGTTGGCAAGGCGTTATGCCATAGCCTCCACTGCATGTCGGAATATGGTTTGGCATACCTCGATTTATCGGAAGATCCCACAGAAAACTGGGTGCATGTGCAATTTACTAAATGAGAGGGTTAATGATGACTATATGAAGGGCGAAGTTGGAGGTACTGACATTAGGAAGTGGAATATTTTCTTGCAGGTGGACGGAAGAATTGGAAGATGATACAAGATGAAAGATCTGGTCCTCGCAGTTTCAAGAAGGAATACCGATTCCCTGAAGTGTAGAGATACCTGGATAGGATTTTATAATAGCAGCTTGCATCTGCAGATATTGCTTTTCAGTTTTTGGATTTTTCATTCGTAGGCCTGTGGATGTTTTCCACTTTAGGGTCTGGGTTAGGAGGTCCCCTATGACTCTTATTCCTGCCCAGTTCCATGTAGAGAAAAGAAAGGACTGGCCAGTTGTGAGACTTGTTGTTTCTGTTCGAAAATAGTGGTTCTGTAGGTACAGCTTACTATGTTGATCTTGTCAGTGCGTGATGAATTTCTGTGTTTTTCCACCGTTGTAGAGTATCTTTCTGAAAACGAGGTAGCTTAGGATGTGTTGGTGGTGCAGAACTGGCTATTCGGACGATGGTGGAAAGTGTGAATCCTCTGGTGAATGATTTCATGATGTAATCGAAAGTGTTTACGTAAGTATAATTAGACTGAAGTGTCTTTAGGAGAAAGATTATCCTGAAGGATGAGAAATTAGGCCTTGACCATCGTTACGGAGTGGCTTGCAGTGTTAAGAGTATATTGTCTAGTTAATAATTTTCCGGAGGAAACGTATGATTGCCTTTTGAATGTGATGGAGAAAGTCGTCAGGGGATGGGGTTATTGCTTTGAGGGTATGCCATAGTACATTCGCAGCCTGGTTGACTATTAGTACTCTTTCTTTAAGTGAAGGCATTGAACGAAATTATTTTATTTTCATAACGCATGTTTAAAATGTTGTGCAGCTGTGTCCAGTTGAGGTTATTATATAATTTGGTGTTGCCAAGGTGTGCAGCTAAATATGTTTGTCTTTAATTTGACCAGGTGTATTCGATTGGAGAATAAGTTCTAGACTTCCATCTGCCTGACCACTGGCTTGTGGTCAGGCAGATGGAATGGCCCTTGATGCTTGTCCATGTAGCCTGTGCTTACTCAGCTACTGTCATTACTGCTTCATTTCGGACTATTACAGTGACGTCATCGGCATATGCTGATAGGGTTATTTTTTGATGTGGCTCTATTAGGCTGGTTCGTTTGGAGATGATGGTGTCGTGTACTCTTTTAAGAAGGGTTCTATGGCCAGCGTGCATAATTGTCCAGAGAGAGGACATCCTTGCTTGATCCCGCGAGAGTATGACAAAGTGCGAGTGAGCCTGTTGTTGATTTTTAAACAGAAGAGTGCATCTCTGTATAGCAATTGCACTGTTTCGATAATGAGAGGACAATAGCCGAATGCCTTTAGGACTTCATAAAAGTACTCGTGCTCTACTCTGTCGAAAGCCTTCTCCTAATTAAGGCTGACGAGTGCCAGGTTTTCATTTTGGTCGTTTGCGATGTAGATGAGATCTCTTATTAAATGGAGATTATCATGTATTGATCTTCCTGGAACAGAATAGGTTTCATCTTGGCCAATAACGTCATGCAGTGTTGGCTTTATTCGCTTAGCTTTAACTTTGGAAATGATTTTGCAATCTGTGTTGATTAGTGAGATTGGACGCCAGTTTCGAATGTCCGTGTGGTCCCCCTTCTTTGGTATCAATCGTGCTACTGAGGTCGTGACGGATTGTGGGAGCCCATTGAGGTAGACATCTTGCAGATGTTTTGAGGAGAAGTGTTCCGAGTTGATTCCAGAAGACTTTGAAAAACTCTGACGTGAGACCATCAAAGCCGGGAAATTTGTTCTTTGACAAGGATGTGCATGCAGTTTTCAGTTCATCTAGCGTGATTCTGTTTTTCTAAATGGTTCCGATGTGTTAGAGAGAGTTTGTTTTTGCTTCATTCAGTATTTTGTGAAGGTATGAGGGGATGTTCCTGTAGAGCTGTATGCATTCTTGTAGTATTGTAGGATTTTGGAAGTGATTTTGTTTGGATATTATGCGATGCTGCCATCTTGAAATTATTTGTGTATGCTGCGATCTAAGTAGGGCACCTTTTGCATGCAAAGGCACTCAGATAATTCTGAGTGCCTTTGCATGGCTTGGAGGGCTATATGATATTCAGGTCTTTTTTTTTTTTTTGAGATACGTGAGCTGTGTTCCAAGTTGTCGGATTCTAATGTTCCTCTGTTGATTTTTCTGGTGACTGTAGATCTGCGTAAATGATTTTATTTATAATTTTAAGTTGACCACTATGTTTTTATTGGTTCTGTTTCCTCTTTCAAGAGAGTGAGATTATTTATTAAAGCCTAAGTGTTTATTATGTAATCTGGATCTCTCAGGATGGAATTGTTGAAGATTCATTAGGCACTTCCTAATTTGGATTCTTTCAAAGATAATGAAAGTTGCAGATTGATTAAGCAACAATCTTAGAATGTAGGAAGAAATATGTGATATGTTTCTAACTAGAGAAAAGTGTGTTTGGAAATGTAGTATATGTCCAGTGGTGCTTAGTAGAGTGGCCTATTTGTTGCTGTGATTACTGACCTCCATGTGTAGGACATCTTATCTGGATATTGATGCATGCCGAAAGAGGTGAATGAGTTCAATATTAATTCCCACTGTTTGAAATTGGTTTATTAATGAACTACAATGTTCAATAAATCGAAGTCTGTCTTTTTCTTGGTCAAGAGTGCAATTAAAATCTCCAGCTATTAGGATAGGTCAAAAGAGTTATTGGTTAATACTAGAAAGATGATTTTGAATAAAATCCAAGAAAAAATCTATATAATCCAATAGAATCCAAGACATCAGGATGCCAGAGCATCCTGCTGTCATATGTAGATATTGAACACATGCAAGGTATTATGGTTGGGTGCTTTTATGTGAGCATACAAGGCATATCCTGATATATCAGCAATAACGTTCAATTTTTAAGGAGATCGATGATGTTCACCTAAGCTAACTCCTGTTCCATGATGCTTTTGGGTTACAGAGGGATGTAGGTCATAAAGCCACTCTGTCCATCTTCTGGATAACTTTCACGAGTAGTTGATGTTTGTTTCTTGCAGAAGTATTATATCTATATGATATTTTTGTACATAGTCAACGACTATTCTGTTGTCGTTGCAAGAGGATGTGCTAGAGGATGTGCCTCAAAGCAGAGGCACATCCTCTTGCATTGAGAAAAAAAAGGCTTAACGACATTATATTTATGAAAGTTTGTAAGTTTAATCTAATATTGACCTTGGTATTGTATTTGTAGCCCATTAATTAGGTAGTAGGTTCGCTTGCTCCTGTTAACCTCCGCTCTGCTCATTTTGCATTTCAGTCTCGAGTGTAGGTCCTGAAGTTGAGATATTAGTTCCGGGATTCTTGTGGTATATTTAAGGGCTATAGTTAATTTGTGAGGGGAGTCTCGCACTATGAAGGATGACAGCTGCTTCATGGTTAGGGGTCCCTCAGTGTGGGTACGTTCCTCTTCAGATTCTCCCTATTCTAAATCGTCATGTGGAAGTATAGTTTCCTCATCGTCTGGGAACTCTCTTTCTCCTTGGCTGGCTGGAGGTGATGAAAGGCCATTTTGAGAAGTTTCTTCTATCGGATAAGGTTTTGAATTAGTGAAGAGCTGGGTTGGTGATTCTGGTTGTTGTTTCCTGGAATTGCTTTTAATTAGTTCATCTGGACATCTCTGATTGGAGGATCAGTGTTTTCATGCTATATTTTAAGTGTTGTGTGCTGTGAGACTTTGTTGTCAGATCTTTGGATCTCATTACTTGACAGAACCCTGTCTTTTCCAGTTAGAGATTTTCTTGACTCTGCAGTTCATGATGTGTAGAGAAATGTTAGTTTAATTTTTTCTATGCTTTGATTTTCTTCATGTTTGATGTTGTTCTGTTCAACCGATTTGCTATTCTGGGCTGGGATGTTTGTTGACGAATCGTTGGAAATATAGGGACATTGTTTCTTAATGTGACCTTCTTCATAAGACAAGAAGTACCGTGATGAGAAAGTTTAGGTTATTCCATTTATGTCAGTGTTTATTAATTTTGGCAGATTTGTAGTGCTTCGTTGTTTAGAAAGTGCATTAATGTCTGTCTTCGAAAGCTTTCAACATCGGCGAATTCGGGCCTTTTCATGGCTGCTGACAGGGAGCGTATTTTTCCTGTGACAGAACCATCTCTTGGTAATATGGATCTGATGAGTTGATGAACAATTTCATGAGGGAACCATTAATACCGTTACTTTTGTAGTGGACAGTGCTATTTTGATTGCTTCAAATGATAAAAATCGCCGATATATATCGATGCCCTTTTGCTCTACCTTTGTGCCCATGAGATGTGGCTGAAATACACCTGCACAGTACCAGCTACGAGGGATAAGCGTCAGTGGTATTTTTTGCGGGTACAAGTTTTGCGATCGCAGTCATATACTCTTCTAGTGCGATGTTTTCTTTGGTTGCGAAGATAACAATTCCATTTTCTTGGGAAATGACGTTGCTAACAGTGGTAGTTATTTTTGCGTTAATCGTTTTACTGCTGGCGGATGTGGCATTCGTATGTGAAATCATTGTTTTGTGGGACTATAGGATATCTACGTTTGATACAACATTAGCGTAAGATTTGGAATTTACTGACCTGTTTTCCGTGTCCATAGCTCCAAGAACTTTGCTTTTGCTTCCGGGTCCAAAGTCGTAGTGGGGAGAGGATCTTTGCCTTTCTGAATCAGTGGTATTACAGGAATGTGCGGTTGCCCTGACAGGTAATCCTTTGCTGGTGATAGCCGGAGGTGAGAAGTCTAGTTAGAGCAGGTGGCGAAGAAGAAATTGTGGCGTCGAAATTGAAGATATATAACAATATATAATAATATAAAATCAGCTACGCCTTTTTATTCCTGTAGGGAGTAGCAAGGCCATTTTAGCTCTAACTTTTTGGAGACTGAGTGAGTTGGCAGTTCAATCTCCACTGGTATCCAATCAGAGATAGCTGGCCTAAGGCTATCACTAATTACGTGGAACACAGTGAAGAGAATGAGCTCAACAAGTGCCGCCCTCTCGTGGTCCCTGACCATAACACAATATGTTTAATGTCTGAAATAATGCTGGTTCTACGGTCGATTTTCTTGAGTTAGGGACGAATAACCCGAGTTTCCTGGAGAAAAAACCCGCTTGCCCATACCAGAGATTGACTAACTCGGGAACCGGTAAAATAAGGCTTAGAAAAAATTTCCCCAATCGGCGACTAGATTCCAAACAAAGTCTTCCTTCGTGCGATTAAGCGCTATGGCGCAAACGCCACTTCCGCTGAGCAACATGTGCTCTATTATTCTTTCGTGATTATTTCTTCTCCTTCTGTATGAGTTCCTATATATTGAAGATATATAGGAACATATATCTTCAATTCGTAGAACAGGATTGAAACTGTCATTAATCACTTATCAATATACTTTTGCGTACACAACTAGTATGAGAGGATAGCTTTCAGATTGGAGAATATATCTATATATAAAAAAACTAAGTCGTTCTTTGCTGACAAACGTGTAAAAGTTGGAAGAAGACAAGTGTGGTATGAACGCATGTGCAACACCTTGGTCTAGCAAAGAGATGGATAGATATAATTGATAAAACAGGAAAAAATTTCTCTAGCCCACTCACGGTATAAGGTGAACTATAGGTTTACAAATAACCTTTTGTGGGTGGATCGAATATAAAAGAAAGTTGCAGCAGCTGCCTTATGACAGGGTACGTTGTAGAGCTGAAAGAGACAATAGTCAGTTCTACAGAAACCTCATAAAGTAGGAACCATTGGATTGTCAAAAAGATTCAGATACCTCTATGAACTCAATTTTTGTTTCACCACAAACAATGAACCAGAAATATGAAAAAAACAAAAACAAAATCAAACTACACACACACACGCAATTTGTCTAACTTCTCAGTAGGAGATGTAACGCGATTCGTCGTTGCTTGCACATTGTGGTCATATGATGGAATTTCTTGTTGTGAGCCTCGATTCTGAATATTCTTAGGCTTAGTCAAAGAAAGAAAGAAGAATAAAATGATCCACAGTTTAAAGGCTCTTCGTGTAAGCTCTGCACTGTTTGGGCAATGCACATCCTCGCAGTATTTTTCTACAAGAACACCTTGCATCGTGGTTAGAATTTCTCCAAAAATTTTCCCATGCTGTCGACTGCATATTTTTTTTTCCCCAATAAATTCCTCTTGGCATTTACGAAGGTCACTCCAATTAGGAGAAAAAAAAATAGGCATTTATTGTGGTGCCATCTCGTGGATTAAACGAACAGTAATTTTGTTCAAATATTAGCGTCATTATAACCAAAGTAAATTTCAGTAGATTGTTTAATTTACGTTTGTTTGCAACTTATGTTCATTTCCTAAATATGAATCGATTTCATTAGATGATTTCTGGGAAGATGTCTGAAGGTGAAAGAAGCTTATTAGAGATGTAAGAGTATCAGACAAGTAAAAGCCGAATTAATGCATTTGTTACGTCTGTCAAAAGATGGAGCCACTAATAATTCAATTGACTAATAATGATGTTTAAATCTTAGACATTTCTCTAACATTTAAATAACTTTATATATATCCACTACATATTATATAACGACATTTTATTATATTAAATATATGTAATAATGATCGTGAAGCTACCGAAGATATAATTTATGAAAGCCAAAGTTTAAAAGTAAAATAATTAGGACGGTTTCTAAATATACATAAAGTACATGTGGAAACCGTGGTTCCTTCTGTTGTTGACAATTCTTTGAGAAATCAGCCGAATTTGAATAAAATGCACGAAACAATTAGTGTACTCCTCCATATGTATCATGCAGTCCTCTCTTTCAGGTGATTTCGATTAAATTTTTATTATGATTGCTTCCTACACATTCCCATGAGAATTTCAGAAATTTCGATTCCTTACATTTACAAGGAAGCTTTGTCGAAATACCTGAGCAAGTGGTATGGTGCAGCTGATTTTGACCAAGCCCTCTTTTATATAACTTAATGTTATCTGAAATTTTTTTCTGCTGAATTGGACTTTTAAAATGAAGGACAGATTCCAGCTGGATCTTCTTCCCATTTGGTTTTAGTTCGAGTGATTGAAATCCTATTTGGAACACATTTCATTCTTAAGTTGCAAAAATTTCTCCTGAAAAAATGCCGCCTAATCGGACTACAACGAAAGGAAATCAGTGAATTTATCCACAGACAGACACTTGGTACAAGTGGAGTCATTTTATATAATTTATTTTTATGTTGTTTAAGATCTCTCAGCTTTCCCCGTATTAGGAAGAAAACAGAGGGTGCAGTTGTAACAAAGGGAGGATAAAACGCATTGCCGTATAAGTTCGCCATTCAATCCCTTTTGAAAATTTATACCTGTTTAACCTAAAAAAGTGACACCACAAGAAAAACGTTCGCAGATGAAAAAGTGAGCAACGCAGAGGAAGTAGAATAGCTGCGATTCAGAAATGTCTCCTTGACTTACGTTGTTTTAATTGCGGAGATGGAAAGTCTTCTCCGTAAATATAACGACAGTAAAGTAGACGCCATCAGACTGCTAGTTTTCGGCTTCTTAGTTCTGTTTATAATCTCTCTTTTAAAATAGGTATTTATGATTATTTTTCAAGATCCATTTAGTCAAACAGATATTCTAATATTCAATGGGCATCTATTTGTAACTGGTATTGGTAAACACGTGCAACGATAATTGAGCTTTCAAGGGAGGGATTTCTGTCGAGTTTCCTTTAGATCAATACGAGCCGCTATCAGAAAAGTGCAAATCCCCAGAACACTTGTGTAACTCCAAAGATGCTGATTCCATACAATTTGGAATCGGATGCAAATTCTTTTTTTAGGTGAATTGTTAAATCGGAGTGCACCCTCCAAAGGAGAAAGGAATTAACATTCTGAAGGCGCGTGTCATGGATGTTTTCACAAATATTCATATAGATACGCTGACTGGCTCGGTGAGAGTTTGGACTGGATGATGTGATCTGTCCAACAAATGATGCTCATAATGAGTAATGTCAAGTGCATGTAAAAAGGAAGGATTTAGAAAAGAATCTACATACATCTACTTGATTATCGATATTAACACGTACTTTCCCTCTTGCAGTAAAGCGTTTTTTAAATTTCCTATTCAAAATGTTTACAAATTATTAGGCCCAATCTGTAATAGGTGTAGTACAACAGAAGGATGGTTAAACCCTGAAGGACGTCGATGTGAGTAGAGGTCGACGCTCATGTCTACTTCAAAAGGTTCCTCACCCGACGGTGAATTTTAGGAATGAATATTATAGAGTAGAGTCACGTGAAGAGAAATATTAGCATAGGTGACTGAGATTGGTCACCTGCTAAAAGGTAGAGGCACTAATTTTCCATATGACAAGAACAACAGCGCAAGCAGCGCATGAGGTTGGTTCAGAAGATCATCCCTGTGACTTCTTTTGCAATAATCTTGAAGGAAGTTAAAAAATGGCAGGGGGAGGAAGAATAAAAATAACAAATTAACTAGTCAATTTGATATCTTGATTGGTTCACTATTCTGTCTGTGTAATAATGGGGTTCTTCCAGGAAGGCTTTATTACCGACCACTAATATCACACAGTAATTCAGGGGAAAAATGAATACGCTTCTTATAAAAACGCTCTGATGTAAAACCGCGATTAGGAATTGATCCTTGAGACAATTATTAAAATATTAAATCTCTGTATTATTAGATTTAAATGACACAGCAGTAGACTGTACTTGTGTCAAGTGTCATATGCCATTAATGTTGCTCTCTTGGTCGCGGTCGTTTTCATTTTGCAACTGTGTCGTGAACAGGGGGTATCTTGGAAAATAAACAGACGGCACTTAAGGGTATTGTTCACTTTTATGACTGAACTGTGGAATCCCGAGTTGTACTCGTGTAAGAGACACAACCTCAAGGCACGATCCATTATTATTCATAAGAAAGCTTTCCCCCCCCCTCTCTCTATCACTCACTCACATACATGTACATCTCAATTAAAAGTGTCCCTCGTAGAGAAGGAAGCGCGAGGCTGCAATAAAGGAAGCAATTAATTTCATTTCGGAATGCAAACTGAATTTCTAATTAATTCCTCAGAACACCTGCAGCCTCGCTGTTGTGAAGTTCTCTGCGCCAGATGCTTCTACTCCCTCGAGGAACGTAATTAGAATAACGCACTTAACAATCAGAAGGTACTTCTCATTCACTTAAACACTCAAACATTTCTCAAATGCATCCCGATTACTATTTAACCACAAATTCAACTTCCTGCAGCATTGGTTGTTAGTAAGTGATTTAAAATAAATCCCTTAAAAAGAAGCATTTCTCTCGCTTGTTCGTTCTTGCGATTATGTGTGGAGTGATTAAATGAGTTGCTGCCCAATCTATTAAACAGGCAACACTGGCAAGATCTGCAGATCTGCAAATTTATAAATAGAATGCCGACATTATCATCATCATCCTCTTCTCCTTCCTTTCTTATTGGTTATTCCTTCCCAATTTTCAACCTGTTCACGGTATTTCTCTCTCTCTCTTTCTATCTGTGTGTGTGTGTGTGTGTGTGTGTGTGTGTGTGTGTGTGTGTGTGTGTGCGCGCGCGTGCGTGCGTGCGTGTGTGTATGTGTGTGTGTATACAGGGATAACGGAACAATCAATGAGCTCTTCCAGACTGGAATAAAGAACTTCAATGCAAATTAAAGATTGGAACTGAAGACAGCATTTAGGAAACGTGGCTATCTCTGCAAGAAAAATATTCGACCCTAAGAAATTCATGCCTAAATTACACTAAAAAAAAAAACAAAAAAAACATGATTTGGTCTCCACCCATTCAACTCAAAAATGTTTCCCCACAATTTCTCTATTATCACTCTTTCCAACGATGCGGTTCCATCTTTATTCTCTCTCTCTCTCTCTCTCTCTAGAATAATAAATTACTAATCAGTCGATTCAACGTTCTTGTTCGTACTTCAGAGACAGATTATGTCAAACGGACAGAAGAAAATGACGTGTACAGGAATATTTATAACCATCCTTCACGTGATTGATTGTAAACATATGATGTATTTGTAAATGCTAAGGCAAATAATTATAAAAATAATCTGCTTTTGAGAAAAAAAAATCTTTCACCAACAGCATCGGCATGCTAATAAACTGAAAATACTCAGATGAATATCATCTACAGTATAATCCGATTTTCACAAAGATTTCCATCTATCGTGGGGTTAAAAAACAGAATAGTGGGAATTACTTGCAAAACCACCGGTAGATGTCTGTGTAAGTTGTCAGTCATTTATTATTATTATTATTATTATTATTATTATTATCTAAGACCTCCACGGAGTCAAGGATCCATCGAGAGAGCTATAAGTCACCCAAACCAACTCTCATACCTTCTCTTAAATTCATTCACACCAGATGCACTCACTTTTCCTAAAGACAAACTATTGCATTCACTCACTGCTCTCTCTCTCTCTCTCTCGGAGAAAAACTTGGCTCTTATCCCCTTTTCTTGACTCAACAAATTTTTCTTAATTTCTTTCTTTCCATGGATGCTGCAGTGTTCTCCACCCCACCATTGATATAACGAAAAATTTAATTAGATGATATCCTATAATAAGACCACACTAATCCTTTGATAAGAACACACTAATTCATGTGTGTTCTTATCAAAGCCTTATAAAAAGGCAAAATGACTTCCTTATCCTTAGATGTCAAGGTTCGCTTCAACATAGCAATTATTCTCTGACTTGTATTTGCAACTTTTGCTATGTGACCTTTGAACTTTAAATTCCTATCCACCAATACACCAAGATCCCTTGCCTCTTCAGTTTCTTGTAGCGTAATCCCGCTAATATAATAAGCCGCTAGAACTGTAATCATGCCAAAGTGCCTAACTTTACACTTGCTAACATTAAACGGACAACAATTTTCTTTTACAAACACGTTTTGTAATTGCTGAGTATCAGTAGCATCCCGATTACCCTTCCTCATTCGGATCATCGGCAAACAATTGCAAATCTGATGTTAGACCCTGCTTGATGTCATTAAAGTATAACTTGAACAAGAGTTGTATGATAGTTCCATTGTGCAAGGATGGTTCAAAAACTGATGTGTCCAACTACCTACCTATCGGTATCTCTGGTGTAGTAGTGAAGATTTTAGAGAAGTTGGTAGGGACTCGCATACAGAAATGGGTAGGCAAACAAGCTATATTCTACAAGGAACAGCATGGATTTTCTAAAGGAAGGTCATTTTTAGCAATTTGTTTATATTTTATAATGTTACACGGAGTTGGATAAAGTGAATGGATACACTATTATAATGTTGGATTTTTCTAAGGCATTTGATAGGATTTCTGAGATATGGTGTACCTCAGGATTCAAGGACTAAACCCTGAGGTAAACTTCTGGTGACCTTAAATCTGGCAAATTCACAACCACTGTATTGCACTTTTTCATATCTGTCTGTGAACTATTCCCTGATCCAAGTCTAGAGTTTATGTTCCAATCCCATATTCTAAAGCATTTCTTGTGATATCAAAATCCAACATAATCATAGTGTATCCATTCTCTTTAACCAACTCAGCAGTGACATTGTTACAAAATATGAGCAAATTGCTAAAACATGACCTTCCTTTAGTAAACCCATGCTGTTCCTTGCAGTGTATAGCTTCATTTCCTACCCACTTTTGCATGTGAGTTATTAGCAACTTCTCTAAAATCACTACCACACCAGAGATACTAATAGGTCGGTAGTTAGACACATCGGTTTTTGCACTACCCTTGTGCAATGGAACTATCATACATTCCTTCCATTCCTGTGGTATCATTCCTGAGCTGAGACTTAATTCATACAATGTGTGAAAGGCCTAGACAATTCAGCTGAACATTCCTTTAACAATCGGGCAGATATTCCATCTGTCCCTATTGACAAATTCTTATCCAGGTTATGCAACAGCTCTTCAACCTCATTTTCTTGAACCTCTAACTCTTCATCCAACGTAGCAGTAGCACCATCCTACATACACCTGGTTGATATATCTTAGCAAATTGAGCACTCATTAATTGAACAATCTCCTTAGCTTCCGACACTCGTGTACCATCTGCATTCAATAAAGTTATTCTTCCACATTCATTCTTTCTTTTGCTTGCGACATAACGATAAAATTCTTTTGGATTGCCTTTAGTTTGCATGGCCAATTTCTTTTCATACCCGATTTAGCTTTCCTATGAGCTTTGTATATTTCGTAACTTCTCTCACTCTTATTCGCACTGAAGATAATCTTTCCATATCATCATCTTCTTCTAGTGGATCTCATGCTTAATACGTCTGCATATCCATTTTACTCCCAACTTATTTATTATTCGAACACTAGGAATACATTCAGATTCAGTCTTATTTAAGCACTTTTCAAATACGCCCATGCGTTGCTTCCATTGTACCCATTCCGTAACTGATACCATGCGACCAAAGATAATGCTCTCCTAAGTTGATCGTAATTTCCAGCTTTGTAGTTCAGCATGTAACCTCTTTTGATCGGAGATTCAAGACAAGTAGATACTTCCCATGCAAGCACAGCATGGTCACTGTCACCAATTTGTGGTAAAATAGCCATATTCTTGACAGAGATCCCTTCTGACGCTATGAGCAAATCCAACACTCTTTGACCTCGAGTTCCTTTTTTCTCATGCTGCTTGAGAAAGTTGTCTCGCAACAATTCAATAAATTCCTCTTATTTCTTATCATGAGATTACTCTTCTAACCAATCAATGTTTGGAAAATTAAAGTCACCCAAAATGATCATCCGCTTTGTACCCATAACGCTAAATTGGCGATGCATTTCTTCGTCCATTGCAACCGAGCCGCTAGGTCCGTAGCAGCAGCCCACCGTATATTCCATTCTGTTAACCCTCCACTTCACCCCAGATAGACTCAAACAAATAGGAATTTTTGTCAGCAGTTTCCAGCCATAAAGATGTTTTTATTATTCAAAGTCATATAAAGTGATTTATAAAAATAATTAAAAAATAATAAAATGAATAAAATAAATGATTAAATATTCTTCGCAACAGTTTGCACTTTAGAAGACACGGGCGAATTTTTAAAAGGTGGAAAAAATTCGACGGTTGACAATTCCGCGGCATCCATAGCAAGTGAGTTCTTTATAGCGATCTCGGTATTGTATTCGACATCATTACGTGCCAGTAAGTAAAAACTTACGAAGAAAATTAATTCTTATTTCACTGAACTTTCTGCCTTCAGAAAGTTCAGTGAAAAAATTCCGAGAAAGTGGATTGAGATGACATGCATCCTTTCACCATCATTATTCTAGAATGACACCGCTGATGAAGCATTCACAAATTAATTACATCCTAAAATTTCAGTCTATTATACTTCAGCTGACCGATAATAAATTAAATGTGGAAAAGTGTTCACAGTATGCACTTTGGTATTTGGAAGCAGAAATCTTAAGAGGCTTCAGCTTGTCTTGGAAGAAAAATAGACTCTCCTTCTTTTAGTTATCACTTAAGATTCAGCTTTATATAATTAACCCGAAGAGTCTTAAGCGAAGAAAGGCTTATTAATATGCTGTGTCTTTTTATTGCTTGATTGGTTTGTCGAAAAAAGCAAGCAATTAGAATATTAACGGGATTGTTTAAAATTTAATTTATCTCAGGGCGATAAGTCAAAGATAGCATATAGACCATCCCCCTCTTCATTCTGTTTTGCTGTTTCATAGAGACAGCATTTTCTTCACTTAGCGAATACTGCCGCTGTTTAGAATTTCGTCCCAGTCTGTGTGGAGATTAAGGAATCCTAAACATTTGACAGGATAATGAAGCTTAAACATACTAATAAAAGACAAAATAAATACGAACTCCTTAGGGATTGACTCATTTTAAATTGAGGAATTGTTGTGCGCGTCTGCTCTGCATGAGCAGACGCAGCATATACGGTACGCAGCAAAAATACAACCGCAGCAAGACTAAGAGAACCTCTGCATTCATCAGAATGAAATATATTTCACCTGGAAACATTTCGAAAATGATTACTTTGTACACAGACTAATTCCTCTTGATCGAAACATAGAAAAACATAATGCAATTTATTTTGCAACAATTCCATTCCTACATGAATTGGAATGGAATTGTTACAATACGGCATTCCCTCGGAATTTTAGTATCAAGCAATCTCATGATCTGCTTTTCCGTCTATGAAATGCACAGGTTCGGCTGTTTTTTCTTTTGTTTTCAATGGAAATCCTTTATTCTAGCAGGTAAAACCGTATGTTTGAGACTTGCTGACTCGCTTCCAGTTTAAACGGTGTAGCCGACTTTTCTCTTCTTGGAGTGAAACCCTTTTCTAAACATAAATTGGTGTTGATAGCACTACTGTTCAGAAAAAAAAAAAAAGATTAATTTGTCCTCTTTCATTAAAAACTTTGATACTTCCGGAGACAAGTAGGAAGAGGGGAATGATTATTCTTGAAGTTTGGAAAATCCGCGTCTTACCAGATAGCAAGCTACAACATTTAAACTGTGCATGAACAACTTTGACAACTAACTTGCTGAAGAACATGCATGCATGCGCTTTGCAAACTAAGCTGCTCGCGTGGTTGCCGGAGTGGACAGCGTCGTCGCTGTTCGAACAATAACTCGTCTGCAATAATAATAATACAATAATGACAGTTCTGCAAACTTCCGTGGATTCGACAATCATAAAAACTGAAATTAAGTCCAAACTGAGGAAGTTCGTTTTCTTCTTGAAGCAGACACCCAGTTGCATTTTATTTGGAAGGATAAAAAATAAATTGCATTATGTTTTTCTATGTTTCAACCAATAGGACCAAAGTAGTCAAGTTCGAAGTGTTTCCTGCCGGTTGTATTTTTGCTGCGAATCGAATATCATTCCGAGCAGACACGACAATCGTCATAATATAGAAACTTCTATAAAGACATTCAAAACTGCTGAACTAGTTTTGAGTTTTTTTTTGTCTTTCAATCCCCTAAAATTTGTGAAGTTGGCTTAGTTTAGATGGAAAAAGTGATCTGATGGGTGTTTGTCTGCCTCTTTTAATTCATCGGTCGTTATTTTTTTTTATTCTCTTAATGAGAATGATGGTGATATGGTGAGTGTACTCTATACTCAAAGTATTGAACTAATGTCAGCTTATTTGATGGCGATGATGATCTTGATCGTATCCTCTTCCTTTCGAATATTGACAATTGTTTTTCAACTGTGACAGATCCAACACGCCGGTCTGTTTATTTGATTAAATAAACAAATCCGCGATTAAAAAAAGAAGCTGCGATCCGAAAACTAATGCACTTGAAGATTTACTAATGCACTCTGTAGGGATTAAGGGATATAAACATGCGATTTCTGATAGAACTATGAAAAGACGCACTTTTCTCACCTGCTAGAAAGGATTCGCAAAGACATAACTCATTCGCCATCCTCTCCACTCCTTCTACGGCAAGTCGAAAGAGAAGAGCGTCTCCGGGATCCCATTGCTCCAGAATCGCATCTGCGCAGGCCAAAGATTCCTTTAGAGAACTAGTTAAAAGAGAATAATATCGTTAAGGTCTCCTAGCTGTTTAATTCTGAATTTTAGCTCACACAACGAAACATCTTGATATTAATAACGAGCATGATTTCGTCCTACATTCATTTAATTCCCTTAATATGTCGAGCAGAAGACCTTTCTAAGGAAAACATTTGCAGACAAAAAGAGTTTCAGAACTTGTCCACGATAACGTTACTGGAAAACACTTTTAGTTCAGAAGAGAATATCAGAGGAGGAGCCACTGTTCCCATGGTGGGGACAGTAATTTTTTTTTTAAATTATTAATTCAGCAATTGTTATTTAAATAAAACAATTTTAGAATTGTTTTTAATTTTATTTCACTGGGTTTTTTTTTTAATCCACTGCCTGAATCACTGACTCACAGTCTGCTGTGCAATCACCACCAATTCCAGACAGAAAACAACACAATAAAATTTGTTCATCCCCTCCAGACAAAAACAGCTTTGTTTCCAGTCTCGCTTATCGTTTGAATAATTGATGTCACTGGACAGACGGTGCTCCACCTGCTGTCGTTCTCACCAAATAACGAATTTTAAAAAATTCTAAAATAAAAGAAAAAAATTAAAATTAAATCTGATTAAATAAAACTTCAATTTTCGCTTTTTTTTTCTTGAGAAAAAAAGAATGAAATGTAAATGAGTTTTCGCTCTTTCTATCAGAGAATTTAACGATTTCCATTATTTAAGAGGACCGAAGACTGAAGAGTTTCTTGGCTTCGTTCCTTACGGAGGGAAGTTCCCTTTCGTCTTTAATTTTTTAGCTCTACGGGAAACAGTTAAGCTAGTGGGATCGTCGTAAGTAGCATGTTGGATCAAGTAATGGGTCTAATCTAATTTTATATGGTTTCCATAAATATGTTTTTACTGAATAGGATGTTAGTCATTCATACTCTCGCTTACTAGCGTGTGTTCTTCCAGCCGGAAGAACCGGCTGGCTTGCCTTTTGAATAGGAGAATTAATACAAATTTTCCCTGCAGGAAAACCTGTTTTCTTTAAGGCGTTGCATTCAATGGCTTATTATGGCCAAGAATCTCCCTTCGAAAAACCTTATTATTGTCATGATAAATTAGTTAACTGCATAACTAATTTATCATGAGATAAGGAAGTTATACAGAAAAACCTTATTTTGATTTGTATGTATTGAAGAATTAAGACCTGGTCGACTCAGATAGACGGAAACTGAAAAAGTCTCATAAATATTTTAAAATCATCAGATTAATAAATCTAGTGACCTTAGCACATCACTCCAAATATAAAAACAGTTTCATGACAGGGTGAATCTGATATTGAACAATGTAAAAAGTTGTCAAGAAAGAAAGAACAATGAATAATGAATTTCTTATTTCTGCATCTCGAATACCTTTTTGACATAACTGTTTCTGTTTCTTCTCTCGTAAGCAGCAGCAGGATCAGTTGAATCAGAGAGAAAAGATATGCGATCATTTAATTCTGCTCAGAATTAAAAACCCGATGTTGTTGATGTATGGTCATCTGTAAAGTTTACTGAGCATAATCAGTACTGAACTTTTGTTTGTATCCAAACTGATTCTTGAAAATAATTTATTTTTCTCCAAAAATTTAATTTACCTAAATTTTACTAATTTCTGTAGCATTCTCGTAAAACCTGTTAGAAGAGATATTGCTGTGTAATTTTTTAAATTATTTTTCTTTCCCTTTCTATAAACTGAAAATTGCACACCTTTCTTAAAATCCGATGGAAAAGTGACATTTTTCTGTGATCACGTAAACATCTACTGTACGGGTTCCATTATGCTCATCCATTTTTCTTAATGGTGTTGATATTTAGCCATCATAGCCTAAATGTTTAATTCTGTTAGGCTATCTGCAATACTTTTGATTTCGTTTTGATAAGTGTAGAAAGGATCAATGAATTTATCAACTGTTTTGAAAGTATAAATTATATTACCTTGATGGACCTGTGTTTCACTCAGGATTTCTCTATGAGTGCAGGTTACAAAGATGCCTCCAACGATCTCGATCTCGAGTCTCTCTCTCTCTCCCATGTTATACCCGTAGATTTCATTAGTGGATCTTCCCATCTTGTAGGTGATCTTCCTGCTTTTCTCTTTATTCTTGGTTGCCAGTTGAGTATTCCATATGTCCATCTGTTATCCCTGAGTGTGGTTATGTGACCTGCCCATCTCATCTTGCTTCCATATACTGCAGTCACCACATCTTTTATGCCTGATCTCTTTCTTAGTTCCGTGTTTCTAACATGTTCCATTTTGCTGATGTTACAAATCCTGCGTTCTATTGCACGCTGAGTTATTCTGAGAGTTTCTTCTTTTCTTGTCGTGTTCCATGTTTCTGATCTATATGTGAGTGATGGAAGAATGTCACTATTAAACAGTTTTGCCTTCGCAGAGATGTCAAGATTTGGATCAGTAAGTGTTTCTTTTAGTCTCTTGAATGATGGCCATGCAGCTTTCTTTCTTTTTGCTAGTTCTTCAGATAAATCATTATTCATTTTTATTGTTTGTCCTAAGTAATTGTTTAAATCATATGAGTGGTTTTAATATTCCTTGGGAGGTTTCCGCTGATATCACAAAGGTTCATTGACTTCCTTTATATATTATCCTTAATATCTGTAAGTGTAAAAAGACTTTGTTTACACAATTCTTTGCACATTAATTTATCCGGAAACTTCCATTGTGTTGGGAAATCTCCTTGTATATATAAGTGCTGAGTAATCCATCGTTGATTGCGTGGATATTTAAAATGAAATTAAGCATTTTATCTGTACTTCTTATGTAATGATTTATCCCTTGTGTTGTGTATGAATGTGGTTATATGCAACTCCGATTACGTCATCATATAACATCTCATCTTCTTTATACCCTCTTTTACCTTGCGGTGTCGAGGGTTTATTAATCATCGGACCTCAAACCGTTCACAGGATAAGGTCGTCAGCCGTACGCCCTGGTGTATCCGATGTCCTGTAGTGTTGAGTTCTCAAGGCCAGTTTGCCTGCTTTGCGGGATGAAAAACCCCAGGATAAACTGGGGGAAAAACCCTACTGTCCACGCCCAAGACCGGCTAACTTGGCTATGGAAGATCCTTCAGCTCCTCACGTCAACGACGGGAATCGAACCTAGGACACTCCTTCCCCAGGCATATGGTCCAGGACAAAAATATAACATAAACTTCCTAAAATAGATGCTTCATCTTTTAACTTAAAACTCTTAAAAATTATTCTAGCTTCATTTTCTTATAACAAATCGCCCATCAGAAATGCTACCTTTGACACTGTGAATACGGCCTATCGGACCAGTTCGATTTCTGTAATCCCACTGATAAAAACAAAATGAAAAGTCCACCAAGAAACAAATACTCTATCACTCCAATATCCTTAAGAAGAGGAACTTCATCAATTGCTGTAGCCAATAGGAAGGTAACAAGTGATCTTACATAATAAGCACAACACATGCTAAAGGTCGATAAATATCTTTAATAAACATACGATTTTATCGTGTTTTCTGTGAATGAAACATATTCCCATTTAACAAACTGGATAAACCCCAGGATAAACTGGGGAAAAAACTCTACTTTTTTCCATACCAATCATTTGACTCGAATCTTTCAAACAAAACGAAAGATCGGAATCAGTAGAGCGGCAATCATTATGTTATGCTGCAGATCCGAAATTTGCAAATCGTAAAGCTTACAGAACCGCAGCATTACTGAGCCCTTTGATAAAAAATAAAATAAAATAAAATTACATCCAGTTACTAAACACCTGGACTTTAACCATGATCACCTGCTTAGCTCTGAAATAAAAGCCCCCTTCCCTCCCGATTTTTAACTATAAGTCTAAATTAGAAAGAATATAAACTCCTGAACATTAAGACTGCGAACAAAGACTGGAGCAAAAGAGACTTGCCTACAACGGATACGAATTTCTTTCGGATCTGAAATATGAAGGGAGTGTTATCGAGTGTGGGCTAAACTACTATAGCAGAGAGAATAATCATATGGTTTGTAGTAAGCAATTTCCTTTCAGATTTCACACACAATTCCTCGGGTTGTTTAGCAAGTGTGTGCTAACACTGCTAACAATGTACGGTCTGGTTGAAGAATGGTACACTCGAGCATGTATTCGTTGATTTTATTGCATTTCCATATTATGAATGGAGCTTTGGTTCCTGGTTAAAAGAGAGAGAGGGGGGGGGGGAACAAAAGGTGATCTATAAGTGCTGAGTAGTCCATCATTTGTTCCTGTTTTAGAAATCAATCAACAATCCCAAAAATTATAGTAATGAGAAACGGAAGTAAAGTTTTTGCTGCGCAACATGGTTTCCACCTTTAAAGGAGAAAACCACTGTGTTGGAATTTAACTAAGAAAATATTTCACTCTTCATTGGTGATTAAATGGATAATCGTCAGTCGGTACGAAGATCACTCAAGATGGAAAATAAACCCTATTTGCTAGGTTGCAGGAATCAGTCCTATCCACCCCATGAGTTCAGTATGTTCAAATACAAGATTTCAATATCCTTCTTGTCTCAGAAATAAGATTTGAATTAGGATCGTCTTTCTGAGAGCAGTGTGATAGAAAACCGCTCAACCACGGAGGAGTCTAGAATGAAACGAGGAGAAGGAAAGAGAATGGGTATGAATAATCACTGAGGTAATTATGAAACCCCAACGATTGCAATCTTATATTTAAGATTCAGCGGTCGGAGAGACAAAAGATCCAACAATTCACTGTGGGTGCTTGCGTGGTCAATGTTACTGAAACATATAAAAACTCTGTTTAATGAGCCAGCGAATATATTTTTAAAATATTTTGCTTAACATAAAAGTGACTTCATTGATTTGGATTAATTTTCGGATAAAAGCGATGCGATCAAAGCCTTTCATCAAGCAATCAACGCAGCTTGGATTTCATGATAGCATTGCCTTCTTCGCCTTCCGACTCTGTGGCGAGTTCAGTGAAATGCTGCGTACAGACGGATGGAATTAGAAATTGATTTATCTACCACAGGGGGACAGAAAAAAAAGTTGAATAACAAAAGAAAATCGTATTATTATCGCATAGTTATAAAATTATTCTCACATTACTGAGATGAAGATTGATTGCTTCTGAACAAAAGAATTTTTTCTTTTCTTTGATTTTTGATTTCTTTTCTTTTTTCTCCAAAACTACCTCTTGATTGCAGCAAGCACTAATCAACGATATTAAGATCGAGGAGTTGACGAAGAATCACAACCAGAAAGATTCCAACTGGAAGATCATGTTGCGTATTTGCATCACATTAAAGCACGATTCATTTATGTCCGCATTAAGCTGGAGATGCTTTTGGATTATTTCACTAATTCCACTAGTATTTAATGGCAGACTGATTATGAATTATTAAAGTTATTAACTTCCTCTTGCGAGATGGAAACAATTCATTTAATCCGATGATTCACTTGGACATGCTATATATTTCTCGCTGACACTTTCTGCAGTGTTCAAGAAAGCAACACAAAGATTGAAAAGGAGATGTTGGCTTCTTAATTAAAATTTTAGAGTTAGAAACTTGAAGTTAGCTCTATAGTTTTGTGAAACGTTTTTAGTTTCACGAAACTTTAAAGTAAACTCTGAATAAAAGCGCTCCAGACAGAATGAACTATATAAAAGTGGCTTTCCCAAAAGTATTGTCCGCTCCCCGATATCGGTCATTGGAAAAGAAAATCAAAATATAAAATTCAAATGTCAGATTTGAGTCATAGAAAACATTAAGCAATAAACTTTAGATAAAAAATTAAAATGAAACGAAATAAATGCTTAACGATTTACGTACAGCATCAGACTGGTGTAGTTGACGTTGACTGCGCAGCTCATGCATGCTCTTACATCAATAGTTATTTTTCCACAGAAATGAGGAAGCTCTTTTCTGAATAATAATATAAATGATTAGTTTTTGCAAAATGTTATTAAAAAGATCCTGTTTCAGTTATAAAATATAAAAAGTTGAAATGCTATCAAACTACTTTATTTTATTTTGTTCCTAATTAATATTACAACTTTCTCTGTACATATTAGCATGCCTCCTCTGATTTGCATTACATAACGTTTTGTGACTTTATGTATATCGTAACCTGGAAGAGCTGTTGATCTTAGGTTACACATAGGATTGTCAAAATTTTGTACTAGAATATGAAGCTTACAATAAAAATATCTATCTAAACAATTCGCTTATATAGTTTCCATTTTTATTTATTTATTTTTCAGAGAGCACATGACATTTTGTTTAAATTAATTATTTTGAATGAATCACCCTCTCATCTTCCAGTATCGATGTGACTTATGTCTTATTTTGTTTTGTGAACGAGCAAGTCTAGACTAGCAACATGCAAACATGAAAAAAAAAACTGCCTGCGGGCACAACGAGTTGAACAAATTGAAGATAAATATTACAATTGAATCAATCGGTGGTTAATTCGTTAATTGCGCTCTCTTGCAAATCCTGCCGTAAAGGATCTTTTTTTTGATGATATTTTCTTGATTATGTTTTAATGACTTACTGAAATGAGTGTTCGCAAGGATCTATAAAAGGTAATCATATTCCTAATGCCTTCTCAAGTAACTCATGCCTTTCCTAATACCTTAAAAAGCGAGCGGGATGGGAAACCGGATTTCAGTTTCAGAGTTTATGATTTGACACACACACACACACACACACACACACACACACACACACACACACACACACACACACACACACACACACACACACACACACACACACACACACACACAAAGTTATGTTGTGTGTTTATTATTTAAAAGTTAATAAAAACACATATTAAAATAAGATTTCCATCTTATTTTAATGTGTTTTTAATATGTGTCGAATAAATGTTGACGTTGATTTTTTTTTAAATTTATTTTGACTGTTAGTACAAATCTGCTCGTTCTATTCAACGGCCTACACACGTATATTCATACACATCCATATGCGTATTTGTATCTGTTGGGCGCAAAAAATTATAATAAAATCTGGTCGTCAGCTGTGCAGAGTTCGGGAAACGCCAGTATAGATTATTGCCATTGGCAATAATCTATACTGGCGTTGTATAGATTATTGCCAATACATATAAAAGTATATGTATAGATAACATATACTTTTATAGATTGACTAAAATCACGTAGAAGTGGGAATCATGAGACAGACCTGTGTTGTTTACGAATTGTATTGCATCTTCCCTGGTTGGTTTGTCCATTCTCCGATAAAGAGAAAAACAAATTCTAGGAGGAAATAACCTTCCGTTTCGTAAGAAACGGGGTAACCCATCTTCATGCAAAAAATTCGAAGTTTTTCTTATGTCCTAAACATGATTCGAGCTCTGGCCTTCCCGTCATCAGACCTGCACGTGGGTCTCTAATATGACTCATCGATTTGAAATATCCAATAATCACTCAAAGGGAATCACACCGGGGTTTAAAATAATCATGTATTACCAGCAGGACAATCAGGACAAAATTAACCTTTGACCGGTCGGTTCCTAAAAGCAAATTCCCAGAAGTGTAAAATATTTGCTACCGCCATGTGAGATAGAGCGGAAGTAGCAGTTTTCCTTGTGTAAAATGCTTTACAAAGTCTTCATTACAATAATATTTCAATAGAATAAAATATAACACAATAAAATTCTTTACAATAATAAAACTCAGGTTTATTTCCATTATAACAGTGGAAGAACCGGAAATTAATTTAGAACCACCAGAACCTAACATAAATTGAGGAATTAAGTAAATATGAAAGTTTAATATTTAAAGAAGTACCGTTGTTATGTTTTGAATAATATATATTTGAAGAGAATACCAGGAAAGGACAGAAAAGAGAAGAGTAATTCACAGATATAGATAAAAAGTATTAAAGTCTATTTTTCTCAAATTGCATTTTGCATTTCTGCTACAGAACGTTAAATAAAAAAAAAAACCTGTCCATTTAAAAGAGTTTATTCAATAAAGTTTATTCTAAACTCTTCATGGAATTTATTTCAAGAATTTATTCTTATAAAATAATATGCATATATAATTTTATCTTTCTGTCTAAATTTAATAACGGAAATAAAAGATTACAAAAGAAACATATATTTGTAGATGGGGGGGAAATTCCGGGGTAAAAAATAATCTTAAAATATGACAGGAAAGAGGAATATCAAACAACGATAAACAAGTTATTGTGAAAATACATATTAGGATAATAGAATGTAGAAAACATCAGTGTTTATACTAGTATATTGAAACGAAATAAAGCAAGCAGCTAGACAGATGTCTTCTACCAACAACACAAGGGAAATCTTTATGTCTTTCAGCTAAACCTGGGTTAGATAATCTCATACTCTGGTAGCAGGATTTCCCCCTGAAACTCGGGCTCTTTTCATCCGGCATACTAGCAAATCGGTCAAAGAACACCACAAATTACCAGTTTAATAATATTAATGTGCGGAAGATGTCCTTGTGATTAGATGGCGCGGTTTGTAGATGGAGGATGACAAGTGGCGACAGTCAGTTAATTATCTTATAATGGTATAATGGCAGTGAAATCCATAGGTCAGCTATGGTGCCATTTAGGAAATCAATATAATATGCAATATATTTTTTGTCAGTAAATTGCGTGTGTTCTCCTGACCGTTTTGCTGACTGGTAATTGAGAGATGAAAAAGACGGATTCCCAGAGCATCTTGCCACCGGCTCATTCACCTTCAACTCTCCCAACACGGTACTTATGTACTATGGATGCACCAACCAACCTGACGTGTATGGACCCAACATAAATAAATAAATAAAACCGAAAAGCCAGCCAAAGGGGATTCAAACCAAAGTCTCTCACCAACGAAAGGGCATTGACGAAACCGACTGAGCTACAAAGATTTCCGATGGTCATTTATGTGGAAGGAATGCCCGCACTTCTTGAGTTAGGTCCTTGGACTCCTTGGAGGTCTCATGTAATAATAATAATAATAATAATAATAAAAGCAATGAAAATAAACTTTAAGGTATTAAACTATCCTGAAATATAAATGTAAATGCACCCCCTTTTTTCCCCCAATGACCAGATGATAAACGCTGATTCTATAGATAAAGTTCAGAAAGCTTCTAAACCTAAAGAAAACAACCAAAGATTTCAGAATGATAACAATAAAAAAATACACGTGCCGTATAAACTGAGGACAATAATTTTTAAAAGTCAAGGTCCATCTAGAAGCAAAACAAATAAAGAATAAAACATTAGAACAAGTTAATTCTGTACTTATCAGGATCTACGATCTGGTTCTAACGGGAAAGGAACATAAAGTCGAAATTACAAAATACCTAAAAATAATAGAAATAATTAATGGAATAAGTTGTGGAAAAGAAACCGGAGAATGAAACAAACAAACAAATAAAAACACAAAGGTTGAATGCAGCCAGAATCAAATTTCTAATAAGAATAACCAAAATATAGCAAATGAGATCATAAAGAGACCTGAAGGAATAACGAAAGAATTAAACCAAGGATCAATAATGGGAAAAAAAGAAAGAAAGAAATATAAACACAAAATGACTGGCCAAACATGCATTTAGTATACCAACTAGTAAAGGGGAAGGAGACCAAACTGTTGAGAGAAGAAAGTAATGAACAGCTTCCGAGACCTGAACAAGCCATTAATGGACTAAAATCATAGAAACGATCATGCTGTTCTTTGATGATGAGGATGAATTCAAAGGACCACACTTTCATTACTTAGAAGAAATTGATATAAATACCGCAAATGTGTTTTGAAGAAAATGTCAGAAGGAAAGAACAGAGAAATCACTTGGAGTAAAAATTGCTTTTGCTTCGCAGTGAGGGTCGTTGACCTAGTTATCAGTTTACAGAGAGCAGCTTTAACTACACACTCTTTTATTCCGCTCACTGCTTTTACCTAACTTATTTTCGGAGTATAAACTTTTATTGGTAAATAAATTCCGGGTTTTCGAAGCTCGCTTCTGAAATATGGTTAGTTTAGACGCTCGAGAGGCTCGATAAAATGGGCAGCAGAAAATAAAGGTCAGAAGCGAAGAATGTTTTTTTTTTATTCGTTATTTCAGGGATGTGTAGGAAACCTTCCTTTGAGAAACAAGTGGCATTTATCAGCACGTAAACAGAATGTCTTTTGAAACGCTGTAAAATTCAAGTTGCTTCTAACACAAACACGGCACATGCCGTAAAAGTAGCGAAACTACGGCAATAAACAAAATCCTCGGGAGAGTTTAATTCAAGCGGTGTGTTTCAGCAATATGCTAAGAGGCACCAGAGTCACCGAAAGTGCTTTGGATATCTATGTGCCATGATGCGTATACCTTGATAAAATGAAGCCGAGGTCACAGTCAACTCGAAACTTAAACCCTCCAGGCTACTTGCTGTCACTAAATATGCTGATGAAGTGTAGGACCGTGCCATTTGTATTAGAAAGACCTGTATGTATACACAATATTCGTGATAAGAATTGGTAAATAGATATTTAATAACCTTTCACAGCTGTGAGACCTTTTGCGAGAAAATATTTAAAAAATTACTCTTCGAAGAGACACGTATATTAGAACATGGGCAGAAATCTATTGAAGATCGATATCAGATGGGAAGATATAAAAACCAAATAATGAAAATACTATAAATAAATCAATAAATCAGCTAACGCATTTTTATTCCCTTATAGGGAGTAGGCGAGACCTTTATACCCTATTTAGCTTTTGGAGATTGAGTGGACAGTTCAATCTTCACCGGTAGCCAATCAGAGATAGCTGGCCCATGTCTATCACTAATTATAGGCAGCCACCGATGAAGAGGCTGGCAAACTACTGCTGTCATCTCTTGGTACCTAACCCTAACAAGATATGTCACTGTCTAGTAGGACGATTTTCTTGAGTTTGTGGGATGAAAAACCCAATTGCTCGTGCCAGAGATCGACTAACTCGGGAACCGGTCTAAGAAAGGCTTAGAAAAAGTTCTTCCAGTCGGCGACTAGACTTGAACTGAAGTCTAACTTCGAGACTCCAGATGTTAACTCGGAATGTGAGAAAAAGAGTTTTGGGAAATAAGCAACTGGATATAGCAACTGATTAAGCAACTTAATAATGAAACCACCACCACAACAACAGTAATATATTTAGTATTATTGGTTTTTGTTAACTGATTATTGTTCTAATTTTGTTCCATGTCTTCAAAGAAAAGGCTTTCACTCTTCTTCCCTTCGGAGAAAAATTAAAATAGGTGGTAGAATTTATTTGATTCATTTAACTATGGATGACTGGATTAAAGTTCTAATACGAGAAGCGGGCAGGAATCGTAATAATAATAAAGACAAATTCATTCAAGTCTGTTGAATACAGAACAGTTAGCAAAGTGGGCAATGCCTTCAAATTATTTCTTACAATAACATTGAGTGCATCAATAGAGCAAATAAAATGATAGATGAAGAACCACTGCACGAAACATTCTAGTTCCTGAGTAAACCCATTCTGCAAACACAAAAATACTCGTCTACAACGCAGATTTCCTTCTCTGATAAGCCTACCTCCGCGTGAGAATTGGGTACTTATCAGCACCGCATTTAGCAATTTCTTATATATGTATATAAACTTGGTTTTCCAGAATATCGCAGTTTGGTTTATATTCCATAGCAAGTTTCCTAGAGCAAATAAGATTATTACAAGAAAAATGGTTTTGTAAAATATATTCTCCCCTCATTCGCTATTTTTGAGTGGTCTTGAAAGTCACTTAAAAATTTTGTATTTCAAGAAATGCTTATGATTCTATTATAATTGCTGAGAGTATTATTATTATTATTATTATTATTATTATTATTATTATTATTATTATTATTATTATTATTATTATTATTATTATTATTAATATTATTATTATTATTATTATTATTAATAATATTATTAATGTTTCACTTATAAAAAGAATTAACGCATGAGATGAAAAAGCTCAATATTTTCCAATTGCTGAGTATTCATTCCTCCATCTTTTCTTTACAATCACCAAATGTGTTCGTCATCTGGTCAATGTTTAAGAGAGGAGGTGGGAGAAATCACTTACACAGTCACAATCTGAGATTTATTCTCAATACTGTAAAAAGAGGAAGGATCAAAGAGTGCAGGAAACGTATACTGAGTATTATGATCAGTGTGGCCGGATCAGTGGACAGAATACAAGATTCACCATCCACATATGATATATTCACAGTAATAATTTACCTTTTCTCTCCCTCTCTCTCTCTCTCTATCTTCGTTCCCTCTCATGCACACACAGAAAGAGAGAGAGAGAGAGAGAGAGAGAGAGAGAGAGCGATTTTACTTGTAATATTTGAACTTGGTGTTACTTTGATCAAATTCACTCATGACCTCAAAAAACGTGAGCTGATTTGTCATAGTCCATCTTCCTTAAGGAACCCATACTTCACCCATTTCAACAAAGGATCCCAATCAAGGATACTATGGCTAAGATCCTTTATTAGTTTTTCATTACCTTGTGTATAATAGTAATAATAAATTCACCAGCCCACACTTCTTCACTTTGGCCAATGATTTGGCTTCCTGGATTGGGAATACTCCCTCAAAGAACTGAGAAGGGGCTCTTCCCATTCCGAGTGAGGAACTCCTCGAAGATGATCAGAAGTTCACTTATTGACCCTGGGATCATACCTTATAATTAATTATACATCTAAAATATTTGAGTAACTTAATTTTTTCTCCTTTGCGTTTGCAATTCTCATTATTTAATAAATTAGTAATATTCTTACTTAATAACCACATTTGTCTGTAGCGTATCGAAAGGATCCGCTATTCTATTCGACTTAATTAAACGCAAATTAATATTTAATTTGTATTTAATTAACTCATCTCAGGGTTAGTTTAACTTCCTAAACATATTTTCTTCTTTACATATGACGTCTAGTGTCAATACTGATTATAAAAATTACGCGTCGCATTGAAGTAATACTGTGCAGCTTACTAAATCTAATCTCAGCTTCTGAGTAATTATTACAGATAAGAAACCTGCTTTACACTTTGGAACGTGGAGAGAAACAAGAATAAACGAGCAGATAAGTTTTATCGATCTCTTCGCAGTTTACAGTTTCGAGTTGGCCAAAGTGCGCACGCACGCACGCACACACACACACACACACACACACACACACACACACACACACACACACACACACACACACACACACACACACACACACACATTGCGAGCTTTCCTCATTCCCCTCACTTGTCGAGGGATTATCCTTATTAAAGGCAAATATTTTTGTGACAGCTTCCTATCACTAAAGAGAGAGAGAGAGAGAGAGAGAGAGAGAGAGAGAGAGAGAGAGAGCAACCAACGATGAACAAAGAAGGTTGCGTTGCTAATGCGAAAGTGAGAGAAGTCAAAGATTGAGAAGTGCGAAGTCAGAATTTTTGTGATTATTCAGCTGAGGTAGGAGAATGAAGATTTCACGTTCGCTACGTAACACTGAAGATTATACTCGTATAACACATCCGTCGCGTTGAATTACTAGGTGGAGGCAGTCATTTCTAATATATTTCATACACGGACAGTTGCAAGGAAGACTCAATATTTTCATTCGGTTGCTATTTTTCACTTTTCTTTTTTTTTGTTAGTAATAAAAGCACGCAATGCTTCGATGCTGCTGTGGTCAAATATCATTTGTTGCTTTGGCGTTTATTCAAAACAACCGAACTGTTGGCTTCTCAAAACTGCTATTCTCTCGCATTTCTTGTGTTGAAGTACTTCCGTTTACTGACTTCGGATTTTATTTTTCCCATTTTGCTTCACGGATTTCCACGTACACTTTTTGGTAGAATGCACTCGAGATTTCTGTCAATTGCGTCAGTATCGACTTTTGTGATCTAAAATAAACGCTTGTTCTTTTCGGAAAAGACAGAAGAAATAGAAATATTGTGAATGCTTATCTTTTAAAAGAAACAAACTGGATCCACACAAATAAACTTCGCTTAAATGTCTAAAGGGGAAAAAACAATATTTATTTTGTGAAATGCAATTCGTGTGTATTGCATTTTGGAATTTACAATTTACATTTGGTATTTACATTTTGAATTTTAAATTCAAATTGCAGTTGTATGCGAATAGAAAAAATATTATCATACAATATAAAATTATCGGTGAGATCGGCCAACATCGGGGTTAAAAATTATGTTTAATGCGAGTATTAAAAGCAACCAAATTAGATTCTGTAACTAAACAATGTTGAAAGCGTGATCCGGGATAACTCAGACAAGGCAATCGTATCTGTTAGTTCAATTAATATACTACACTGACCTTTCGTAAGAGGTCAATATGATGCGGAGATGAGTGGGCAATTAGAAGCACATTTCCTATTGCATAATAGTAAGAGGCTGTACCGATGTTAGAACGGAAAAAGCTTTCGAGTGTGTCGTCTCGTTCGACTTCCCTCTTGAAGTTTTAACGTTAACCTTGGTGGACGCAAGTTTTTAAACTTAACACACATGATATTTGTTTTTCATATTTATATTTTATTTTATTTTACGTAGTGCATGCAACGAAACCGATGACAGATGTTGCATTAACTGTCTTTAAAATAAATAAAATCAAAAAAATGGAAGCCCTACATAACAAAAAAGAAGTGCTCTTATTCTACGTAGTTCTTTACAAAATTTAGACATTCCCAGTGCTTTGTGATACTTGTGATTAACATTGAAACAAGCTTTCATATTCAATCCCCAATGGATGCGAAGTGAATTTAAAAGAAGGTTGAAATCGGTTCTGCTTTTTACGTTTCACTTAATAATTTTTTGTGATTTAGCAGATATTTTTAACTCTATGAAGGTCCCATTTTCTGTTAATAGAAGAATGCAACAATATGCTTCATCTAGAATAGTGTTTCCCCAAATTGTGGTTCCCTCGAGGATACATGAAAAGTCTTTAGGGGATATGTAGCACTTTTTTTTTTTTACTTTCAGATTTTTTTCGCTCGCCTTATTTGATACTTTGATTTGTATTTACACATGTAAGTGCACCTCATCTATTTTATAATTAATTCTTCAATAACTAAAACATGTAAAGGAATGTTTAAATAAAAGATGTGTCTTGGTATATATTGGTATATGCATTTGGTTGACTTCACGATGGTGTTGAGCCGCGTGGTTCAAAAGTTTAAATTGGACTAGTTCGAATCACACAGTTGGAACTCTCTGCTAAATTTCAGAGTCCTACGTATGTGGAATTATAACTATACTCAACGATTAAATGCATGCAATCTGTCCATGCAAGTCCATGCAAGCTATTCATGCAAGCATGGACAGCTATTTCAATCAGCCATGATGGCAAGTTGCCGAATTTAACTACTTCAGATTCAATTTTAGTTTTGTATTCAGTTCTGTGCTTCTTTTTTTAGGTTTTGTCAAGAAGTACGTAACCTCTTGTACTTTAGAGGAATTAATTATTATTATTATTTATTTATTTTGTTTGGTTTCCCTTCGTGTTATCTTTTTATTTCGCTTACATACGGTACCAGATATTTTTACGAAAACTGTCTCAACTTTTATTCCTGTAAGCTTTCGAACTGGGTTAGGTTAGGTTGAGTTTTATTCCTGACTTTGGATAGATGGATTCTTATCCCAATCTCCTTGGACATAGTTTAGTTCATGAATATTGATGATTTTTGTTTTTGATGAGAGAGAGAGAGAGAGAGAGAGAGAGAGAGAGACAGACAATTGTGCCATTGCATGTTCCAAATGAAACAAATATAACTGTCTGAATAGCTTCTGCGATCGACTTTTCTGAGTTGCAGAATTAAAAACACGAGTTTCGTTGTCCAAATCCCTACTTTCCAATGCCGATCATCAATCAGTTCTAGACTAGGGTTCAGTGCATTCAATTTCTAGTATTAGAAATCTAGCATTATGGATATGGAAGCGTTAAAATAACACAACCAAATAAAAACTTTCATTTATATTTCTTTAGATGAGTAGTTTCCAGCAAGATGCCAATAACTACCCCACAGGGGAAAATTAAAGATTTGTGAGAGTGCTAGGAATAAAAGAGAACTTAAGAAATTTGCTTAAATCATTACAGCATGTTTTGGATAGACAAATAAAACTTGGACATCTGTGTTAAATATCAAAATTATTTTCATGGGACAGCCTCTCGGAATAACAAGAGAATGTCAAAGTCGATTTGAAAATAGCTTAAGTCGCTATTTTTATTAAATTATATTTAAGGCCATGAGATTGGTAATACAGAAACAACATACATTAGGGTATTTGTTGTGAAAGTAATATGCCGGCCTGGTTGGCCGAGTGGTGAGCGTATCCGCTCTCCAGCCAAAAGGCTGCTGGTTCGAATCCTGCCTTGGGCATAGCTGCTTGTCTGTGAAAATGCTAGTGGTGGTGGTCGCCGGCAGATGGTGTTGGTGTAGATGATGAAAATAGTTGTAGTTGGTAGATTGAGTGGTGGAGACGGGGAGTTGTAGGGTAGGTGGCCTCCCACGATGAGTCTCAGGACTCCCTGGAGGTGTTACGTAATAATAATAATAATAATATAGACAAAGGAAATTACGATAATAATAAATACTTGACATTCTGCTGGTCTACTTCATTAATAAGAACGAAATTAATGAGTATGTATTCGACAAAAACGAATGTGACAAACGATAACTAACTCTGGGTGTAATAGGTTGTAATAATATAGATAGTTAAACAGACTAATTTTGCCACATTCTAGTGGCTTCTTCTGAGTGAGGAAGAACAAAAAAATACAATAAGCGGTAAACATGAACCATTACATAACTAAAATCGAACATCTAGGAACCGTTACACAAAAGTAAAAAAAAAAAATCTCTATTAAAAAAACTCTATCGTGAGTTCTGCGGTAAGTCAACCGCAGAACTCACCCTATTTCAGATAGTTATATCTATTTGCATTTGGAAGACAAAATGGCTGAATTGTCTGTCTTACTCTCTCTCTCTCTCCCTCTCCGTACCCTCCATTAGATTATAACCCCTGCTTGAACAAACAGTGAAGAAACCAATAACCCTTCACGACATGACTATGGTGTCTACTGATCTTAAAAATGATTCTCTGCATCCCTTAACTTCAAGATTATATGGACCGTCTAACGACTAATATTCCTCTTCGGCCTATAGAAGGTGGTATTAGCTCGCCTACTCATTTGTTATCAAAACATCTGGCTAATCTTAGAAGATTAAGAACCACATCAGACACATAGACACCTTCATCAAAAATCCGCAACGCTTTGTACAAAAACTAGGAGAAATTTCAATCTTACCAACAATATTATCTATCAATTCGAAATATTGTTTATATCTTTGTTCACTGTTGTTCGTGTAGATGAAATTATATTGTACAGTAGATAATCTGTTCCTAAGGACGTCACCCAACTATTTAGACACTCTCTCAATTCAAATTATTTCCGATGGAATGGGCAAATCTACAAACAAGTATCCTGCCTTGCAATGGGAAGCCATCTATCGACCCCATGTGCTGAATTATTCATGGAGAACTTTGAAAAGAATTCCCTACTAATTACAAATCCTAAACCGTCACTTTGGTGAAGATACGTAAATGACATATTTATAATCTGAAAATACAGTGTGGCTGAGCTACACGATTTCCTTTATTTATATAACCCCTTCCACAATAAAAGTATATTCACATTAGAACTTGAAAATGAAGGAAAATTTATGTTTTAATTTCGAAAAAATCAGGAGGCTTCTCTATCTTAGTGTAACGTAAGCCAACTAATGCAGGTCGTTACCTACAGTTCTCTTCGTTTCAGGATATATTACAAAAATGAGATATTTAGACAGCACCCCATAATACTAAATGCTAATTATAGGCCTCCAAACCTAAACATGATAAAATTTTCGCACGAACTCAATTGCTGGCTTTCACGCCAAGAAATATGCTCAACCGAATACCTAATGATAATCGGCGACATGAACATAAATATTGCAAACGAAAACCAGAACAACACTGTACAATACTGAGACACACTATCCATGTAAAACCTAATACCAACAATAACATCATGTACTAGAGAAGAAATATTCGAAAATACTATCATTGCCTAGATCATGTAAACATCCGAACACCACGAAACATTTACATTGCATCAGTCATAAAGTGCAAAGTAGCAGATCATTACTTCACGACTCTAAACCTGCACACCAAGGCAATACCCATGCAATGTCCCACAGATGAAAAGCAACACAAAACAATAATAGACGAAGAAATAGCGAACCACAAAATAAAAAAAAATCGACTGGGAACACATGGCATCAGATTCAGCAGATATCTTATACAACAACATTAAACTCAGACTAGAGGAAATATATAACAACCCTGTAAAGAAAGTCAGAACACAAAATCCTTGGATAACACACAACGTAATCCTAGAAATACACAGAAAGGACGCTCTATGGAAAGAATTAAAGCGATATCCAAATAACGCAGCTTTAAAAACCGAATATAAAATAACAAGGAATCCCCTCACACCACAAATAAGAAATGCAAAAAGAAGAAACTACTACAGAGCAAATTAACCTCTGCACAAAATAACATGAAACAAACATGGCACCTGATCAATGAGATGCTAGATTGTGATCCCAATACTACCGCCTCTGAAACCATTAAACACAGCTTCATGGAAGACGCAAAATCTATCCAACTAGCAAATAACTTTAACCAATACTTTGCAGATTCCATCCAAGAACTGCACAGAAATATTCCCCGATTCACAAAACGTGATCCTCCACCTGGACCACAATTAAAACAGACATTATGGTTTCCAACCATAAAAGAAGCACAACTTCTCTCTGTAATGTATCAAATCAAACCAAAGAAATGCCCAGGATGGTATACGACTTAAGGATATCAAGCAACATGCAAGTAGCTTAGGCCCTATCTACTAAAATTAATAAATAAAATATTTAAAACAGGACAGATAACAAGTATGTTAAAGACTGCCATAATCACATCCATATACAAACATGGAAAAGAAATTTAATCAGAAATTACAGACCCATAGCAACATTACCAATTATCAATCAAATTATGGAGCAGATCGTACTGAAGAGACTCAAAGCATATACAGACGACTTTCATATTACCCACAAAATATAATATAGTTTTCAGAAAAATAAGGGAACAACATCTCTCTTGGAAGACTTTGCAGACGTAATTAATACCGACTTAGACAAAAACAAAAATTGCCAAGGTAGTCTTTATTAATCTAACTAAAGCATTTGATACACTCACACATCAAATCTTGTTAGAAAAGCTGAGGCATGTTGGATTAGATGGGCCACTGCAAAGGTGGTTTACAAACTACCTCCAAAATAGGAAGCATATCACACATATCTGGTCAAACCAAAGCAGAAAGTTACCAGTATCCTGTTGAGTGCGCTAGGAGCTGTATCTACAAATATACAACATGACATAAATCGGCTCATAGACTGATAAAAACTCCATAAACCTAAACTCAGATAAGACAAAATCAATGATATTCAGAAATCCACTGACTCTACCAGTTGATAACAAATATATAACCATCCAACATCCACTTTCCAACATAAAAAACACACAGAACAGCAAAACCACTACAATCACTCAGGTTGAAACAATACGATACCTTGGAATTTACTTCGATGCAGATATGAACTGGAATAGCCATATAAAATATCTACACAACAAACTCCGAACAATAAGTGGCTAACTCTACAGGTTAAAAGACATAGTTCCCACACGCCTAAAACACTAATATACAAAGTACTATGCCAAAATATACTAAGATACGCTATAACGAGGTACGCTTTCTGTGCACCCTACAAAGTAAATAGGTTAATGTCGTACAGTACAAAATGATAAAACTGATCTTTGGGGAAGAAAGAGACAATAACGACCTTATATACAGTACACTGCAATGTCAGAACACAAAATACTGACAGCAAGACATTTATGTCACTATGCAGCTTTGCTAAAACATTATTTCGATGCCAACTACATGACAGTTAGAAATACATACCGTATAACAAGACCTCAGACTACTAAATATATCACATATAAATACAATAATCACTATGGAAAGGCCACATGAAACTTCTACATCCAAGACATGATAAACAAATTACCTTTTGAATACAGAAACCTTACAAACTACAATAGCCTGAAAAAGAGCTCTAAGGACATACTATGAACAAGAAACACGCACCCAAAATACCATACAAACTCAATGAAACAATATATTCGTTCAGGCTTCGAGTTCAGCGATGCATCAAGACAGTCCAAGTTATTGTGTGTGTGTGTGTGTGTGTGTGTGTGTGTGTGTGTGTGTGTGTGTGTGTGTGTGTGTGTGTGTGTGTGTGTGTGTGTGTGTGTGTGTGTGTGTGTGTGTGTGTGTGTGTGTGTGTGTGTGTGTGTGTGTGTGTGTGTGTGTGTGTGTGTGTGTGTGTGTGTGTGCGTGCGTGCGTGCGCATACACACACATCTTATTTCTTAATCAGCGGCTGCAGTGGAAATCAAACCTATTAAATATAGGTTTGATTTTGTAACTTCCCAACACAGCAAACAAACCAATAAATAATAATCAACTGGTGTCATCCTTAGATAAGCTCACAAACAAGCTTCGAGGATGAAAGCAAAGCAGAGAGCTTACATCTCAACCAATATCAACAAAAACAAACACTTATTTTTTCGTAAAATCCCTAACGAACAATGAACGGTTAAAAATCTGTAAAATATACTACACCTAATATTATAAATAATAAAGTAACATAAATATTCTAGAAATCGTCTTCTTCTTCTTCTACAGCTTTTCCCACTTACGTAGGGTCGCTGTTTGTAGTGAGTCTCCTCCACAACGTCCTGTCTTGGGCTGTGGCCACATCCAAGTTCTTCATCCTCAAGTCCTCCTCCACCATCTCCATCCACCTCTTCTTTGGCCGTCCGCGCTTGCTCTTCCCTTGTACATCCATCTGCATGACCTTTCTTCCCACATACTCTTCCTCCCTCCTCATCACATGACCTAAACATCTCAACCTTGCCTCCTGTGTCTTTGCTCCCAAGTTCGTAACTTTCACCGTTCCCCTTATATAGTCATTTCTCAGATGATCCTTTCTGGTCACACTGCACATTCACATAAGCATTCTCATCGCTACCTCCATCTTGCTGATGTTATTTTTCCTCAGGGCCAAAGCATACGTCATAGTTGGTCTCACTACTCTTCTGTAGATTTTGCATTTTAGTTTGATCGGCACTCTCTTATCACATAGCACTCCGGCCATCTCTCTCTCCACCTCCATCCTGCTTGTTCCCAGGCAGTTTTGAACTCTTGTCTTCACATTTCTGTACATCTCCTGCACCAACCTGATATATTTCTCTGGTACCTTCTTCTCCCTCAGACACCTCCAGACTTCTTGCCTTGGCACTCTATCATACGCTTTCTCCAGATCAATAAATAGCAGATGTAGCTTCCGTTGCTTCTCTCGAAACTTTTCCATTATCTGTCGTACCCCAAAGATAGAATCTGTCGTCGATCCATCAGGCATGAAGGCAATTACTCTTTTGCAATCTCCACCTCCAGATATGATTAAATGAATATTCTAGAAATAAATTAGTTTAATTAAAATTATTATTTTCGACATTCACTGAAAGTTTTTTGTTTCTCGAATATTGTATCTAATAATAGTTTCAGATATCCATCTGCTCTGGAAAATACTTAGAAATTTTCACTGAATCGTATTATTCCCAAAAAACAGAGTTTGTCCATAAAAGCATTTTTTTTGCAAAAACAATTAATATCATTTTTTTAATGAAAAAAAAATAAGATACTTAGGATGAAATATTTACAATTAATTAAAAGAAACTCACGTTAATAAGTGTATTTCTTTGAATTAATTAATTAATATAAATCCGCTTGTTTTACAGGAGAAAAGACGTTATTCTCAGAATTTGAATAATCGACTTGCATCGAAGACTTCCAAAATTTGGTGATACATTTCCCAATTAATGTTTATCGCAGTTGTGGGTCATTTGATGATAATTTTACAAGTTTGTTGAATTCATTCCTACGAGCCAATCTGTAACTTGATTGCGTTCAACTCTAACACGTCACAATGTTGACTGCAAGTGGACTCTATTTGAGGAGGTTATAATAATAACAAAGCGGATGCAGAAGCAATTGCTAAATTTCCAGTTATTAATTTAATTAACCCTCTAACCGTGGAGGGAGAGACACTGAGGAAGCACGTGCTATTACAAGTATTACGTTCTCTCATTTAATTGTTTTATTAGTGTTGTGAGTTTGCGAATGTAAGAGAAAGTCGAATGCTCTTCAACTGCTCACATAACTAGGCGATCTTCCTTAGAAGGAGAATTTGAGATTCCTTCATTCTTTCTTTAACAAATAAGTTTAAAATAAAAAAACATAAGTTTATTGCGCTTTCTTAGGGAAATTGTTTCAATTATTCCTCGAAGGGTGAGTTTCAGGACTGCTATCATGAGGTGCCTGAGAGGATCTTTGCTTATTGTGTTGTTCACTTTGATACTTTTACCGCCCGTTCACCTGGCCAAATCGAGATGCGGAGGTTGTTCGAGACGTGGTTCAGGCAGAAGCGATTCGAGACGCGGAGGTTCACGATCAAGAAGTAGTGATGGCTCTTCTTCCAGGTGAGTACACTTTTAAACTAAGCATCCATAACACCCGTTCGCATTCTGCTGCTAACCGAAGTGCTATTACAGCTAGTGTTTTAGGATGGGAGGAACTCCAGATTTTCAAGCTACAAAATAGAACGAAGGATGCAAATACGCGAAAAGTTTTGCTTTTTTAATCAACAGAGAAGTTTGACCAGAAGTTTGACAGGAAGTTTGACCACTTTCGAAGCGAATCAACAAATGCAGTTCAAGTACGATTATTTTGTAGTCGATAAGTAAATTTTCTTATGACGTTTAAAATATCTAAAATACATTAAATATAATAAATATATATTTTATATGCATTTGATAAAAAAACTAAACGATGGATATTTTGCTGTCTGAAAGCAGCAGTCGAATTTTGTTTTAAGCCAATGTTAATAAACAATTATCTTGTCCGATGAGTTTCCTCATCATCCAAGACACACACACACACACACACACACACACACACACACACATGGCAGGCTGTGTGACTATCAGGTGGAACTGAAATATTTCATGCAATATACAAAACCACTAATGATCTTTCTGAAAGAATTTGTGCAAATCAAGAAATTGGATGTCACCATTATGAAAGTGGATGTTTTCCCTAACCATCTGAGGTTTTCGCCAGTCATGAAATTGAGAAAAGGACGTATGTTTCCAAGAGTGATTTTTTAAATTTCTTCCAATCCCAAAGGTTTCATGTTATTAACCTAGTGGAAACAGTCCTAAGGAAATCTACTCGAAAGATTCTTGTCTTCGTGACAACGCACAGTTTCCGCAAATACCGTCAAGCAAAATGAATTCTTCGGTTAAGCATTCTCTACTTTATATGTAAGTATCATATGTCACACATCTCTCGACTTCTTGGTGACTTAGAACAGTGCAGTTACTGTAATTAGCCTCGTTGGAACCGTTTTTATAAACATACCGAATCAGCTTTTCTTCCTTTGCTTTTATTGCAGCTACTTCTGTTCTTTAGTTTAACCTTCAAGTTGCCACATTCTTCTGACAACTTTCAGCTATGTAAGAAACACATTAATAGCTTCCTACTTTCCGCTAAATCTCACATAGTGATTTTGTAAAATTCGTTTTACTGTCGGCATTTAAAGTGGATTGGGCAGAAAACATTTTGTCACGTCAGTCAATGCCTACTTTACCATGGGTTTGTGTGTGTTCATCAAAAATGTATTATGCTTCACAAAATGATGAGGATGCACAAAAATGCACTTTTGTGCAGACTTATCTTGGAAGACAGTTTACTCTGCTCTTGTGATTGTTATTCGATTATATAATAAATCAAAAATATTCAGGACAGAATTCTTTCTGGGAAATTTAAACACTCACGATTTGTTTTATGTCATCGTGTTTTTTGAATCTGTTGGACTCACTGAATATCTGGTGATAGTGCAACTACAGGCTGTAGTTA